>NC_143440.1:7765357-8072142 GCF_987193195.1 Phasianus colchicus | reverse complement strand
AAATGAGCAACACAGCAGTAGTATTCTTCTGCAAGAATGCATGTCTCGGTCTGTCAGTTTTCAGTGACAAGGCAATCTTTTCTAATCTGTGACACTGAAATACAAAAAGTATTTTTTGTCTTTTTTTTTTTTTTTTTTTCAGATTTGGGGTTTTGAGTTTTAAGAAATTGAATTTTTTTTCCTGCTTCCTTCAAGAAGATCCAACATTTCCAGATCACTAAACAAGCTCCGATTGGTAGAGCAGCAGCGCCCTCTGTTGTCCTAATGCACCTAATACACATGCATCTTCTTAGACAGCATCTGCTCCAACCTCTGTCTTTTCAATATCGATATTGAAGGACTCCTCATACAGCCATCTCTTGCTCCACAAGGCCTTGTATTCAATTCTATCCCCTTCACTTGTGCCTAGAACACCTGGAAATTAGAGGCATAACTCATCCAAATGCCCTGGCTGGCCGTCCAGCTTGCAAGGCAATGGAAGAAGCTAGGCAGCACCTCACATTCGACAGCTTCTCACTTTGTGATGAAAGCCTGTGGGGCACTGGGAGTTGAACTGTTAATGCTCAAGTTCTGGGTACCTGCCTGGAAGAGAAGGAGAACTACGTTCCCCAGGGGACTTTCTGGTCACAGAGAGGAGATAGAACTCCTGGCAAGGTCACCTGATGCTCTTCTTCGTCTGCTCTTCTTCATCCGCTCTTCTTCGTCAGCTCTCCTCCCGTCCCCCTGCTGCTCAGCTGCACTGCACATCTCACCTCAGCGTTGTGGGACGCGTGGATGTGCGGTGTTCTTTTCCCTCCGAGTTGGCTCTTAAGGAGTCACAAAGTAGGGCTGGAGGGAAGTGCTGCGTTCCATTCTGTTTCAGGTATCATTCAGTGGATAGAAGGGCCTTTTCTTAAGGAAGTGAACAACTCTGCTTTGTTTGCACAGCTCGGGTGAGTTTTACATTATGTCTCTCACCATACTCTTCCTTATTTCATTGTGCATGTTCGATCTCACACTTTGTTGCCTGGTCCTTTAACTGAGGGCAACCGTGAGGCTGATCAAGCCACAGTCACCTTTGCTACCCCTCAATTATTTCAGCAAGCGTGACTCTCCCATCAGTTTTTCGATCAGAATAGGAGAGCCTTACAAAAACAATTCCAGCTGACAGTGGATCAAGCCTGTAACATGATTCTAGCATGCCCAGGCTGCCAGGTCATTGCCCCTTTGCCTCAAACGGGGACAAATCCCGGTGGCACAGCACCTCTTCAATGTGGCAGACAGATGTCACTCACGTTCCCAAATTTGGCCGTCTAAAACATGTACATGTAACAATAGATACTCATTCTTCTTACCTATTTGCCACAGCACATACAGGTGAACGCAGTCGCGATGCCTGTAAACACTGCTTATCTGCTTGTGCTGCTGTAATTTTATTCACAATTGCCATGGCGGGCCTCCTGCAAGCAGGAGAGCACCCAGAAAACAGCGTTACATCTTTTATTCCCTATTCCCCAACGCTTATCTCTTCCTCCCCTACTTCCTCATTGGCTGAGTGCTTTAGGTTCACAATCTTCTCGACGCTTCACTGAACACGCAAACGTAAATCTTTGCTGCCTAAGCGTAAATCTGTAATTAATTAATTAACTTATTTCACACTTGATCATTGTTTTGTGGATATCTGCTTGTCCTCCTTTCCACAAAGATAAGCTCGGAAGAAGGACAGAGGGGAGTATCTTGATGCCTACCTGTCACGTCCCAATCTGTATTCTGTAACTTGTCCTTAGAAATAGTTGATCTAAGAGGTAAAATATTATATATGTTAGCGGCATGTTTTAGGAACATTATTACTGAATTATGTGATTAATTCTTTCTTGCAAAACTGTAATAGTTGTTAAATGTTCCAAACAATGCAAATATAGTGTGTTAGGGATTAGAAAACATACTGTAGAGTTGTTCTGTTAGGATAAGAAACTCCCAGCAAAAGAAAGACAGATTTAGCAAACATCAAAGAAATTTGGGCCTCTACACAAGGCCAAACTGTCTCATTCCGTGAGGAGGTTGGGGTGTGACAGGCAGGCACCAGGATACTCCTCTGTCTTTCTCCCGAGCTTATCTTTGTGGAAAGAAGGACAAGCAGATATCCGCAAAATAATGATCAGGTGTGGAATAAGTTAATTAATTTACAGATTTACACTTATGCAGCAAAAATTTCTGTTTGTCCAGTGTTTCCATGTTTAGTGAGGTGTCGAGAAGATTGTGAACCTGAAGTACTCAGCCAATGAGGAACTGGGGGAGAAGGAGATAAGCGTCGGGGAATAGGGAATAAAAGATGTAACGCTGTTTTCTGTGTGCTCTCCTGCTTGCGGGAGGCCCACCATTGCAACTGCGAATAAAATCTGCTTTATCAGAAATACCGTCCTAGAAAATTATTTGGGTATTTCCTACAGGCCCAAACACTCCTCTTTTCTTCTCGTTATTTAAAGCCACTTGTACTGGCTATGTCTATTGAAGCGTTAAAATGGGAAACACCTTTCCAGGGATGGGATCTCTTCTTGTCTGGATAGTGAACCGTAAGCTGGTCAGGTTTGGAATCGTGTGGGCCGTTCAGACGAGGACAAGCGGTAAGCCACCTGACTGCACAAAGCAGAGGGTTGTTATCTCGCTGTGAACCGAGTGATTTTCAGGGCAAACCCCGAGCAGACCAGCGAGCATATAGTATAGGAGGGGGCTTTAGCACTTAGCAGTTAGTTTTCTACAAGTCGCTTAACAAGTCGTTGCTCTCTGGACACACAGAGGTGCAGCCATGGTCAGCACGCGGCCGCGAGCTGCTGCTGAAAGGATGTGCAGACAGACTGAAAGCGTGAATGTCCATGCCGTGGTTCACGTATATATGTGTACACATTCCTCTCTTCAAAGTAGATTTCTTCTGCTCAGAAGAAGAGTGCAGATCTAGGACAGGAAGAGATTGTGCGGCTGTGCACAAAAAATGTTAAATGGGTGGAGGATCTTTTTGAAAAGTTTGGTGAACGTCTGAATTGTGTCCAGCAGAAATGCTCATAACAGAAAGGCATTCCAAATCTCACATTTTTCTTCGGCGCTAATCTGATGGGACAGAAAGCTCAGAGAGAGCCTGTGACTTTTTTTTACAAACCCAGCAGCGTTCTTCTTCATAGGCAGTTTTATTTCTCTTTATGGAACTTTGTGCCGTGGCCCTTGCTGAGGAAGTGTGATACTGCCAAGGAAATCAGCCCTTTGGAGCTGGAAGTGAACGTAACCCTAACCACATTTTTAACCTGAAGAATTTTTTTTTCTATTTTGTGAACTATTGGATAACTTAGTTTTATTTTCAGAAATGTTACTGACAAATGATAAAGAATGCACTACATATTCTTTTTTCTTTATTGCTAAAAAGATAATGACACTTAAAACAGGACAGATTTTTCCATCTGAGTAATACAAAAGCTATGTGCAGACTGGCTGTACCTCCTTGAAACTCATTCTCCAGAGATTCCTGCCATTGATCACCAACATTCTTGCTGCACCACCTTCTGGTGGATGATTTTCCTGTGTTATCGATGCAGTCTGGAGAATTAGAATTATTAGGCATTTTCTAGGTTGTTGTGTGCTTCTTCTCCAATTTGTAGTAGATAGAATGTGAATTAAACAGGATTTGATGTTACCAGTGCTGGAATCTATGGGAATAGCTCTTTTAATGTATTAGTAATGCTCGGTTATGATGCTGTCAGCCTATCAATTAGCCATTTCTTGATTTGCAAAGACAAAACCTGGAAAGGAATCCCAGGCAAAGGGATGGCCCTGTATTATAGAATGATTAACTCTCTTTCATCCCACTAATCAGGATTTTTAAAATATGAATCACTTGAGACAAAGGTGCACTCTAAGAGAGCTAACCTTGATAGTTTACTCTGTTTTGCAAGCAGGATTCCACTTGGGCTCTGTATCACGCACTGGCCATGCAGATGCGGTGTACAAATGGAAAATACCCTTCAGATCCCGAGAAGAATAAAAGCAAGAGAGAATCTGTGATGGGTGAGAGAGGAAAAGTGCACTTTGAAGCAGGGGACGCCCTGCTGGCACTGCCCATCTCGTCCACTGCCAGCATGTTCCTCCTCTCTCCTTTTCCACAGGTTGTTGTTTCTCAAGGCTCGATAAGTAATAATGCCCCTAGTGATAGCCTAGCACATTTGCCCTCCAATATTGATTCTATCTGACATGCAACTTCATAAAGTTGTACGACCATTAGTTTTCTATTAGCCCAAAGGCATGGTCGTGAGCACTCTAAAAGCATTTGTTGTACACATTTTACTGATCATTCAAAATCAATATATCAGAATATACGAAAGTTGAAGACTTTTTCCTAACCAGCTACACATTAACACAGAACTCAGGGATTTATTTCCAGGTTGCAGAAACTTGGGCTGCAGGCCAAACATGTCTTTGTTCTTTTTGAGTAGGTTAACAGCATTTCTTGTCGTTATGCTGTGTTTGCCTTGTCTCCTTTCTCATGTTTAGAGTATTGTCAGTTGAGGCCTTGATTGAGTTATAATGATTATTTTATTAATATAATCAGTGTTATTATTTTATAGTATGGTAGTAGTTTGCGAATAAACAAAAAAGAGGAAATTGTGGGAATACAAGAAAAACTGTTCAGAGCAGCAGCTGTGGAGCAAGATAAACAGCATGAGAACCAAGAACACTTCTAGAAAAAGAAAGGATGTCTCACAGCTGTGATTGGATAAGCGCCTGCATGAACAGTTGAAGAGTGTTTTGTAGAATCCTCTGTTGGCATGTAAAGGTGGATGGGAAAGTTACAGAGGTGGATGGGAAAGCTAGAAAAAGAAAACTTGTGAAGTTATATAAGTGATGTGAGAACTTGTAATAAACGATTTGGATCGTTCGCATCTGAGTCCGTGCATCAGATGCTGTAGTCTACCAGTGAGTGATGGCCTGGGGTGATGGTGGCAGGTGGAAACCTTCCTGGCTGCTGTCTAGGCTGGAGGCAGGTAAGGGAATGAGGGAATGAGGCTTCTCTTGCCGCATAGGGCAGCCACACACCTGCTGTCAGGTTTCCTGAGCAGACCCAACTCCTGGAGAAGCCTGGATGAGATGCAGAGCATTTTCTCCAGGGCAGAGGGCAGGGACATAGGTGCATGCCTTGCCTTCCCCTCTCCCTCTTCCAGCTCAGGGCCTCCCCCATTCCCACAAATCTGACAGTCATGACCTGATGCAAGGGAGCAAAGAGGGATGGGGCACTGACTTTAAGCCATCTCCTAGTCTCTGAGCACATTGCAAGCCACTGGCAAGGAGATGCCTTCTTTGGGTACCAGTTCCTCAATGGCAACAACCCCATCATCATCTGGAATTGCACGATACTGCCAGAAAGATTCCCAGTAGTGCAAGAGATGGTGGCTGACTCCCTGGGAAGGGGTACCACCTTGGGCAAGGACACTCGGGAAGTAAGTGATAAAATTTCCACAAGACAAGTTAGAATTGGATCGAGTGCTGCCCCTCCAACAGGGTCAGAAGTTTACAGCAAGGAAGACTACAAGCCTTCACAAGGAAGACTGTGCTTTTTCATCCCATCCAACAGGAGGAGACCCCCATGACTCACTACACACGTGCGAGGGGGAGGGACTGCATGCTAATGGGTTCTCAGAAATCTAATGAATGTGTACCCAAATTCCTGGAAACAATTGATTATGTATTAGTTCAGCCTATATCTATAGCACGCTTTTGCTTCCTGGTGTGCAAGGTAGGTGGATCTATCCACCTTGCACCCAGTGTTTGCACACCGCTGGAATAAACATGCCTGCTCTATATCCTTAATCTGGCAACAGTTTGATTTCTGCACATCACAAGGAGGTCACTTTTTGGCTTCCTTTCCTCCAAACTGGGCAAAGCAAATGTTCTCAGCCTCAACTCATTGGATATGCCTTCCAGCCCTTTTATCAGCTTTGTTGCCCTTTTTAAGAAGCTGGAACAATTTTTTTTGCTCAAATGCCCATAAGGGTAAGACTGGACTGGGGGAGGTGTGGGAGCATGCAAGATATTTCAGGTGAAAATCTGCTGTTCTGGGCAGTCTGCATGTTGCAAGTCCTGAGATCAGTTGCACAAGGGGCCAGTAGGGCACCCAGTCATTCCCTTTCATGGGCAGTTTTTATCAGATGTCTTTTACCAGCCAGTATCAGGCAAATCTAGTATTGCCAGATATGGCCAGGGGACGTTGCCCAAATGATGGTCCGAAGGGAGACCTTATCACTCTCTACAGCTCCCTGAGAGGAGGTAACAGCAATAAAGATGAGAGGTGATGGCCTCAAGTTGTGCCAGGGCAGGGTCAGGTTCACTTGCTCCACACACGCATCTATAATCTCTTTCTTAAGTTCTGCTCAGCTCCAACCTGAAGGACTGAGGACCTGTGACACCAAGTGGGCCACCACTAACCCTTTCAGGAACAGTGAGTGAGCCAGTCTCACAGAGGGCACAGCTCTCCATCACTAAAGGAGCTGGCTCTGCAAGTTTGTTGGCCTGACTGTGAGTCTTGAGACCTGAGGGAGATGTAGGTGCAGAGTGTCCCCGTGGCCTCTGGTCCCTCTTGAGGCAGTTCCTTGTGCTGGAAAAGGAGTTTTGTCTGCATTCTGTGCCCCAGACAGCATCTGCAGCCTGATGAGGAAGTCAAGCCCTGATGGGTAAAAGGTCCAGGGGTTTCACTGTGCCACAAGAACTGCCATTGCCTCTCATAGGCACAGCTGGGGTTGTAGCACAGGAGATGGCCTAGGGTGTTGAGGAGTTAGGTCCTATATCTGGACCCCTTTGATTTCTTGCCTGCAGCAAAGCTGGAAGGCACAGCAACCTGAGCCAGGACTGCAGCTAGACACAGCACTACAGCAAGGGGCTGGCATTCATTGGATACAAATGTGGCCCAACTCTTGGCGACAGAGGCACCAAGAGCCTAGCCAGTAAGAGATAACATGGGATTGCCATAAAGTCATGCCAAGGGTGAGCATAGTGCACCACAGGGAGCAGAGCCGTGCTGGAGACAGAGGGCAGGGAAGGGCTCCTGCATAATCAACAAGCATACGGAGAAGTTAGGCCGGTCTTTAGAGAGTGTATAACTGGAAAGATTATCACATTGGAAAGGAATAATCAGAAATGAATGGAAAACTTATCCATGTCCTGGGCTTACAGAAAAGACTCCAAGAGGAGCAACCTCCAGAGAGAGATCCTTCCTCAGCGACAGTCAGCCCTTAAATGGGGTCTAGGTAGGAGAGGTGGAGCCAGGCTCCATTCCTTCCAGTCACACAGGTGAATTGCCTTCACCTGTGCTTCCACAGCTGACTCATTGCTTGGTTTAGGTGATGAGTCAGAGGTTCAGGCCATGATTCAATAGTTCCCATACAGCGCCCTTCCATAGATCATGGAGTGGATTGAGATTGGACCTGTGGGGCAGGAAGAGGGACATAGCAGGGTGACTTGGGACACAAGAACAGCTGGTGACATGAGAGACAGTGCTCCTGCAGAAGGGATGTGCAGGCTTGCAGGAGAAAAATGGTGCACCCCCATGATGCTAAGGTGAGGCCTGTTACTTAGCAAGGGCCCTGGAAATGGCATCACTCATGGATGTAAGTGGCATGAGAGAAGATCTCATGGGTCCAACTTGGGCATGCTGTCCCCAATAGGATCCAGCCTAGGAGCAGACTGTAGCATGCCCTGAGTCCTGGGCCTCCTTCAGCTTCTGCCACCAACAGCTGCATGGGAAGATGTGTGGGTGAAGAAGCACTGGCTCAGTGACCTCAGGTAAGCCAGAACCCACAGTGTGTGGGGTCTCTGCCAGCGCCAATTCCCTCCAGATGGCACCTTTTCTAAAAAATCTCATAGCCCTTGACTACAGTGTTCCACTTGTATGAAAAGAGAAATAATAATAAGACAAAAAAACAAGGAAAGATTTTCTTAACATTTTCTGTTACACCCTGTTGCATAAGATTGTTGAGTACCTTACTGATGCTTTCCAAGTAGTTTCCTTGAGCTCGTGGTTCCTCATGCTGTAGATGAGAGGGTTCACTGTTGGAGACACCAGTGAGTACAGAACTGCCAGGACCAGGTCCAGAGGAAGAGATGGAAGTGGGCTTTGGGCAGGCAATCGTGTCAGTGACAACAGAAAGGGAGACAACAGCCAGGTGAGGGAGGTACATGGAAAAGGCTTTGTGCTGTCCCTGCTGAAAGGGCATCCTTGACACAATCCTGGAGATCTGCACATAAGACACCACAATGAAAACAAAATACCCAAATGCTGAAGAGGCAATAAAAATAAGAAACCACACTTCCCTGAGTTAGGCGTCTGTTCAGGAGAGCTTGAGGATCTAGAGGATTTCACAGAAGAACTGGCCCAGAGCATTGCCTCGGCAGATGGAGAGCTAACTTAACTTAGCAGTGTTCAACGTGGCAATGGGAAACACCCAGCACCAGGCAGCTGCTGCCATGGCAGCACAAGCTCTGCTGTCCAGGAGGGTGCTGTAGTGCAGGGACTTGCAGATAGCAACACAGCAGTCATAGGCCATAATAGTGAGAAGGGAATACTCTGCACTGAATAAGACTTGGGCAGTGCATCCTTCATAGGAAATGACCCTGCTGTCCTGTATGGGAACTGTTAAGTCACAGCCTGAACCAGTGATGGAGCACATGATGAAGGGGCATAGCCATCCCAGGGAGCACAGCTGGAAGCAATTCACTGGTGTAAGCAGAAGGGGAGAAGCCTGTCTCCTCCCTAACTTCATTTAAGGGTTGGCCATGGCAAGGGAAGGAGATTATCTCCTTTGGAGTGTTTGGTGAGCCTCAATCCTTGGGAAGGGGTAAGCAGTTCCTTCTTTATTACTAGATTGTGATCTCTACCTTGCTTGGGTGATCCTAAACTGGTTTAAAGTAACTGTATTTGCTATTATCTTTCTCTATGTGTCCAAAAAGGAGTTGCTTATGATTTTGAGGGCAATGTCAGAGATGCAGCCCATGTTGAGGAGGGTGAGGATGAGGAGGAGGAAGAATATGGGAGTGTGCAGGCAGTGGTTGCAGGCTGTGGCTGTGACAAAGAGGCCGTTGCTCAGGAGGGCAGCCAGGTGGATGTCTGGGAAAGACTAGAAGTTGAGGAGCTGCAGCTCCCTTGTGTCTGCAAATGCCAGGAGGAAGAGCTCAGTGATGGCACTGCTGTTGGACATCGCTGCCTCTGTTCATGGAGATTGCCACAGGAAGAAAATAAGAAAAAGATCAGACAAGCTTCTCTGAGGACAAGACAAGGGTGCTGACCCACTGGACACTGCAAAAATCCTAAAAAAGTCCTCTGCAAGAGCTCTGGCTGCAGATAAGACAGTTCCTGCCCTGGATCACACAGCTTTGAGCGTAGAGGATGATGAGGTGCTTCCAGACCTTCTGTCATGACAGAAACTGTTGGGTAGTAAGGGAGACGTTGACCAACTGGATGCAGTTGTATGGAGAGTCACCAAGATTGTTAAGGCTAGAAAACTTGTGTGTGAGAAGAGACTGAGAGTGCTGGGCTTTCTCTGTCTGGAGGGTAAAAGGTCTGCATGGAACATCCAGCAGCACTGCATAGTTCCCGTGTGGCAGGTTAATGTGCATGATACAAAACATAAGAAGAAAAGGCTGCTATATATCCACATGGAGAAAATTTTCTAGCACTAAAACAAAAGTTACTGAGTCAAAACTTCATTTTCCTTCTAAACTGTGATTTTTTTTTTTTTTTTTTTTTTTTTTGTCTGTTTTGCAGTTACAACTTGATATGCTTTTGCATCACCACTTTTGCTTGTGTGTACCTAATGGAAAAGTTTAAAAGAAAAAATAATAATAATAATAACACTAAAGACCTAATTTTTAGGTGAGTAATGCTATCATAGAGAAAGTAAATCCCTGGTAATCAGCAGATGCACGTTAGTACTTCTAGGATCCAGATGGATGTTGTTTTTCTTTCTTACAACCCAAAGGAACCTAGGAAGATGTGCCACGCTGCTACATTAAACATAACTCATGGTAGTAATTTATACTGAGATGAATCAACACGCAGCACCTCTTTACTGGCAAACTGGAACACAGTGGTGTGAATATCATCATGAATTCTCATTCATATGAGATACTGAGAAACATCATAAAACAAGTGACAAATACTCCCTTTAGCTCACCTGTTCTCAATCGTATAGAAGCTTCCTTCTTGAAAGGGACCAAAATCAGACCTTAAAATACAATAGGAAACACTTAAGCAGAAATAAAAAGCATGTGGTGCTTAAAATCACAGCATCACTTGGGAAGTTATTCAGGTGAAATACAGTGGAAACAACACAGAAATACTCTGCAACAAGCAATTAATTACTGGTCATATACAGTGGTCTGTATTCCCAGGAAATATGACTGTCATATTTCTGCTTTCTACATCCGATTAGAATGTCTGCATGACAGGAAAAAATGCTTTAACTGGAGATCTAAGTAAGTAATGAGTCCAGACTTAGCAGCAAAAGGATGTTCATACAGAATGGTTTGTGTTGGAAGAGTCCTTCAAAGATGTGCAAGCACTGAGAAAATTGCTAGGCTGGATGCAAGACTGTCTCTTGGTCAGTAAGGCTTTATAAATATGTGCTGGGAGATATCTGTGAGGAATGTCTCTTGTCTTGTTCTGGTGCCTGAAATCTCACCTGTCCATAATATGGCGAGAAGAAATTTGGCAGCAGCTCCTCTGCTGAACAAGATTTGCAAACTGCGTGTCTGCCCTGCAGTGGTTGTACAGATCTTCAGCAGGAATAAACTCGGTTGGTCCAGTTCTTCCTCGGTGCACTGCTGCCAGGACCCCACCATACAGCATATTGCATCCGCACCTATGGGGGGGAGCTACGAGTGCAGCCTCCTAAATTGATGCAATCTGACTGAAAACTCAACAGTCACCCCTCCTGCCGCTGAAGAGCCACTGGAGGGCGATGCTGCATGCCGAATTTGTGATGCGGGGAGCTGTAAATAACCAAGATGTAATTTGGTGTAGGAATCCTAGAGCCGACAAGGTGTGTGTGTGTGTATTGCGTGAGACCTTGTGAGTGGCAAAACAAGTGCTTGAACAGCTATGTCTGACATCCTGCTCAGTGCCAGTCACCAGCACGGTGCGTGGTTGCCTGCTCTCCCATCGAAGGCAGCTGCCATGCAAGAAATGGTGGTGCAAGGAACGTGTGCACATACAGGCACCTTCATGGAGAGGTTTGCATCACGTCTGAAACGCTTACGGGGAAGGATGCGTCCACCCATCGAGGTGGCAGTCATGCAGTGCCACTGAAAGCAGCTCGCTCTCTCCACATCTGGTGCCCAGATGTGTCTCTCAGACCCCTGCAGGGATACGATAGTTGCACTATTGTAAGTAGAAGCACAGGACAGCGTGTCCTGTTTTCTGTTTAGTGAGATCACTTGCGGTGCTGTTGGCACAAGACCACAGATATCTCTGTTTGCAAATATGATGCTACCACCTCCCAAGATGTAATACCTGTGATGTATACGTGCCGCTCTCATGTACCATGTGGAAATGCAGTTTTTAAACTCTTGTGAACATCACTGCTTACCAAAAGCTTCCTCAGCTGTGTGTGTGTCATGCTATTATTTTAATCGGTTTCAGTAACGCTATGCTTACCAAGGCCTAGGGAATTATACAAAAGTGCTTTATAAGACTCTGCATGCACTGGACAATGAAATATTTTGTACAGTAATTGCAGCAATTCTGAAATGTTGCTCGGGCAATTAAAAAAACTCAAGTCCCAGTGCCTGTACTTGAAATATTGCTTGTAGAAAAGGTATAACTCAGCCTCAAGGTAAAATTCCAATTTTCCAAATAGTTTTCCTCACCATGTAATGCCTCCAAGCAGTCTGGAAACATTGGGTGGTGGAAATCCATCAGATGTCATGATCTGGTACATCCAAGCTGCTGGTTATACATGGCACAGTAGAAACTCATTATTATGAATCTTATTCGTGTGCGATGTTACACTCTCCAACAATGTCCTCTCTTATAAAATTCAGAATTAGGAATTCCATTCAAAATATTGACCTGTATTTGCCAGGATCTGGGAATAAGGGACGACCACCAGGGCTCTGCAGAACAGGAGCTCTGGGGCAGTTGTGAATTGGCCTCATCTTCCCCAAAAAACGTTTCCCAGATTAGGGAAGTTGAGAGCTATTCGAAGCCAATCAAGTCTAAACAACTTCTAAACCAGTTCTGAGCAGTGACATGGAGCCAGCACTGCTTGACCTATAGTCTTTCAATGAAATTGATTAGGTGAGAGTCTCTTCACTTTTCTTGGGATTTAACTAAAGCACTGTAGAGCTCTTTCTAGGTTTCACAGGACATTTTTCCTTTCAGGCAGTGTCTCTCTGTCCCCTTTGTTAGGAGCGTACAGCTAGGCATTATTAGCTGCTAATTTCAAGGAGAGAAAGCTTGAGACTGATGTGCAGCGGAGCCAATTTAAGCACATTTAAACTCATGCTAAGCTGCATCACAGCTATTTGTCAGACACCAACTTTTTAACTGCATCTACTGCAGCCTTACTGAAATCATCCCAAGTCGTTTCCCAGAGAGACAAACTAATTATATTGAATAGTTTGCCTTGGGTCACAGGCTACAAAAAACTGAATGGAATTTACATTTGACTGGGCAAAAATCAGAGTGGTTATTTCTAATAGGTGTAGTAATTTGTTTTGTGTTTTCTCTTAGCTACGAGATGTAGCAGACGTTTCCTCTGGAAGAAATGTGGAGTTTTTTTTGTTTTTTTTTTTAAGTAGGAAATGATAGTTTCAAAAGTTCAAAGACACAACTAAAATTCAGTACTGGTTCTCTTGGCATCATTATCATCATTCAGGAATTTTTAGCCATTCCCTTACGGTTACCAGCTTCACATGCCTGTTTTGCACAGTTCTTCACTTCTGCCTCCCATTAGAAACCATTCTTCTACATGAGAAATGCATTAAACACCCGGAGACAAAACTTGAGAACTGAGAAATCCCTTAGATGTCCATCACTGACACAGTCTGTTGAACAGGTGGACTTGCATTTAAAAAGAACTTCCACAGTAAAATAGTTGAAATGTGACAGTATTTATTTTGGAGCAGGTTCAGAACCCACAATTCCACAAACAAACAGGTCAAATAGTTTTAAAATTCATGGGGTTTGCTCCGCAGCCTCACGACATAAGGTGCAATAGAAGACCAAGCCTTGAATTTTCTCAATGGCTTCAGAAAGTCAAACAAAAATTCAGACTGAAAGCACTGTTGACAAGGGAAGACGCTCAACCTGGGCACACGTCTTTCAAAAATCCACCTGTTTACCAGCCCAAGTGCCTCTCATTGTGCCCGGTGTGTTAATCTGCCTGCTTTGGTCTCCCTGCAGTCATGCCCTCTCGGATGTTAGAGCAGAGCACTTGCTTTAAGCAGCATATTAACAGCAGCACCAAAACGTCCATGACTTCAAAACAGGAGGATCCTGGCATAAGGATCGGTGGCAAAGGAAGGTGAAGTGGGTTGGGGAAGGAAGATTTTCCTCCCCAACCTGACAATTGTGCCCTGGTTCTCCTGTTTCTTTGAGTACTGAGTCCCAGCTCCTCGGGGTTGTCTCTTGACACAAGATGTAGAATCACAAAATCTTGAGATCTGAGATGGGAAGGGAACTCTTGAGACCACGCAGCCCACTGTACCTGTTCAAACAGGGTCAGCCAGAGTTGATTGCCCATGAGTGTGTCCAGAGAAGGGCAGCAAAGCTGTGAAGGGTCTGGAGCACAAAGTTTACGAGGAGTGGCTGTGATTATTCAGTCTGAACAGTGTGGACCGGCTCTTGGCCTGGTTGTCATGAGCAGCAACACAGGTAATGGTAGCAGAATGTGCTACAGAAACCTGAGGCTAATATTCGTTTGTTCCAGGCAGTGACACAGTGAGGTGTTCAGAAGCTGCAAAGAGAATGTCATCACCTGGCCTTGGCAGACTCATGCAAGTTTGCAAGGGGAAAATTTTCCTCCTAGGCTTATTGTCATCCCCACCCCAAGACTTCCAGAGAGTCCTTTGGTTTTACCCTAAGGCTTACCCTCAGTTCCACACAGATACGTGGACATCCTTCCCACAAGCTAATACTGGGGGATAATTACTTTCCCTATTATTTTCAGCTGATAAATCTGTGTACTTCAAGTTTGCTGTGATGGACATAAGTGCAAAATTATAGATCATCTGGTTAAATTCCTCCCATTTTGCATTTGGCATCATTCTTCCTTTTTTAAAAAACATGGACTTATTATGCTGTAGCATCCAGTGGCAAGTTCAGCACAAAGCAGTGCCAGCACTAAGATATAATTTGGGGCAGGTATGCCAAGTTTCTGTGCCTTTATGTCAACCAACCAAAATTTTCAAGCTGATTTCTCTGTGAGGATACAGGAGCTGCCTGTCTCCAACAGTGCAGAGGGAGCTTACTTCAGTAGGTTGCATTCAGGCAACGTTTGTACATGCTTACTGATAGATGGCACCAATTTGGGGTGATTTCACACAAGTGAAGCTGTTTAGACAGTTTCTGTATTTCAGCATCTATTTTTAATATTATCAGTTACATATAACCATGTTATATTTTGTAAATGCCTGACATGAAAATTATTGTTGGTAATCTTATATTGTGTTGGACAGTGTTATAGCATTGCACTGTGCTGTATCTTCATGTGGTGACAAAAAGCTACCAGGCATATTCTGTCCAAATAGCTGAGAGTGAATCTTCCTATCAGCCTCAGCAACAGGCTGCCCTAGGTTACTCTAATTATGGATAAATGCGTTGATTTCTCACCCAAAAATACTCCAGAAGTGAGTCCGTCTGATCTTACCATTCTGAATTTCCTTCGTGGCCAAAAAGAAACACTTCTCAGGCACTAATCCTCTTTTAGAATAGCCACAGTCATTCCCTAGAATCAGATGTACAACACCAGTGAAGTTAACTTATTTCTGAGATCAGATACCTTACATCACCAGCATGGATGGAGAACAAAAATGCACACCTTGTCCTTCAAACTGGGGGATCCAGGAGACAGAATAAAAGCAAACATACCCTACTGCTTTCTCACGTGCCCTGAAATGCTGGCTGTGTCAGCTACAGCCATGCTACTCTGCTGCTCTGCTGGTCTTTGACATCCAACATTAAAAAGAAACTGCTCTTGGTTCTTGCGAGAGGGAACTTATTTTTCTAGGCCTTAAACGTTAGTGATGAAAGACCTGTTTCCTGTTTCTTCCTTATGATGGAAAGTCAGATATTCCTTCATATGCAATCCTTAGTTCTGCCATAGCGCTGGGTTTCAACACAGGCAGAGTTGCTTGTTTTCCAAATGGTGAAATAACCTCGATGTTCATTTCAGAAATTCTGGTGTGACACAAGCAGAGTTGCTGCATAACTGCCTGTAGACCTTTCTAACAAGGACTGGGTTACTCCGGGTTTCCTTTAAAGACCTTTGTCCTCCTGGTGTCTGTATGTACACTTAGAAGCTACGCTGTTAGCCAGATGCAAGCCTTTTTGGAGTTTTGTTGTTGTTTTTAATCAGTGCTGAGAGGTGACGAGCAACCATTTTTATGAGAAATAGATGAACATTACAGCTCCATGCACGGAAAAGCAAAGGCAAAGCAAGAAAGGAAAAGACTCTGACAAAGACCACAGTTGGTAACGTCTTTCTGCTTTGCTCTTCTGAAAGCTGCATGCTTTCAGAAGTCCTGCATGTTTCTTAATGAGCAATGGCACCCTTGCGTAATGGTGGTTCACTTTTTCTAAGCAGTGTTCCAAGGCTGCTGAACGTTTCCCACTTCAGCTTACATGGTTGTTATTTGGACCCTACTGTACCCTACAACACAATTCCTTTTCCCTTGGAGTTTCATCCCAATCATCTGAGATTTGTCCGTGTGAAACTTGTAATTCACTCAGTGCTTCACAAGGTTCAATAAATAATCCCATCACATCTCTATACTTATGAGCCTGGTCCTCCTGCCTTCTCCTTGGGGGTGCAAAGAAGGATGCTCTAAATGGCATCAGAAACCACGACTACAATTGGAAAGCTCTGTGAATAGTAATATACTTAAAAATACTCATCTGTCTTGCAGACTAAGGGGACCTAAAGCACATAATGCGGACAGGAGTACCAATGAAATCTACCACTCTGAGGAAATCGAGGTTAGGTAAACTTGTGAACTGGATCTAAACATCATCTGCATTTTAGGCATTGCCCGACATGTTGGATTTCCACACCCCAGCAGTCTGTAGGAAGGCAACTCCACGTGTCCTGCAAACCCAGCTTGTCTCAGAAGCATCTGCAGCCCTGCCACAGCTTCCATACAGATTCCTTCCCCTCTTTGTTCCTCAGGGTGTAGATGGGTGGATTCATGACTGGGCAGAAGACAGTGAAGATATGCAGCTCACGCAAACATGCTGGTTGGAGGAGAAGCAAGAGAAGGGGAAGGTTGGGAAGCTGGACATGAGCTGGCACTGTCCCCACAGTCTTGTGAATAGCAGGAAATACACAGCCATGCTCTCCATTCTGTTGGAGTAATTTGAGAAAGGGTTCAAGATTGCTGTAAAAAAAAAAAAATCATAATTTTTGGGGGGTATATTTGTGATTCTATTTTCAGTTGACGTAAATAAATTACCTGTGAATCCTCAAATGTAGTGTACTGAGCTGCAATCAGGTTATTAAACTCAGAAAAAAAATCTGCTCATGTCTCTTTACTAGACTTTTATACCTCTCTTACCAGGGAGAAATATCCTTTGCCTCACAACCAAACCTCATTCATGGCATCATTTTAAGGCAGCACATACATTTGTGAGCTGCCAAGGACGAAGTTACACAGAGGGTAAAATTTCAACAAAAATCATCTCTGACAAGCACTTTGAGAACTCATTACAAATGAGCCACTTCCACTGAACCAAACTGATGCATTATTTTCACAAAAAGGTCAAATATCCCATTATTTGCCCAAGGAGGCTGTGGATGCCCCATCCCTGCAGGCATTCAAGGCCAGGCTGGATGTGGCTCTGGGCAGCCTGGTCTGCTGGTTGGTGACCCTGCACACAGGAGGGGGTTGAAACTAAGTGATCATTGTGGTACTTTTCAATCCAGGCCATTTTGTGATTCTATTCTTTTGGTTTTATTACTCTCTCTTTTCGTTTGAATAAAAAAAGTTTTGTTACGTGTGTACATGAACTATATTAAATATTTTATGACGGCTGCTCGAAAGTAATGCCTGCAAATTTATTATGCCAGCCCACGACATCAGATGCTGGTGACATGATAGTAGATGTTGAACTTTTCCACCAACATTCCGTTATGTTTTGTTGCCATGTGACAGATGGCGGCAGAGGAGTGTGAGACACTGAAGTGCAGATGAAGCAAAGGTGTGTTGTTGAGTTCCTCCATGGAGAACAAATGGCACCCACTGACACTTATCAACACTTGCTGGATGTTTCTGGAGACCAAATTGCAGGTGCCAGCACAGTAAGGCAGTGAATGGTGCATTTCAGCAGTGGAGATGGTGATAGATTTTGGTGCAGATTTTAAGCAGTGTGACCTGAAGAAAAAAAAAAAAAAATTGGCAAAAATGCAGAGAGTATGATGAAAAATAGTGTTTTGTAAGTGAGAACATGCTCTCTTAAACAGGGTTATTGTGCTCCTTGTATCTGTTGTAGTTTCCATGGAAATAAATAGAAGGCATTACTTTCACTGCAACAAATGTATATGCAGCCCAAGACAATTCTTATTCACTCAGTGTAGCTCAGGCAAGCCAAAAGGTTGGCAAGACCTTCATCAGTGAATGCACAAAGCCCCCCATCCAAGAAGCTGTCAGTAGCCAGACACAGCCATGTTTATTCATAACAGTGGTGTAGTGAAGAGAATTGTCTACAGAACTCAACAGTCGTAAGCCATCACTGTGAGAAGGAAGAACTTGGTGCAGCCAAAGAAATGGCCACTAAGCAATTGAGCAATGCAACCCATAAGATACGGTCTTCTTATCAAGAAGATGGTCATAAAGGAGTTTGAGAGCTATTACAGTAGAATAATTTACGTCTCTAGAAGACAAGTAGTTTCAGAAGTACATGGGAGAATCCAGCTGTTCACTGGTCTTTATAGTGATGATAAGCAGTTTTCCAGAATGGTAGTGGAACAGAAGGCTAGGAAGAAGAAGTACACTTTTGTTACTGTCTTATTTTGGGTGAGTCACCACTCTGTTGTGTTGGTTTTATTCTCCACAGATACCAAACAGGCAGGACCTGAAGCAATGAAAAGAGCTGCATTAGGTATGGAATGTTATCTGTACCCATTAATACTCATCACTAGTATTTTAATATTAATATTATTTCTTTTTTTGGGGGGGAGGGGGCATTTTCCCTTTTAAATCAAAACTTCACTTAAGGAGCAGCAGCAGCTATCCAATTCAAAATGTACTATTGAAGTGTATAATAAGAAGCTCAGATTCTTGGCAATGCCAGGCCAAACATTCCCAGGTAAGCCAATGGCCATATACAGAAAGAGGAATGGAACTCATTCAGCTGGTGAAGGGGCTCTCTGGCTGTGCAGCACTCCTTCATGGGAAGCAGCACAGGTCCAAGAGATGCTCTCCCTTTGGTAGCTGGCCTCATGTGAGCACAAGGATGGCTCTGCTTGGGATCACCCCTTCTGGTCAGTTGGGGACCACAGATGCAAACAATGTGGCCCTGGGCCATCCACAGCCCTTCACCAGGTGCTCCATCACCACTTCCAGCTGTGACAGTTCCCCTACAAGGCCTTTTTCCACTTAATAAAACAGGCCTCACAAAAGTCAAGCAACACAATTACCTGTTTTTGAAGGTGGAACAGAAAATAACAACATTAGGAAACTTAACACAATTTATATTTATCTGGCTTTAAGAGTTCACCTGCTGCTGCCCCTCCGATGACCTCCTTTGACCACTTCAGGTGGTTTCATCAAAATGGCCCAGCTGCAAGTTACTGCTCAGATGTCGTGAGAGCAGTTCACCTCTCTGCCAACTTTTAAGACAGTGGTGGCTGAAATGAACAACCTGACTTTGTCTGTATTTCTCCTTCTGCGAGAACCAGCTTGGAGGAACATCTGCAAGAACAACTTTCTATCACAAGATGGGGAAATTGTAGCAGAAATAAGTAAATCACAAAGGAGAAGAACAAGACTAGCAGGAGTAATGAGATTGCAGAGTCACACGAAGATTTTCAGAAGTCATCAGTGGACGAGGAGCTAAAAATTGTACAATGGATTGCTATTAGAGCAGTCTCTGATGGGTGATATTGGGGTGATCATCCAGACTATGTTGTACTGTGCATGCGTTGGACTCCTGGCTTGTTTATTGGGTGGGCTTTTAATGCTGTTCGGGTAGAAAGACTTTATTTACGGAATTTCTTCTGGAAGCATTTCTGAGTCAAATAAACATCACAGTTGGCCATTTACAAGAATTTTATTCACCCTAGCTTTTCCATCAAATGCTCCTGAAGTAAAGTGGTTTCTTCTTCGTGACATGAGTTAAAATGTCTTATTTCTTATTAACTTACCGTTGCGTATTGACAGTACAAATAAAAGTCACAACTGTGCTGTGGACTGTTATCCCTTAGACATCTGGTCTGTACAAATTTGGAAGAAAAAGAAAAGAAGCAAAGTGGGAAATCATTTGAAAATTTTAGAAAAGCTTGTGGTTGGTCCTCTCTGCTTAGCAGGTATTTTTACTCAGACAGTGCAAAACACAGGAGCTGCTGTTGAGCCCTTTAGAGTCTTATAAGGGCCTTATCAGTGTGTAGAGGAGTCTAGTTCTATTTTCAGTGACAATTCCTGCAAGGTATGAAATTTTGTCCAACAGGATCCAAATGTCCAGAGAAATCCTGGTGTTCATCCCAAAGCATACAAAAAAAAATGTGATAAGCCCTATTTTGGGCTAGGAATCTTACTTATGTCATGTTAAGATGTTAAGGTGCTATAGCTCATCACTTTGTGACAGCCTTGACCGGTCCTGTGCTGGCTTGGTCTTTCATCCTGACATTTCTTCTCTCCCCTCCTGTAGTAGTAGATTTGCCAGCTGTTTCTCTGCACAGTATGCTTCTCCCCTTGCATAGGTGTGCAAACGTGGCCCTGCTGGAGTAAGAAGTACCTTGTCTATGGGAATAGCTTCCAAACTCCATTTTCCACTGCCACATTAAGTTGTGTCTGCCGTGCTTTCCTTGGTGGCTACTTCATTTTCTACAGTCAACAACATGTCTTCCACTGGATCTGTGAGTCTGTATCTATCTGTACATTAAAATAAAGAATCTGACCTAGAGCTGAAGGGCAGAAGTGATGGTTGGAAGAATGGCATCAGTGGTACACGAGGTACAGCAGAAAAGACTTGTTGCACTGCAGAGGAAGAGAAAAAGCCTTCCTTCTAATTATCTGCCTCAGTAAATGATCCATCTGGCACCCAGTACCAGGGTATTAATTGATAACCCATGGATTCAAGATCCCACAGTGTGATTCTTATAAAAAGGCATTTACTGCGAGCAGATAGGGGCCTCCTTCAGTGTGACTCCTCCTAGCAGCAGATCACAGACTTGCAGAGTTGTAGGGACTGGAAGGGAGCTCTGTTGATCACAGAGTCCAACTGCCCTATTAAAGCATGTCCATAGGCCATATGGATCTGGGCTATGTCCAGAGAAAGAGACTCTAAAGAGACTGGGCAGCACGTCCCAGTGACTGACAGAGGAGGTGGGATATCTACCTGGGAGAGCTCTAACAAATGGGATGTTCAACCTGGACAGCATTTTCGCTATTTTTGATAGTGTTTATTGTTTTAGTGTTTTGTTCCAGGGTTTTAGTTGGCGCTTAGGAGCCCCAGGCTGGGGCCTCTGCTCACTGACAAGAGAACAGAAAGGAAATGTCAACTTGTCATAGAATTTACAATGTCCTTCAAATCAAAAGATGAACCTTCAGTGTGAGCTAACAAGCTTTTTTATGAAAGTCATTTTGGGGGGGTAATTCTCAGAAAATAAGAGTTGCTTGATTTTCTCTGACCCTTTGCTTGAGTGCACATAGCCTCCTATCCATGAGACTATCACCACCCAGCCACATGCATTCCCAGTCGTGAGGGTGGTGGAAAGATCTGCAGTTGGCCATGTAGCAACAGTAAGCCATCATTGTGAGGATAAAGATCTCCGTGCAAAGAAGGGTAACCCCAAACAGCTGTGCTCTGCAGCCCACAAAAGGGTTAGTTTTATTTTCAATAAGGGTTAGTTTTATTTTCAATAAGGAACTTGGAAATCATTCTGGGAAATGACAAGCAGCAGGGGAAGAAATACATGAGGGAGTTCAGATGTTGACTGCTAATCACGGTGATAATATTTCCTGCCACTCTAGCTGTACAGAGGAAAAGGAAAATCACAGAGTATACTTTCTGCACACCTAGACTCTCTGGGAGGCCCTTAAGAATGAATTCCTTTGCACTGCTTGCATTCCATATGCAAAGCACAGCCTATGTGCATGGAATAATAAAGATACATGATCCATCACTGAAGTCATTATTAATAATGAATTCTATACCAGAAGTGCATGCAGGCTATGAAATATATAGGATTGCTATTAAGCTACAAAGTGATTGCTTTCCAATTTATTTATTTATTTTTTTCCCTAGGTATTTAATCCTCCTTGAAGGAAACTTCATTTAGAGTAACTGTATTGAAACAGGAGTGCTCTGTGCTCCCTTTCTCCATCCTGGCCCTCCAGGATTTTGAAGGACTGGCTCTATGGTTGTTGTGCTAAAGCAAGGCCAGTGTGTTCATCTCAGTCACAACCAGGATATAGAATGGATCATGCAGGATACCTTCTCTCACTTTAGACCAAGTGAATACAGTACTTGCAAAAATAGCATCTTCAAACGTACTTGAAAATATTACTTGGAATGCTGATTTATTTTATAGTTACAAATAATCTTTGAATGATGTTTAGAGGGGAAATGAAACTACTCCAGGAAAAAAAAAAAGTCTCCCTTATGTGTATACATCTTGAAAAAAATTGCGATGTCATGGGCTAATAAATGATGTCAGGGAAGCTGTGTGCCATGGAGAAAACAGCAAACAGTTTGTTTAGTCATGTATGACTCCAGTATTTATCTTGTATTAAATCTCAGCAGTGCTACCTGGCGAGGAAGGAAGAATGAAAGGATCATTTTAAATAGTCTGTTCCAGCACAGTATGAATCATTATTCCTTTCTTATGCACTCTGGGGGATATTCCCACATGTTCACATCTGCTGGATGAAACTTATCTAGATGGTTGTCGGTATAGAACTCTCTATGAACAGAAAGGCTAAATTGGAGTCCTTCACAGCACCCTTTCTTTTTCCACTGCCCAGAAAGCAGTACATCTTCCCAGTATTTAACCAAAAATAGACACTCTTACAAGTAAATTATCAGTTATATAGGATGCATTTTAGTTTGATGATGTTCTCAGGTCAACTGCTGTTAATATTCACCACTGCAAATCTTGACCAATGAAATCAACATCAGTTCTCCCTGATATCGTGCAGGTGATCTCTGAGCAGAGAATGATGTGAAATTATTCAGCTTATTCAAATTCTGCAGCACGTACTTAAAGTTACAGCATAACCAGAAACTCCTGTGTGGGCCAAAAAAAACCACCATCATAGATCAAGCATCCCCAGGAAACACTGAAATGGAGAAAACCCAAGATTACTCTTAAACCCACAAACTAGAGAGGAAGTGGGGAAAGTAAGGGACTTTTCTTGTGCTTACAGTTGTACTAACAGTAGGTGAAAAATATTCAAGAGGAGGAAAATGTGCATGGATACTTCTTTTTCTAGTATATATCTAGGGGAAAAAAAGATCACTAAGCAACATGGTATTGATTTCTAATCAAATTGTTATCTCTCCCTTCCTTCCTCTCTCCTTCTCTGTTCTTTTAACTTATCACTCTACAGAACACAGGACAAAAACAGTGCAACAGGCTGTGCCATACGCAGTGGAAAGGAAACAAATGGACTGCATCCAAGCCAGAGCAGAACTGGAAACAAACACCACCAGTCCCACTGGCAAAACAATTAATGATTCAGAAGAGAGCGAGCAAAAGAAAAACTAACGAGGAAAGCGCTGTGTGTTTTGTTGGAATGTCTTGAGCACTGAGAAGCACGAGATGAGGAAGAGGTGTGATCGTGATGGTGAGCAGGGGGAAACTGCGAAACAAGAAACAGAAGGCATGAGGTTGGAGTCTGTGCAATCAGAAGCGTCTGAGGTGCGGTGAAGGACTGAACCAAGAGACAGAAGTGGCAGGTAATACCGTGGAGTTTGAAGCTGCATTTGAAGAGTTGGTGAGATTGGGAGCAGGTTTTGAGTACTAAAGGCATCACTCTGGAGAGTGTCACTGCCACTGTGGTGTGGTGAAGTCGGATGGACCCTCCTCCAGGAGAGGCTGTGTGAAGCAGTAGGGACTAAACTAGAGGCTGGGGGTCAGAAGAGTGATGGGTGTGTTAAAGAAAATTTGATATGTTTGACAATGTGCCCTCGGAGAATGACAAACTGTGCAGAGGGAAGTTGTGAAATGAGCAGCAGGCATTATAGAAGAGGACTGACAATTTCTCAACCTGTGTTCCCCAGAGCAGCAGTAAGGTGTTTTCTGCACGGACTGAAAGTGCGCTATTTTGAGGATTCAAATGGGAAATGAAGCATCAGTGCATAAGGCTAAGTATAATTTTGGACAGACGGTTCTTGCTTTCATAGTTCGTTAGACCCGATGGAGAAGGGAGAAGTGGTAAAAAAATCATTTCCGAAGCCATGATAGTGACAGGTTCCGTGCAGAGGGAAAGGGGAAGAAATTCAAATCTAAGTGACCACACACAACTAACAAGATATTTCCCCAAGAGAGTGATTGGCTGGTTCTTAGCACATTGAACAGACCACGGCTTTTTAGGCAGTGTTTCAATAGCCCAGTACTACAGTGCAGACATGAGCAGTAACACGAGTGTTGGATCTGGACCACACATCACAGAGTTCAGGTTGTAATTTTCCCTGGCAACAGGGAATTTTCCCCCACCACGCAGCTGCTGCAAATCAGTCACTGAAGTTCCAAAGAATCCACAAAAAGGTGAGAAATTCCAGAATGATTGTCTTTGCCATTGCACTCTGTCTGTCTAATGCTTTTTATCGTGCTTTTGGAGAGATGGTAATGAGAAGGGAGGGGAGAAAAATGGCAGAAAGGAAATCAAACATTTCCCCTCTCCTGCTGGTTAGAAACTGACTGTAGGTGTGTGATTGTCTTCATTGTTTTCACAGTCACAGAATCACAGAATTGTAGGGGTTGGAAGGGACCTCCAGAGATCATCAAGTCCAACCCCCAATGGCTTTCCAATGGGGAAAGCCTCATTCTGGGAACACCTTTCCATGAACAAGCGCTATCATATTGCTACAAATGCATCTCTGTAAAAGAAGAGGCTGTATCCAAAGACATTAGCAGCTTTCATCTTAGATGATCACTTAAGATTAGCCAAGAAAACACAAGCGCATAACTTTGTGTTCATGGTTTTTGCGGAATCTTTCCTGGCTGACATCTGCCACAAGAACTGCATGCTGCTCAGCACATAAACCACAGGCAGGATGCTTAATCCCAAGAAAGAAAAAGATCACCTAGACGCTGCTAGCCGTTGTTTGATTCAGGCTTCCATTAACAAATTTCATAGAATAGAATAGAGATGCGAGAACTGTAAGTGACTTTTTGGATGTTCTTTCCCACAGTCAAAGAAGGATGTCTTAATTTCCATTACAGCAGAGTGCAGAATTACTGATGTTTTTTCATCTGTCCACAGGGCATTCATTGCATCCAGTACCTGTACCTGACAGTCTTGATGCCAGTGGTAGGAGGTGATATAGGCTGGCTTAACAGTAGTGGTCAATATATTAGCTTAAGTACCAATACATTAATTTAGTAAAAGCAATCAATATGTGCTAGTTCGGAGGCCGTGGCATTTAACATTAAGAAATTCTGCTCGACCAGCTTGTGTTAGACAACTGTTCACCTGCCCACAGTGCAGACACAGCTCTGCAGGAGGGGATGAACTACCTTCTGGAGGTGACTGCTGAGGGCTGTTTCAGCTGCTTTCTGCTGTGAGTCGAGGTCTGATAATCTTTCCTTTGAGAGAGATCTACTGCCACTCTAAAAGGAGATAGAAAGGAAATCCACCATGTTAGGAGGCCACGTCTTTTCCATTTGCTCGCTATGGATGTTCGGGGAGGAGGCAGCTTTGGTAGTGCTGTAGGTCAGGCAGTTTGCTGCCCTCTCCAGGTAAGAAAAGTAGATTTTTTTCTCAGGGGTGCTCCACACCGGGCTTACAGACCTGCTGCAAACCACACTAAAACCCTTTGGCTGTCTTGTCCACACATTCAGCCTCTCATTGAAGGTGGCATTCTACGTTTGCTGTCAGCAAAGATAGGCAGCTGACTGCATGACTCCCCGAGGCACCTATCTTGGGACTGCATACATGACTCCTGGAGGTGCTTATCAACCTCCATTCATTCAAACTGAAAAATCAGGGGTTGCATTAAATGAGATATTTGTATTTCTAGTAGAGAATGCTAGGCGTGATGGCCCCAGCAGAAATCCCAACCAAGCATTGCTGCTGTTTGTGCCTGCTACAGAATAATGCAGCAAGACTGTGTCCTCTACCCAGGCCATCAGCTGGGTGAAGAATCCTTCTGCAGCATGCATTTATCTAGCCTCTGTCCGCACAGTACTGAAGGCAATGTGTCTGGAGTGGTAAGACGAAACAAAAATGATTTTGTTCATCACACTTTGCCTGTGTAGGTAGTCTGCAAGTACATCATGGCATTCTACAGAGAGGGAAGAGACCGTTTGTGACAGTGCAATGATTCACCTTTTCCCAGACCTCCCCACTTCGACTTGTTCCTCTCTTGCAGCTGTCTTTCAGTGCACTTCTCCGCCTTCCTGTGTCTGATTTAAGAGCTGGTGGGGATAAATTAAAAAAGAGGCAATATTTGGGTTGGGGGTTGGTTGGTTTGGTTTGTCGGTTTTGGTGTTTTTAGTGTTCTGCAAGATTGTCATTCAGATCGCAGTATCGTGGGGGAAGGAGTAGGGTGAACAGCCCCAAGGAATGGGGTGAAATAAATTGTTAAACCATAATAATAATAATAATAACCATAATAAACTCAACGTGAGCTGGCACAGAAAGCCAACGACATCCTGGGATGTATCAAAAGCAGCCTGCCCTGCAGGGGGAGGAAGCTGATTCTCTCTCTCTGCTCTGCTGCCACTGTATTGTGTTCAGCACTGGGCCCTCAGCTGGACCAGAGGAGGGCCACGAGGATGCTCAGAGTGCTGGAGCACCTATTCTATGGAGACAGGCTGAGGAAGAGCTGGGCTTCTTCAACCTGAAGACTCCGGGGAGATCTTGCTGCTGCCTTCCAGTACTTCAGAGTAGCTTATAAGCAGGAGAAGGACTGACTTTTCACATGAGCAGATGGTGATAGGACAAAGGGGAATTGTTTTAAACTAAAAGATAGGAAATTCAGGTTAGATGTGAGGAAGAAATCCTTTACACAGAAGGCAGTGAGGCCCTGGCACAGAATGCACAGAGAGGCTGTGTAAGCCCCATCCCTGGAGGTGCCCAAGGCCAGGCTGGATGGTGTCCTGCACAGCCTAAGCTGGTGGGGTGCAGCCAGCCCATGGGCAGGGGTTGTGGCTGGAGGGGCTTTGAGGTCCCTTCCAACCCAACCATGCTGTGGTTCTGTGATTCTACAAATTGCTGTGAGCGTCACAGTGTGCTGTGAGGGTCAGATGCTTTGTCCCATGTATGGTTCTTACAATTTCTCTAAGAAAATTAAAGGCTGACCCTGTCAGGCTGAAGTGCTTATTGTTGATACCCACGGCCCAAGGGAACAAACCTGTTACAATGAACTACACCTTATAAAAAATCAAAAGCAGTCATCTACAGTATAGATGGTAGTAGTCTCTATCACGTTTTCTGTGCATTATGCATAGGGCAAACCTCAATGAGCTGTAACACTTCTTAACGTTGTATAAAGACTGCCTGCAACTTTTACACCCTTCTGACAAAACTTATCTCACCTAATCCTAGCAGCATGATGCTAAGACACTTGTGCCATATTTGTTAACGCTGGGTTCTTCTTATATACAGGCAACAAAAAGAGGCACTTTTCAGGCACGATTGACCTGAGATGCTCTTGCTTTTTTAAAAAACAAATGTTTCCCACTGTAAAAAGACCTCAGAAGTGAATTAAAACAAAGGAGTGACAAACATGCGGTTTAAATTTTCCTACATGCTGTATAGAATTTGGCCTGAAATACAACATTTTGACAAGTGCCTTAAAACTCTGCCCTCTATCCCTCTGGCATCTAGCTCTGGCT
Organism: Phasianus colchicus; assembly: GCF_987193195.1. NCBI lineage: Eukaryota > Metazoa > Chordata > Aves > Galliformes > Phasianidae > Phasianus > Phasianus colchicus. The sequence continues at coordinate 8,044,693 of NC_143440.1, read as the reverse complement.
ACAGAGATGAATCCAGAAACACCATCGGGTTATCATGAGGGAAACCCACGAGTTACCACCTCTCTCATCTCTGCCCACAGGTGTGTGCAAAGTCACCCAACATGAGTGCTTCAACTACACCATTCTTCCTCCCAGACGCAGACAACCAGGCTCAAGGAGCGAATCACAGCAGTGCTGCAGGAAAGCCAGAGCCATCCTATGCCGTTCTCAAGTTCATGGAGAGCTTCTGCCTCATCAGTGCCACCTGTGGGATGGTGGGAAATGGCATTGTTCTATGGTACCTTGGCTTCTGCATCCGCAGAAACCACTTCACTGTCTACATCCTAAACCTGGCTGCCGCTGACTTTGGCTATCTCCTCTGCATCGCCATTGAAACTGTCCAGTATCTGATGCAGTTCAACGTAGGGGTACAGTTTGGGATATTCCTCTTCCTGGATCTTTTCATGTATGGGACTGGCTTGTATCTCCTGACAGCCATCAGCATTGAAAGGTGCCTCTCCGTCCTCTGCCCAATCTGGTGCCGAAGCCACCGCCCAAAGCACCTGTCTGCCATCATCTCTGGCTTGCTCTGGGGCCTTTCTCTGCTGCTGAACATGGTCGGCTATATTCTGTGCTCCATCCAGCCCACTGGCAGCTGCTGGATGCTGCTCATTGCCATTGGCGTCTTGGATTTCCTGGTCTGCACACCCCTCATGCTGTTCTTCAGCCTGACCCTCTTCCTCAAAGTCAAGTGCAGCTCCCAGAACTTACGAACAGGGCGGCTCTTCACTGTCATCATGCTCACCGTGCTCTTCTTCCTCATTTTTGCTGTGCCCCTCAGCGTCCTCATCCTCTTTGACTTCTTGGGCTACAAATTCCTCTATTCGCCTGAGATTGGCTTCGTGCTGTCCTGTGTGAACAGCAGTCTCAACCCTGTCATTTACTTCCTTGTGGGGAGCTACAGGGACCGGAGAATCAAGTTCACCCTCAGGCTGGCATTCCAAAGGGCCTTTGAAGATTCAGCAGATGACAAAGAGGAACGGGATACCCGCGACACAATAACCATGTCCTCCTAATATCCTTCTGTGCCCACTCAGTAGTAGTGCTCCGGAGATGAGAGGTGATTGTTCACAGAGCTGAAGAACTCTGAGGTACTGCTGGAGGTCCATCCCACCCAACCTTAACAGTCTCCATTCTGAACGCCTGCCCTCTCACTAGTTGTTTGAAGCTCTGCCCACAGTAGGACTGCATTTCTTTTCAGCAGCCATTAAATGATAAGGCGAAATGTCTTGGTGGCTGCATTTCATCACAGGAATCCTGCTCAGTTTACCACTCGATATTAAGTTCTGTTTTTCAGAGCATTAATATTTAGTCACTCTTTTTTTACACAGATCTCTGAGGATGAGGGCGGATCTATGATCTTCCTGTTGAAATCAGATAAGAAATTCCCAGAAGAGAGTCCAACAATTTTATCAGCAACATATGCAATCTTTGCGGTTCATAGGGTGAATGATTCTTTGTTTTCTAATGTGAGCATTTCAAATAGTGAAATGCTTCATGTTCTGGAAGTCTCTGTTAATTAGTTAATAGCTATTAGTAAATAGGAGCGTCTCACACTATAGATGTAATGTAGTAGAGAAGAGCTCCATCCCCTTCCAACTTGCCTTGCAACTTCATGCACTGCGTTGCATGCACTGTTTTCTTGCATTTCAAGTAAATACAGAGTCAGAGTTGTGTATCATTTTAGCTTTCTCCAACACAGCACAAAAGTACCTGCATTTAACTGCAGCAAGAATTGGGTTGTTATTTCTTCCCTTCACGGATGATAAGAACATGGCATCCAACATGCCTTGACCTACTGGAAGAAATAAGGTCAAAGAAAGGAAAAAAAAAATAATAAAACAGAAAATGGAAGATAAGTACATATCAGAAATTTGCAACAAATTCTTTTCAGACCCAATGACTGGACACATAAGATGTGATTGTTTGAAATGTTAGACTATCACTCCACACAGTATTTGCTCTTTTAACCTAAATCAATAAGATAATACAAGACATTTTCTATGAGAAAGCTTGCTGATTTCCTCTTCGTACCCTCATCTGCAAGTAGTTTCTTAAGGGAAGCTGCATTCTTCTACTGTCTATTCCCTTTTCTCTGTTCATTTGCCTTTTTTTTAAATACTGAAAAATACCACTTAAAAATAGTGGTCACCCCAGCGTCTGTGGTTGCTTTTTACTTCCTGTTTACAGTTTTTGAAAGCTGAAAATTGAGTCTCATTTCTATTATTCTTTAATTTTTAATGCCATTTTTTCTCCATCGTACACATAGTTGATTCAGACCAGGCCTATGTCATCAGTTGTTTTTAGTGAGATTTTCTTTTCTTCTGACTTCTACTGATAGGGGGAAGAGCCCGTCCATTTATCTGAAAGCATGTTAAAATGTATTCTTTTTAATATCTGTAATGATTTTATCACTGGGAGAGAAGAAGCTCAGCTCATTTCCTTTATTATTAAAAATGTTCCAAGCCTTTTTTTTTTTTTTTTAATGGAAAACAATCTCTATTAAAAACTAAATATTTATCTTCTCAGAAGAAGCCATCAACTGATGAAAACCTATGGAATGTACACTGTAAAGAACTTTTCATCCTGATTGTCCCTACACGTACCCATCACAAAGACAAGTGCCATTCAGAGCAAACACACCTTCTAACTTTTCCCTTGGATGTTTAAAAGGTGATGCTTATACATAATGACAACTGTAGGCACCCTTGACCACGCTTGGTATGAGACAGGCATTCTCAGAGGTGGCATCTGCAGATATTTGCAGATGGTCCAGAAGTCAGTGATAGAATCAGCAAGGAAATGGACGTCCTTCACAGAATTTCCCACCCTGAACTAACACAATGGGAAGCATAACAATGCCACAGGAAGGGAGGGGAAGGAAGTAGGGAGAAGGCTATGATGTCCTGTTTGAAGGAAGAGAGTCAGAATCAGCTAACTGGGGACAGGAGGAGAGGCAATACCTCTAGACAGTTTTCTTTTGCATTATTTAGGGGTTTCGTAAGCTCACAGCCAAGTAGTGTCTCACAGCCCACAGAGCAACTTGGGATCAGGTGAAAAGGAGAGCAGGGGAAGTAAAACAGTGCAAACAGACTTGCTGGTGAGAACGTCTCAGAAACCCCACCTCAGGCCCTACAAGTTGTATGCTTTAAAAGCTTGGTCACCCAGCCCTATCCAGGCTGGAGACAGCATTTCAAAGTAAGTGTCTGCAGGCAAGAAGTCACGTATAAAAGACTCAGCTTGACACCAAACTCTGCATGATTTTAACTAATAGAGATGACAAAGTCAAGTAATTACATCACAAAATGTGGGTCAGATCTGCTCGAAGTCAATTCCTGAATGTGAAAGCAGAGGAAGACCCTTGCTTCCTCGTAGTATGGCACCTGGAGCCTGAGGGTGACTTGTCCCTCAGGGGCCAACACCTATCCATCCCACAACTTGCACAAACACATTGTTAGAACTCTCTCTTCCTCACCCCATTGGGATGAGCCATTGTTTTTTGTGGGGTGCAGTGGCATGACTAGGTCAAAGCCTGAACCAGTGGTTGAGCACTAGGTGAGAAGGCCTGGCTAACCCAGGGAGCTCAGGTGCAAACAATGCACCTGAGTGACTGGAAGAAGTGGAGCCTGGATCCACCCCTCCTCACCTTCATTTAAGGGCTGGCAGTGGAGGGAGCAGCATCTCTCTGCATAGGGATTGTATTTCTCTAGAGCTATCCCTGGTCATTGGAAGGGGTGAACCAATCTTCCTTCTTTATTACCTGTTATTGCTCCGTGGTGCCTGTATCTCATTTGAAGGTACTGTCATCACCTTCTTTTGCAGTACATGGTGTCAGTGACAGTATGAGGGGTGGGGCACTGCACAGGAAGTGCATTTTGAAGGAAAAACTGGGAAAATGTATGCTTAGACTAATCTAATCCCAGTCAAATCTGATTTCACAAGAAAGACAAAATGAAACAAATTTCATTCCTTTGAGAATTTCTGCTATCTCTTCTTGGCTGCTTGTTTATACATCTCCAGCTTAAGAGCATTTGGCCCTAGTACAAATGCATACAAAGCCTTCCAAAGATTCCAAATGTATACCAGCACAGCGCTAGTGATGGAATTTCTGGGAGGTGATTTGCTCCCCACCTGATCTAAGAGCAACCAGAGCAGAAACGTGGCTTTGCCTCATGACATAGAAGAACTCCCTTCTCAATTGCTGCTGACTTCACCCCATCCTATTCCATGCAGTAAACACATTCCTTCCTGTCAGAACCTGCTCTGCTGTGCTTGCCCTAAAGAACACACAATGAAACCTAAAGATAGAAACATCCTCCCCTTCCCAAAAATCCAATGGGATAAATTAGAAACTAAGAGAAAGAGCCTGAAGCAAATTACAGATGCCAGACTCTTTGAGAGCTCAATTCAGCTGCACAGGTAAGCATTTGAGGACTAAGTTGACCAATTCCTCACCATCTGCATGGTTTCTGGTGCTCTGTCTCTCTTTTGTACCATTTTCTGGCCCCTCTTATATGCATATATGCATGCACAGCCACTGTGCAGCCACGCCTGCCCATCTCCTATTATTCTAAGTAGGAACATTCCACTTACTTTTCTTTCTTTTCTGTTAGGTAGTCTTATACTTTTCTCCTCTGCACTTATTCCACACTTGGCTGATTCCCACCTCTCCAAATTCTTGCGTGATTTTGTCCTCTCCTCAGCACCTTACATCATGCTAGCTGTTAAACATATGCCCCTCAAAAGCCAGCTGTCCAAGGCACAAAGCCTAGGAATGACCAACATGCCAAGCAGACCCTCTTCTTAGACGAGTCTGCTGCCTTCCTGGGGGTCAGGTGAGGAACATCACCAGGAAACTACCTAGCCTGGTAAAGCCAGCAGACCACGTCCCCTTACTGCTTTTCCATATAGGGAGAGATGAAGCAGTTACATGTGGATCAAGGGCTATCAAAAGGAACTTTGTGGCCTTGGAATGACAGCTGAAGGAGTTTAATGCATACATCATATTTTCTTCTGTGCCTCCTGTATTGGGTAAGGAAATGGAAACCAATCAAAGGATCTTATCTTTAAATACCTGGCTTCATGGCTGGTGCCATCATAGGAACTCTGGTATTCTTGATAACCAAATGGCCTACGTGGCACCAGGAATGCTCAATGCACAATGTGTGGGAGAGGAAATAACGTGTAAATGACTGTCAAAGGCAGCACTAAGAATAAGGCAAATCGTAATGAAAAGACACAAAGAGAAGAATGAAAACAAGAAATGGAGGCTGAGCCAGGTGAATAATTTTTTATATTAGACACAGGAAAAACCTTCAAGTCACTGTGGGGTGAAAAATGTCAGAAAAGTGAATTTTCTTTTATAGCAGCTGATTCCAACTGTGTTAGTCTAGTATTTAATAGCTGTTCCTGCTCTCTAGAGGTGAATAACACAAAGTCCAGAGATATTTTTTCTTTAGACCTAGATTCAATTAGACAGATACAGAATCCCCCAGAGAACCACAAGGACTTATTTATTGACCAAAGGGAACAAGAATTTATTATACTGGGATGAGGGCATGGGGACCCTCCATCTGTCTGGGCTGCCTGCAAGGGTTCAGCATCTCCAGGCCCTGCTGCTCCCATCTGACCCCTGCCTGGGCATTTCTGCTCCCCAGTACATAGCATCTGCATCACTGGAAGTCTTTGTAGGAGCCTGAGATGGTGGCCACAAAGCTGAGTGTGTCACCATAGACAGATGTTGGGTAAAAATGACTGCAAATAGAAGTTAAGCAGGTGGAAAAGCCCTGAGCACCCCCCACACAATGCCTGACAAGTGACTGTGGTGGTGGCATCGGTACCAGACTTAGAAGAGCACAGAAAAACATCACTCCACACTGCTTTCAGGAGATACACGCTGCTGAAGGGACAAAAGAGAAACATGAGATGAACTACAGGAAAAATCAAATCTGGAAAGTTCAAAGAAACAAAAATCTCACGCTGCAAATGGTAAGCAAAATAAAAGAGGATCGGATCAAAGGCGGTGATGGCCAGGGTCAGGATACAGACAGCAAAGGGGCTGTTCTTTGCATGAAAGACCAGGAGCCACAAAGCCACCAAATGCATCACCAAGCCACAGAGCCAAGCACCCCACCTAAACAGAGATAAGTCAACCAGCAAAGCTTGTCATTCATCAGAAGAGCTGCTCCCTACCCCTGTCCCTCACAGCATCCAAGGAATCATTGAAAAGAGAGGAGTCTGTTGAGGTGGTCTCTGCCATAGTGAAGCTGCTGCTCTGGTTGGCTGTTTCATCCCACTCCCACCACCTCCTATGAGAAACAAGGAAGAAAAGACAGATGAGGGGTATTGGTGGTCCCAACACTTGCCATCTCTGCCCGCAGCTCCTCACTATCATTCCTTTTGTTTTCTTTCCCCTACCCACCAGCTTTACCTTGCTGGGTTCCACTGCATGTACCTGGTGCTGGACCAGGAGACCCTCCACACTGAGAAATCAGCAGCGTGTGGATGTATGACAGCATCCAGGCTTCACCCACTGCCTCTTATTGACTGGCCCAGGCAGGTCACTTCACAGATTGCATCTGAACGTTGGAAAGGGCTGAAAATGGGGTTTTACCTATTAGAGATTCTTGTCTCACCAAATCTTATTCATCTGCACCATGGGGACGATTCACTGTTTTTGTTTTTTCTCCATTCACATGCTCTCTTTCTCCCTCTCTCTCTCTCCTTCTCTCTCCCTCCCTTCCATCCCCTAAATTGTAATATTATCCCATGTCTTCCTTCTCTACCCTGCTTCTCTACCCTTGTTTCCCACTCTGATCCATTGATTTGCCCAGTTGTGCAATCCTTTTTGAAGAACCCTTCCTTGCTTGAATAGCAGAGATGTCCTGCGATCCCACGGGGATTACATGCCATACTCTCCCTCAGCAGATCATTGCAAAGATATTTCACGTGTTCTTCACCAAAGTTAAAGCTAAGATACACGAAGGAAACCAAAGACACACTGAAAGCCCACAGCAGCCCACTCACGATGCCTGCCAAGTGCTTTGGCTGACGGCATCGATACCAAGTGGGGAAGAGGATGGAGACACACTGCTCTACACTGATGGCAGTAAGGAGACCCAGGCTGCTGAGATCAAAGAAGTGGCATAAAAATTCAACTGCAATGTAAATTTTCATGTAGGAAAAAAAATGTTGTCAAAGAGAGAACAGATGGTTAAGCTCAAAGTTAACAGCACGAGCAGAGAAAAGAGGAGGAGCAGAGAGAAGTCAGCAACGGCCAGGTTTAGAGTGTAAACAGTGAATGGGTTCTTCTTCACATGAAAGAACAGGAGTTGCATGACTATCACGTTATCCAAAAGTCCACAGAAAGAAATCCCCATACAGATACCTAAATTGACCTTATATTCATAATTCAGTGTGAAGCATTCGAAAGAGTCTGTGTACCCAGAAATGGTGTAGTTCAGCACGACGCCTGCTGAGGTGGTCTCCTATGGAACACAAGAAAGGGGAGGCATGTGAGGAGCATCAGAGCTCCTAACACTTGCCATCTCTGCCCACACTCCCTCATCAGCCCCAGGCCAGGCTGGGCAGGACCCCAACCTCTGCCAGCCTTGGACAGGCTCCAGCTCCATCCCTGGCCAGGCAGCATCTCCCACCTGCCTGACCCCAGCCTCCTACCTCCCTCACAGCTCATCACAGGGCCAGGTCTGCCAGGTGAGAAGAGCTGCCAGAACATCCCACTTTACTTCATCCTGCAGAGCAGACCTGTGCCGAGAGGCTGTGTCAGGAGGCTCACCTCACAAACTCATCACACTGCCGTCACCCCCTTCCTTTTCCTCTTCCCATCCGCAGCTTTGCCTTGCCGTGTGGGGGTTGCTGGTTGTTGGTGTGTGCATCCACTGGTGGAAGACTTTCTCCTGCTTTCCTGGGGGCAGAGTTTTGGCGTAGTTTCTGGTGTGTACTGCAGCTGAGTTAGGTATAGTCACAAAACAACAGAAGAAAAGCCCTGCTGAGCCAAGGGCAAGCAGAATCTTCTGCTTGGAGGTTAAGGAAGAGGAGCATAGTGCCAAGGAGAGACAATGAAGGCTGGGCTGTCCAAGCACAGAGTGAGAGGTCTGTGAAAGACACATCCCGGGCCAAGAAGATCTAGGACTGGATTTGCAGATCAATATGTTACATGCCAGAACAATGGACTATGCTGAACATCACAGCACATTAACTTGTCCAGTTTGAGGCCTTCTGATTCCCCCTTCCACGGTCCTGAAGGCAACAGCTGGCCTTTATCCTCTGACCCTTCCATTCACCCCAACCACAGGGCCATGAGCTTCAGCTGGTGTTGGGTCAGAGCAGCCAGGCTTTGCCTGAGCTGTGAAGGAGCTGTACCTGCTTGAATCCCCACCTCCACCACCATTCACTGTCTTGCTCTAGCCTTGTTTCAAGTCTACCTGTGGTCTCAGGACTAGCTCTCCTCAAAGAGACTCTGGACCAGGTTCCTTATTGTGTGTTCAGTATGCGAAATCAGAAGATATCCTTGGAGGATCTCGTTACTGGGGATGACAAACAGGCAATAACTCTCAAAAAAAAGGATTCAGAAGATGGAAAACACATGAGAGAGAATATAAGCCATGAAGACGACAGCCCCTGCAATGCGAAAGGATGAGACTGTGAGACAGGAAACATTTGTAGATAAAAGCACGGTTGCAGCACGGTGTACCCAACAAAATGTAATTCATGCATATTAAGAGCGCAATTAGAGGCATGGTGCTGTTATATATGTGATCACTGGTGATTTCTCAAAGCAAGCTGAGACAAGAGCAGGCCTCTGCCTACTTGGCTGCTGCAAGGAGGCTCTGCTGGCATCCCAGGTGCAGGGCGTAGGTGTGATGGAGCCTGGGGGCCAGGGAAAGGGCTGGCATAGCTGGGAGTGGTTCCACACCTGGGGAATGATGAGTAGAAGGAGCATTACGGCCACAGGATGCTAGAGACTTCTAAGGGGTTTCTGCTATTTTGCCCCTGCTGTTAATGATTCCTTGCTCATCTCACTTTCACCATTCCGCCTTCCTCTTGCCAGGCCTCATCCCCACCCCATCCCCTTGGCGAAACAGGCTGTAAAGCTAGCAAAGTAGCAGGTGAGAGCTGGGGAATTCTTCCATCACCAGCTGTGCACAGCAGAACATTGAATCTCACAGGAAGATGAAGATGGAGGACATAATGGGATTGCTTGGGAGGTGCCCAAGCCTAGGCTGGATGGGGCCCTGGGCAGCCTGAGCTGGTGGGGGGCAACCAGCACATGGCAGGAGTTGGGGCTGGGGGGGCAGCTTGTCGCAGAGTTTTCTATCGACAACCAGGTATAAGAAGCAACCTAAATCATTATCTGACTTGAAATAAACTTCTACCAGAACTTTGGCTATCTGTTTTCTTTATGGCATCTTTAACGGCCTTTGTTTTGTAGCATTAAAGTAATGTTCTTTTGGTAATTCCCGTGGTGTAAGGACAAAGGGAATACACAAGTAACTCAGCCATGATTTCAGTGCAACATTAAAAGATCCCATGGAGAAGTCACTTTAGCAGCCTTCATGCCCCAGGCTGGGCAGAGCTGTGTCCCTCTTAGGTGTTAGGAAGAGAGCTGCTGGATGCCATTCCCAGAAGGAAGAGATGTGTCAGCATTCCTGCTGTGACACAGCGCCTGCTTCTCCTCCCCCGCCTCTGTCATTACAAATAAACCCCCATCAACTGTAGGCACAGCTCCTTGCCCTGACAGCAAAGAGGCTGTGTATCTTTACCAGGGCAGAGAACAAGGTGACAGTAATCAGCCAGAAATATATATGTATATCTGTAGCTTCTTGCCCGAGGTGCCTATTAGTGGGAAAAAGAACAAATAAAAACGGGAAACATCGATCAAAAAGATTTGAATGCAGCTAAACAGGTTTTGATTTGCAAATCAAAAATCCTGCTGGCCTTTCCAGAGTTGTTTTGCATGGATAACATTTTTTTTTTTTTTTAAATCGTGATTTCTGTACGAGTTGCTCAAAAAAGCCCCGGTGTTTCCAGATATTTTCAGGCAGTCAAGTGTGGAGATAAGGCATTGTGCTCCAGGGGTGGTTACCTGCCTGGCAGGGTCCCTCAGGGCTGGCAGCAGAGATTGTGTTCCTGTGATGGGGAGAGGGATCTGCTGCAGAGGGGCACCTGTTTCCCTTGGCCTGTCTTAGGATGAGACCAGCCGTGTCCTCAAGCACTCATATCTGCACAGCTTGGGGTCTACAGGGCTCATTCACATGCAGAGAGCTGCACAGCTGGTGACTGCATAAAGAAAGCTTTACTTTGCTCCCGAGCTTCTGCCTGGAGGAGCCAGGCAGCCCCAGGCATGTGAAACACACCCCAGCAAACCAAAGACGTTTTAACAAACAGCAAATGCCATGCAAGTGTGTCCCGTAAGTAATTTAATGTAATTCAGTAGTGTGGAGTAGATAATGTAAGTATGATCCATTCTTTTCAGGCTCTTAACTGCGAGGAGAGTGTCTTTGCAGGAAAACAGCTCCAAGGATTTTAAGACATGTTTCTCTTTTCAATATATCCACAAAAGCTTTGTCCAAAGAGCTGGAAACATCCCAAAGGAGGCTTCATGCTGCTGGTGTAGAGGTTCTTTCACTTCATTTGTCTGTTCAAGAGCTGAATGGGAGGTCTGCACACAGCCTTCGCACACACGATGGAGATGCAAGCAGAAGGGTTTTGCCCAGATCCTCATAGCCAGCAGCACTCAACCCTGCAGCAGACGCCCCAAGGCAAAGCACCATGAGGAACTGAGAGCCTCCGGGGCTCTGCTTCAGTAGCACACAGAGTAGCACAAGCTCCTTTTGAAACAGAAACAGCTCAGCCCTGCTGGATAGACCAGATTAGAAGCAAAAGATTCCAAGCAAAAGGTTCAAATGGATTAAACATGCATTTCCACTGTGCTTTCTTGGGAAGTTTCACCTACGTTTTCTGGCTCCATTCCTTCTTCAAAAGCTCTCTGGCAAGCAACCCTGACAGAGACTGTGAACTTCTTCATACAGCACCCAGCAAGAAAGTAAAGGACAGGTTTAATACTGCTGTTCATACATGCAAATAGGAGAGAGGTGTCAAAAGCAAGAACCGAAAAATCAAACAGCCTTAGCAAGAGCCAGTAAGCGAAGTCAGCAGTGAAGAAGGGGAAGGAGATGACAGCAAGCAAGATTGCAATGCAGAGCTTCCTTGGCGGATATTGCCACGAGCAGCAGAAGAGCTTAGCAAAGAGGGCTAAACCAGAAAGAATTAGGATAAGCACCGACAAGAGGTAGCTGAAGACAAAGGCAACTAGCATCAGTGGGGAGAAATAGAGGGCCACAGTGAGCAAGAGAGCAAGGGCCCAGAGCAGGGCACACAGGAGTGCTGGCAAGCACCAGGAGCTCTGGCAAGGGCAGAGGGGCTGTGGGAGGGCACACAGGCAGGTCCTGGCACCCAGGGCTGCCATGAGGTAGACACCAGAGATGAAAGCAAAGGTGATGGCCATGTTCAACACTGCCGTCATCACGTCCTGTGAGCCCAGACTGTGACAAAAGCTCCGTGGGCCATAAAATATTATGAGGGCAATGACGATGGAGAACAGGAAGGTGAAGTCAGCCATGGCCAGGTTGAAGATGTAGATGGTGATGAAGTTCCTGCGGATGCGGGTTCTGAGTAGCCAGAGGATGGCCCCATTGCCCACCAGCCCACAGAGGCAGATGAGCGCTGTGACAGGGACTTTGCTCAAAGCACTGGCTTCACAGTGGGTCCAGTCATAGTCATCCTCATAGGAGCCAGCTTGCCTCAGCAGCCCGTGGTGCCAAGCTCTGCAGTAAGCTATCATGCTGGGTTGGCTCCAGCAAGCAGGGCTGGCTCTTCCTGCGGTGGGGAGCGGCATGCTCATTGTGAAACCACTGCTGCTCCAGCTTCCTCTCACACAGCTGGAGGGATGAGAGACAGAGGTGTGTTAGAAAACCTGATGACCCCTTGTAGAAGGATTTTCAGATCGTTGTAACTGTGCCCTATCTTTCACACGGAGGAGCAGAAAGAGAAATGAGAGACAGAAGGGACGGAAGGGGGTTGAGAGGAGGCAGATATGACATGCCTTGCACAGGAGTGCATATGAGGCGAGGAGTGAAAGCAAAGGAGATGCCTTCTTCCTGGCTCTGGACGAAATAGGTCTGAAGGAGGGCAACAACAAGATGATGGGACTGGGGGTGGATCTGATATGGACTCTCAGGTGCGTAATGTTCAATTGATAACACTCAGCGGCTGGGTTCCTTCAGTAAGTCACCCATGTCTGTATTCCCCTACCACCTTTTACCACCAGATTTGTAGCTCCCAATATCCTTCTCCATTCAGATATGATGCAAATTGATCAACATATTCTAAACCAACGAAGGGAGACACCGACTAGGCTAGAAAAAATAACCCAGAAAAGTCTGACCTTTCCTTTCGCAGTTCTGGAGAGCTTCACAGGAGCAGATGTGCTGCAGACTCAGATCATCTTGCCATCTGTTACACCCACAATGGGATCTTCACATGAGGTTTCCCCAAACTCCCATTTGGAAACCGGACACAAGTACACCCTGGAGAGCCTGTGCAGCACCCATCAGTGTCTTTCTCAGGTCCTTCCACAAAGCACTTTGTCATGTTCTCAGGGATTCTCGAAAAAAAAGGATAAAAAAAGAACACTATTTCATTGCATTTGATGGTATCAGGATTCTGGTTATAATCGTCATACAGGAAATGACTAACAAATCTCAGAAGCCAGACCTATGGGAGAAGCGGATTGTCTCTCCGTCAGGTTCCTCTTTCATTTTACTTTAAAGCAACCCCGTTCCTAAAATGGCCATCTCTTTGAATTGGAGGAGCCTGTGCAGGAGGTGATCTTTAGGATCCTGTGCTACAGGCTTGGCATTGCTGCAGAACTTCTGTCTGATTCCAAACTAGGTTTGACACTGGTGTGCCACAACTTCACAGTGACATTTGGCACTTTCCAACAGCATTCTGCTGTGTGCACAGGAGCTAACTGAGGCTTCCCAGGACAGTGAAGTTCAGTGAGATGAGCCCTGCTCAGGCTGGCTTCAATGCCTATGAAATTCAGAGAGCTCCTGCTGCACTGGAGTGCGTGCATGGCTTTCTGCTGAGATCTCTCCCTCTCTCCTCATGGGTGCTGCCTTTGCCTCCCCAGCTACAGAACCCCCTTGCCAAATAGATCCTTTCAAGTGCAAGCAGATGATCAGAAGGAAGGCTCCAAGGAATGCCTGCATAATGCTGTGCACATTCTGCTCACTGCCCTATATACACACGTGCTCTGCCAAAGAGCCTGTCTGTCTGCCTTTCTGTCTGTCTGTCCTCCGTCCAGCTGACACAGTGCCAATCACAGGCACTTGTTTCTTTGCCTGTCCCCTCCTGCCTCCCCGGATAAACCCTGTGACAGTGTAAAGATTTAGTTGCTGGATGATGCTGCCAGCTCTGGTCAGCCTGAGGGAGGTGGGTGTCCTCTGCCAGTGGTGCAGGCGGACACCAAGCCAGACGGAGCTGAAAATGTCCCTTATGTCCCTCTCCGTTCTTTCCTCTGGTATGGTGAGGATGAAGGCAGTGGATGCTCTGCTTCTGTAGTTCCCAACCAGCATGTAAATAGCTGAATTGATGCTGCTGTTGATGGAGGCCAGCAGCAGGCAGATGTCAAATATGAAATTAGTGTAGACAAAGAAGTTGAGGAAGAAGTGCACACTAAGTGGGATGGCAAAGAGTAGGAAGAAGAAAACAGTGAGGAAGATCAAAGAATGATAGAACAGAATCATAGAATAGCTTGAGTTAGAAGGTACCTCAAAGATCATCTTGTTCTAATTTCCATGATAGGACAGGGTCACCAAGATGACAGCATACAGCCTTCCTGAGCGGTTCTGCCATGAACTAAACCTAAGCTTAATGACAGGATCACTCTGTTCCACCATAAAGGGGCCAAAAAAAGCAGAAACTGAGAAAGCACAAAGTTGCAAGAACAACTCAGCAGCCTTTGGAGCGACCCAAATCTTACATAAAGTACACAAACATGGAGAGCACACAGGTGAGGGCCCAGAGCAGGTTGCACATGGAGGCAAGGAACACTGACATGCAGAAGAGAAAGCAAGCATCCACAACAGCCAGATTCAGGGTGTAGGCAGGAAAGGAATTCCTCTGCATGTGAAAGCTGAGAAGCCAGAGGATGGCCCACACAGGCAGAAGGGCAGTATGATACTACTGGTGACATTTGGGGAAAATGGGCTGGAAAGCATCTGATCCCATTATATCCATCCCCACAATCTCCCTAGGTGGTGAGGCTGTGGTGTTAGGATGTGGGTCCCTCTTCCTCCTTGCAGTCTCCTGCTCATCTGGGGAAACGGAAGAGATGAAAGGGAAAGCAGTGGCTCTCAGTGCTGTGATCCTTCCCCTCACTGCTCCACATCCCCAAGGTGCACTGAGGGTCCCTTCCCTATGAACATCCCAAGCAAAGGACCAAGCATGAGGCACCTGCGCCCCTGCAGGGCTGGTGGGAAAGGCTTGGTGGAGTCACTGTCCCTGGAGGTACTCAAGCAGTGTGGAGATGTGGCACAGAGGGACATGGATTAGTGGGTATGGTGGGGATGGGTTGGGGTTGGACCTAGGGATGGCAGTGGTCTTTTCTGGCCATAATAATTCCATGATTCTATGCGTGGGCATTGTGGGGATGGGTTAACAATTGGATATGGTGACCTTAGAGGTCTTTTCCAGCATTAATGGTTCTATGATTCCATGATTATATGTCTACCCTGTAGGACTCCGGGTTTGCTTTGCTTCTTTGTTTATAGCAACATGTCCCTGCATCAGAAAGCTCCCAGCCCAGCACTACCATCGGGCACCTTTCTCTGGACAACCCCACCTTGACCCTTCTGCCAAGAGGCTGACAGCAAGCCCAGGGAGAAACAAAGAGCAGAAAGCATAGCTGGAGTCTGACTTTTACCGTCTCTTCCACATCCAGAGCCAGCTGGACAAATCTCCAAATCATAGGAACTTATGAATGAACTGAATTTAATTAATCCAAATTCCTCTTGCTGCAATACCCAGCGCACCCTGGGGGTGGTTTCTGCAGGACCTCCATCACTCACACTGGCGCCTGGTTGAGACTCATCTCAGTGTGAGAAGCCGGGACAAAGCTCTGAAGGATTCCAGCAGAGCCGTAGCAAGCAGAGATCCTTTCCCCTTGGGCTGCTTAGGTAGCCCAAGTGAAGTTCAGGGATCTTCATGCAGAGCTCTGCTTTGGCTATGTGAGCAAATGTGCTGCCAAATCTCACAGCAGTCACTGTTGCTGTCTCTGAATCTCTCATATCCCTACCCAGATGTCCCTCCCCTGACCACAACCCCTTCCACCCCAGCAGCTCCAAATTCCCCTCAGCACATTCCCAGCCCCATTCCCATCTCAGCCATGGGGGAGCATGCAGAGCACAGCGGTGCCAGCGGGAGGCTGGAGGCTTTTCCATGTGACACAGGAGGATGTTGCCTGATTCTGGTTTGCTCTATGAGGGTAAAAATGGACATCTGGAGGAAAGCTCCACGTTGGCTGCAAAACCTTACCATGCAACCTGAGAATTCCCCTTTTCCAAAAGGGAAAAGCTAAATGCCTACAAGATAAAATGCACTTCCTCCAGCCTACAACAAAACTTCTTGTGCCTCCAGCTGTCTGAAATTAAGCTCCAGAAATCCTGTCCCTTTTTGTTTTTTTCAAGAAAAGTCTATGCAAAGAATTCCAACACAGCACAGTACCAGAGAAGGCATTCTTCTGAGTACTGTGTCATAAAGGGGCACTATCAATAACCAATGGGATCTATGAAGTGCTGCTTGGTTGCTGTCAATTGATTGTTAGTGCCTGAATTAGACCAACAACAAACGGTCATTCCTGGTTCCACTCTGGTAGTGTATTTCTGCAGAGATTTTTTGCAACAACCCTCCTGCTCTTCCCAGAAGAGCTTTTAAGAAGTACTCCACCACCCTGCCAGACTCACAGGCATCACCATCACTGCCAGCATCGCCAACACTGCCAGCATCACAGCAGTAACAGCCCTATGAGGAAAGGTGAAATGTGAAGCAGAAAGAAGGGTCTCAGAGGTGTCAGTCACCGTGCAGGAAGAAGTGCGTTTAATCATTAAAATTCCTGAGGAGCAATTCACAAATGTCTGCTTTGATGGTTTCTGGCAAAAGCCACTTCCTTTGTGGGAAGACACACACACATAGGAAAAAAAAAAAAAAAAAAAAAAAAGAGAAGATAAATAAAAACAAGGAAGCAGAGCTCTGACGCAGTGGTGGTTACAAAACATTTCTTGATACTGTCGGGACTCCGCCGCGGCTGGAAGAGTTGGTGTGCATGGCACAGGGGAGACAAGGTGAAGAGCTGAGGGGAGACCAGAGGCATTCAAGGAACTGGGGAGCATTCTTCGTTGTACGAGTGGCCTGAGGGGATCTGCTTCAGGATATGGATCCAAAGGCAGCATGAGATGCTGAGACTGACACGAGTCTGCCCAAGCATGGATGGAAGGGCAGCCCTACGCAGCAGCTTCATAAAACTTACAGTTAAGTGCGATGTTTTCCCTCGTCCTTCCCCATCTCCTTTGCTCGCTCCCTCCCTGCTCTCCCGGGGAACAGAAGCACTTCAGGGATCTTCCTCTGCATTTCTGCAGCCACTGGCAGTGCCCTGCCCTCTCTCTTCCCTGTGCCTCCGCTCTTCTCCCCACCCCATCCTGCCATCTCTCAGGGTCCCACTGTTGCCCCGCTCTGCCCACAGCCGGAACCACCTCATGCCATGGAACCCAGCCACGCCACCCCGTTCCCTGCGCTGCCGACGGGTGCTGAAGAGAACATGTGTGAGATGGATGTCTTTGATGCAGCTGTGGATGGGGCCACGCTGCTCATCAGCCTGTGTGGGCTGGTGAGTAATGGGGCCGTCTTCTGGTTGCTCAGCTGCCGCATGCGCAGGAACCCCATCACCATCTATGTCCTCAACCTGGCCATGGCCGACTTCACCTTCCTGCTCTTCATGCTCACCTACACCCTCCTCAACCTCCTGAAAGACCTCTCCTGCGCCACGCTGCCCATCTCAGTGAAGCACCTCGTATCACTCCTCCTGCTCTCACTATTTGCCCACAACATGGGCATGTATCTGCTGGCGGCCATCAGCATCGAGAGGTGTGTGTCTGCCTTCTACTCTGGCAGGATCCACTGCTGTCGTCCCCAGCACCTGTCAGCCATGGTGTGTGCCTTGCTCTGGATCCTCTCCATCACTGTCATTGCCGTGGTGACATCCCTGTGCCTGTCCCACCAGCAAGAGCAGTGCCGCCTGGCACTCATTGCCATGTACATCCTCAACTTCCTCCTTTTTGCCCCATCCATGGTTATTTCCAACGTGATCCTGCTCATTAAGGTGCTGTGCAGCTCCAGGCAGCGCCAGCACAAGAGGCTCTACATCGTCATCTTTCTCACAGTCCTCTTCTTCCTCCTCTTTGGAGTCCCCCTCAGCATCTGGAATTTCATGCAGCATTTCAGCTCTGGTCCACTTGGGCATCACCAGGTGGTTTTCCTGCTCGCCTGCATCAACAGCAGCATCAATCCCTTCATCTACGTGCTGGTGGGGAGCGGCAGGAGGCACTGCTCTTTGGCATCCCTCCAGGTTGCCTTCCAGAGGGTCTTCGAGGAGCTGGGTGATGATGGTGTGGGCAGTGACAACTCCATGATGCAGACGCTGAGCTCAGCCCCTTGAAGCTTTTCCACTGCTTTACATCAGGAGAATCCTGGGGAGTGCGGGGGGTGGGGGGGAGGGTTTATTTTGTGGAGCACAATCAATAAATATCTGCTTTGTATCCTGGTATATCACTCTCTCACTGCACCCTTGGGTGCGTGATGGTGCAGCCGTGATGTCCCTGGGTGTCCCTGAGGTCCCAACCTCTCTGCTTTTTGGGAGGGACTGACCCACATCCAAGAGGATGAAACACATTCAGTGTCCTAAGCCCCCATCCCCAAACCCCTGGGCAGCCCCTCCCCAGCCGTGCTTCCTCCTGCTGCCAGCAGACACCATGTCCACACCCCAACCCATGTGCGGTGCCAGCCACCCGCGTGCCTGTCCCCACTCTCGTGACCAAGAGAACCCCAACCTCACGCTCCCCACCCCCGGCCATGCAGAAGAACGAGAGTCAGTGGCAGAACAGCAGCTTTATTGGGGGGCAGACCCAGAGATGCCCGCAGCAGAATAGAGCCCGGAGGCGGCAGATCCTCCGCAGAGCTGCGAAGCTGTCGGTATTCCTCGGGACTGCAGCAGCAACTGAAGGGCAGCAGCGTTCTACACTTTCCACGCTGGAGGGCAGCAGAGCCCCGCGCTCCGCATCGGCCGGGGCTGAAGAACGCGAGGACGGAACGGGACCGGAGTGGGGATGTGGAACGGGTGGGGATGAGACGGCGATGGGAGTGAGGGTGGGGATGGGATGGGAATTAGATCGGGATGGGTACGGGGATGAGGATGGGATGGGATGGGATAATGGAACGTGGATCAGGATGGGACTGAGTAGGACAGGAATTGGGATGGGTGCAGGTATGGCTGTGGAATGGGATGTGGATGCGGATAGAGATAGGATGGGGTGGGATGAGGATGGGAATGGGTGAAGATGGAATGAAATGAGGGTGAATATGGGGACAGGATGGGGACTGGGGTGGGAAGGGGTGGGATAACAAGGAAGGAACAGGTATTGGGGTGGGGATGGGAATTGGGAGAGGATGGAATGGGACAGTACATGAGAGCATGAGGACAAGGACGGGGTGGAGATGGGGATGGAGATGGGGACAGACATGGGGGCAGGTCAAGGACGGAGACTGAGAGAGGGATAGGAATGGGATGAGACCGGGATAGGAAGGGGGAACATTTGGGGATGGAATGGAGACAAACAGGAGTGGAATGGGACAGGGACAGAAATAAAATACCATGCAAAGACACATCCTGATATGCAGCCATGGGAGGGTGACTGCAGGCCTGCCCATGTGAGTGTGGGCACGCAGCTAGGATGGGGACTGTGCAGACAATCGCAGTAGGCTCTCAGGTGGAGATCACAGTGACTCCAGTCTCCTCGAAGACCCTCTGGAAGGCAACCTGGAGGGATGCCAAAGAGCAGTGCCTCCTGCCACCACCCACCAGCAAATAGATGAAGGGGTTGATGCTGCTGTTGATGCAGGCGAGCAGGAAAACCACCTGGTGATGCCCAAGTGGACCAGAGCTGAAATGCTGCATGAAATTCCAGACGCTGAGGGGGACTCCAAAGAGGAGGAAGAAGAGGACTGTGAGAAAGATGACGATGTAGAGCCTCTTGTGCTGGCGCTGCCTGGAGCTGCACAGCACCTTAATGAGCAGGATCACGTTGGAAATAACCATGGATGGGGCAAAAAGGAGGAAGTTGAGGATGTACATGGCAATGAGTGCCAGGCGGCACTGCTCTTGCTGGTGGGACAGGCACAGGGATGTCACCACGACAATGACAGCGATGGAGAGGATCCAGAGCAGGGCACACACCACGGCTGACAGGTGCTGGGGACGGTGGCAGCGGTACCAGAGCGGGCACAGGATGGACACACACCTCTCGATGCTGACGGCCGCCAGCAGATACATGCCCATGTTGTGGGCAAATAGTGAGAGCAGGAGGAGTGATACGAGGTGCTTCACTGAGATGGGCAGCGTGGCGCAGGAGAGGTCTTTCAGGAGGTTGAGGAGGGTGTAGGTGAGCATGAAGAGCAGGAAGGTGAAGTCAGCCATGGCCAGGTTGAGGACATAGACAGTGACGGGGTTCCTGCGCATGCGGCAGCTGAGCAACCAGAAGACGGCCCCGTTACCCACCAGCCCACACAGGCTGATGAGCAGCGTGGCCCCATCCACAGCTGCATCAAAGACATCCATCTCACACATTTTCTCTCCAGCACCTGTCGGCAGCGCAGGGAACGGGGTGGCGTGGCTGGATTCCATGGCATGAGGTGGTTCCGGCTGTGGGCAGAGCGGGGCAACAGTGGGATGGGGCAGCGAGCAGGGTGGGGGCACTGCGGAGGACAGTGGGGAGCGGGGGGGCTGCAAGCAGTGTGTGGGCACAAGGCGAGGTGTGGGTTTGCCCCATCCCTACCTTCTCAGGCAGCAGCCTGGGGCCGGTCCTGGCAGGGCTTTTTCGTCTGGATGAGAAGATCTCGAGTCTCCGGGTCCCCAGAAGGCTCCCTCTGGATGATAGCTGCTCTCTGGGTACCGCTGCAGGACCACGTCAGGTTGCAAGGAGTGCTGGGCAACCCAGCAACAGCAGCTGCAGCACCAAGCCTCTGCACTCAACAAATTTCTGTTGGTCTTGACAGAAATGTTTTGTCTGAGAGAATACCCCTGAGGACAAATACTGCAGCAGCTTCATCTTGCTGTGAAAGAATCTCTGTGCTTTTAGGATTCAACCTGATATCTCATTAAAGTGGCAATTACCACCTTCCTAATTGTTTTATTGCATTGCCATCTCCTCCCCTACTCTTCCCCAGTGTTGGCATCCTTCTGAGATTGTTCATTACTGTCTGCATTTGCCTGCAGCTCGCAGGCATGGCACCGTGGTTCCATCCACATTGTCACACAGCAATGGGGAACTTTGTTTTGGGTCCAGAATAGGGAAACAGGGACATCATGGGAAGCAGCTCCTTCCTCAGGGGGTACCCAGGTGCTGAGCACCTGCTGACCCCAAACCCCTCAGCAGTAGGACAGAGCCATGGGTGGCACTGGGGAGCACTGGGACAGGCCTTGAGGAGGGACATAGCACCCCAGTGCATCACCTGCTGTGACACAGGGTGGCACTGGCAGGGCTGTGAGTCACTCCCTCCCTCCGCCCTGGACTTTGCCTCTTGCGGATGCTCGGGGCAATAAAACTGGGAGCAGGGAGGGAGTGGGACAGGGGTGAGGGCTGGGCGCAGTGTTCAGGGCGGCCCCATGCCTGCCCCCACATCCCAGCCCACAGAGTCCCATGCAGCCGCTGTCTGGAAGTCAGAGCTCGGCCCCAGGGCCCCCTGAGCCCACGGTCGCTGAGATCAAAGCCGTTGTGGTCGGGGATGGGGGCTGTGGGAAGACATCTCTGCTGATGGTCTTTGCCAGAGGGGACTTCCCCAAGGTGAGGGGCCCAACGCCCCCCCAGCGGCACCGGGATGGGGACTCCAACCCCAAGGATCTGCCCGTGTCACCTCCTGTCCCCGCCAGGTCTACGTCCCCACAGTGTTCGAGAAGTACACAGCCTCCTTCCGGATCAGCGGCAAGCCTGCCAAGATCCACCTGTGGGACACAGCAGGTGGGAACAGAGAGACAGCCCCATGCTCAGGGTGTCCCCAGCTGGCACCCCCTGGGCTGGGGACAGGTGGGGTTCCTCTGCGGGGAACCTGTGTGTGACGGGTGGCGTCTGCTGGGGCATCGCAGGGCAGGAAGACTACGACAGGCTGCGCCCGCTGTCCTACTCAGACACCAATGTTGTCCTCATATGCTTCGATGTCACCAGCCGCAGCAGCTACGACAACATCCTAACGAAGGTAACGCAGCCCCGCAGCTGCTCCAACCCCACAAAGGGGACATGGAGCCAGGGCTGCTGTCCGCCCCGCTGTCTGTCCCAATGTCTGTCCTTATTCCTGTCCCATCCCACTGTCAGTCTGTCTCTCTTTCCGTCCTGCACGTCCCTCTGCCTGTCCCACTCCCACTCCCCATCTCCTCCCCGCAGTGGTACCCGGAGGTCAACCACTTCTGCAAGGGTGTCCCGATGCTGCTGGTGGGCTGCAAGACCGACCTGCGGCAGGGCCACCACGAGTCTGTCACCTTCCAGGAGGTCAGTGCCACTGCCTGCTGCGGGGGGGGGGATGCGATCCACGTCCTCCCCCAAGGCTCAGCACCGCTGCCCGCAGGGGGAGGCCATGGCCCGGCAGGTGCAGGCTGCAGCCTACTTGGAGTGCTCAGCGCTGCACCGGGACAATGTCAGGGATGTCTTCATTGAGGCCTGTACCATCGCGCTCCGTGGTGCCCGTCGGCCCCGCCGCAAGAGGTGGCCCCGCAATGGCTGTGTGCTCTGCTGAGTGCCAGCACCATGAGGCTGAGAGGAGGGCAGCCCCGGTACACAGGCCGCCGGCACCTCCCGAGGGCTGGGAATTGACTTGGGGATCCCTGAGCCCTGCTGGACAGGAACGGATGCATCCCCATGCAGCACCATTGTGGTGTGGTATTAAAATTCAGAGATCAGCGTGATGTGGTGTTTGTGGGCAGCCCCGGTGCACGGACGGGACGGGTGGGGATGGGCTGGGAATGGGATGGGAATGGAGGTGGAGGCTGAGACAAGATGGGACGAGGATGAGACGGAGATGGGATGGAGATGGTGTGCATTAGGTGAAAACCAACTTAGAGGAAACCAACCTCCTGTTCCAACCTTTTAAAATGAAATTTTAGCATGTCAAAACGTCAAGCAGTGATTTCTGTTCCACTTTCACGAGGGCTGCTCTCAAAGCAACGTCCCTATTAACCTGACCCTGCCGCAGGGTCGGGCAGTTGGAGACGGATGCTCTCTTCCCGCCGGACCATTCTATGGTTCTACGATCTCCAAGGACTCTTCCTACACAACCACGCCGTGGCCGTGTGTGCTCACACGTGTGCGCGTGCACGCACAGCATCACAACACGCGCCCACCCGCGCGCGGCTCGCACGGTACGTGTGTGCACTCCCGCACGCACGCAAGCCGACGTGCGCACGGCCGGCCGCGGGGGCGCGCTCACACGGAGAGAACGAGAGGTTCCCCGCGCGCATGCGCGGAGCCGTGCCCACGAGGAGGCGTGGCCAGCGCGCCGTCTCGGAGATACGGCCAGTAAGGCGCCCGCGGACGCGCGCATGCGCGCTCTCACCCCTTCTCTCCGGCGAGGCGGGGCCGGAGGAACCGGGCACGGGGCTGCGCGTGCGCACGGCGTCCGCCGATGGAGGGGGCGGGGTGGGAGGGGGGCGCGGGGCGGCGCAGGCGCAGTGCGGCGGCCGAGGCAGTGTGTATGTGAGGCTCTGACGGGTTCAAAATGGCGGCGGCGGCTCCTGTGTGAGGAGGGGAAGCGCGTCCCGGGCGGGGAGCGGGCTGGCGGCTGACGGGAGGGAGCGGGCGGCGGGGAGCGGGAAGAGGGCTCGGCGGGCGGTGCGGGGGACGAGGAGGGGGCGGAGGAGGACGAGGAGGCGCCGGGCCGGAGCGGGCCGGGCGCGGGGCCCGCGGAGCGGCTGCGGGCCGGCGGCTGGCGGGGCTGTCAGCGGGGGCGCGGGGGGCGGCGGGGCCGGGGGGCGGCGGCGGCGGCGGCGGCGGGGGGCCCGCGGCGCTCGGAGCCTGACCCGGGGCTTCTCCTCCGTCTGCTGTGTTCGTGCTGTGCCGGCGGCAGGAGAGGACAAAGGCGCAGGAGGGACCTGGTGAGCCACCGGCGGCGGGGCGGGGGGGTCCGGGGGCCGAAAGTTCGGGGGGCGGCGGGCGGCGGTGACAGCTCCGGGGGGTGACAGCCGCGGGCTGCGGGCGGCGGGGACGGAGCGAGGAGCGAGGGCGGCTCGGCGGTCCGCTCGTCGCTTCCCGGGGAGCTGCAGGGGGCTGTGGGCTTTCTGCCGCTTTAGAAGCGGAGGTGGAGGCGCTGCCTGACACCGCTGCGTCACACGGGTCGGGGGCTGAGCGTGGGACTCCTCCGGGCGGGAGCCGCGCTGTAGGGGCTGCGCGGGGGGCTCGGTGCTCTGCCGCTGGGCTGGGATGCCTCCTGGGACGGTGGCCGCGTCCTGGGGAGGAGCCGCTTCTGTAACGCGCGGCCCCGTTCTGGGGGCGCACGGCCCCGTTCTGGGGGCGCCCGGCTGCTCCCTCGGTGGTTAGCAGCAGGCACCCGCTCTGGTCCGTGGTGACAGGACGGTGCCAGGAGGGACCCGCTGTGTTACGCATCTGCTGCCTTACAGAGCAGCCTGCGAAGTCATACGTAAAGTTAGAGCGGTTGGGTTGGGGTGGGCTCGTCGCTGTGCTCGCGTTTAGAAAGGAGAGAGGTGGGTGCTGCGTGGCCCCGTGCCCTGCCTCACTGCTTCCCTCTGATTTCCAAGGAGGAAGAGGACGACGACAGCAGCCCTGGAGTGTCCTTCTCACTTTCTTCGGAAGAGTCAGAGATGGAGCCCGAGGAAGAAAGGATCCGTTACAGCCAAAGATTAGTCAGTATTGGCCCTTACCAATCAAATTCTTGGTTCTACTCAGCTGAAGGATGAAACGGCTCTTACTGGCAATATATTTAAACAACCAAACAAGCGTTGCGATGGATGGCTCCGGGTACTGGAGGCCCACTTTGTGGGTTTTGCACTGGTGGAAGGCACTTCTCTGCTGAGCTCTGGGAAAGGGCAGCTGGGGGATGGCACTGGGGCACGATGCTCCTGGAAGGGGCTAGAAGAAGATTCAGCATGAGTGTCTGTGTAGCTTCTGGCACAGCAGGTTTCTTCCATGTGTTCATAACAACCAGGGAATCTGCAGTGATGTATATGTCGGCCTGGACTTGATTTGAGTGTTCTGCAGAACTGGAGAAAACCAGCTTTGGCTTCAAGTTCTGATTTGCTTGTGCTCATGCATGCATCTTGTGGTGCTTGCATTCATACAAAGTTGTTCTAAGACTTAGGTTGTGGTTGCAGTGCAAGAGGCTGTTGCTCCATCACCAGCAAGTCAATCTCCTGTTGTTTTGAGGCAGTTTTAAACCCTATGGGAAGCGCAAGCACCAGCTCTCTGTTATAGTTTAGACTGTGATAGGGTTTGTCTGTGAGTCACCACAGCACATGCATCCTCTCCTTCAAGGTGCTGTCTGTGAAGTTAAATCCTTATCCTTTAATGCTCTGACACTACTCAGTATGAGGCAGTGCAGCACTTTGCATTAAGCTCTGCCCTCAGACACGAGTCATTGTCGCTCCTCTGCTGCTGTGTGCCTGACCACAGGTGCTGAGATGCAAGTCCTTAGAGGACAGAAGCAATTGTTTCAGTCCGTGTGGGGGGAGCATGGTGCACGGGCACCTGTGGCTTGTCTGCAGCCCTGCTTTGCTTGAGGCTTGCTCCTTTTGGTGTTGGTTTTTTCCAGTCTCTTGGGTGGCTTTAATTTGGTAATGCTGCCAAAAGCTGTGGTCCTACTTTATCCTGATGCACTTGTTTCTTTCCATGACTGTTGCAGGCAGCTCAAGGTGCTGAAGGCAACCACTTGTAGCCAGCATCATAGCTTCCTTTGGGGAAGGGCTTTAGGTTCTGGTTAAACTATGATCGTAGCTGTGCACTGGCTCTGCTGAAGTAACTCAAAACAGCAGGACAAAAACAAGGCTGTTGAATGGTACTAGCAGCCAGGAGTACTGCTTCAGAAAAAAAAAATGCTCGTGAACTCACAAATAAAAACTGCAGGAAGAGTTGCTGGGCTAGGTACACTCAAACACACTCTAGCAGAACACACTAAGCTGGATCAGTGGCTGCACGCTGATGAGCTGCGTGTTTAAGGGGCTTGGGAAAGCACATGGGCAGCAAGCAGAGGATGAGGGTCACCTCAGCTTCTGTGGCCTCGTGCTGTCCCTGCTGGCCTGCAGCCCAGAGGAGGCATGGCCCCAGTGAGGTTTAGTTTGTGCTTTGCTCTTTGTGGAAGTCTCCTGCTTGCTGTGCTTCAGTGAAGCTTCCGTGTTGGAGGACTTTGCTGATGTCCTTGGTTTTCTTTTCCTAGATGCATTCTCTCAGCTCTTTATCCAACTCTGGTTATGGTTTATTTGAATATCGTATTCTTAACATATGCATTGATCTTGGGAGTTGGTTTCCATATATCTGCGTTAAAACTCTTAGATGGGGAAACAGGTAGTTGGTAGTACAGTACACATCTGTGCTGCTGTGAATGGTGTTTGTCTTGTGTGTGGCTGGCAGCAACAGAGGAATAAGTATACTTTTAAAACTACATCCAAGTGTGATAGCAGTCCTGCCAGGCAAGCGTCCTGGATCAGAATAGTTGATAATGGTGAACAGGCTGGGTGAATTGCATTGGCACAGTGCTGCACGTGGTCTGTCAACAGGAGGTTGCTGCCCAGTGTGCCATGAGCTGCACCGACTGCACCTCTCAGTGCATCACCCCAGTCTTAAAACTTAACTGGTTTCCTTTGGGATTTAGAGAGAAAGTTTCAAGCATTTTGTTTTTAGTGAACCATGCTCTTTGTTTTTAGTTACTGTACTCTTGTTCAACCGAAGTCTGATGTATCTTGATTCTTTTTGAACAGATTTGTTGGTGGAAGACATGAAATTTGTTGCTACTCCACAGTGCTGTAATGAGGCAGAATGGCGGGACAGGCTTGAGGTGATGGCTCTGTAAGCTGGAGATGGAAGCTTATAATGCTTCATGAAGAGGCTGAAACACCATGTTGTGTCTTGTGGCAGGGATGATTGTACAGCCTTGGCACTGATAATGCCACAGTCCCTCTGTGAGACCTGAGAGTGCAGCCTGTGCATGGCAAAGTTGGGCACATGCTGGAGCCAGAGCTTGTTGGAGGCAGGAGTGGGAGATGGTCACCACCCCAAGGACCAGTCCTGCCTGCTGGGGTCTGTAACGCTGCCAGGTCAGCAGTTGTTATCTCAGGCATGGTTCCAGGTAGGACAGTGGCCTGGCAAAGCCTCCATCTGTATTTGCCTCAGAGGCTGGATGTCCCGGAGCTGAATGCTGCTTCAGGGGATGCAGGATCGCACCCTAGATAAAAGTCATCAGGAGGACATCTCATCCAAATGGCTGGTTTGCCCCCACCTCCAGCAAACCCGGTGAGACTGGAGAAGTAGCAGCCCACAGCGGGGAGACTGGGTGGGGTAGGAACCTCCTCAACCAGCTCTGCTGCTGGAGAGAGCCTGCAGTGCAGCCACACCCTCCACCAGTGTTCACTGGGCTCTGGCGTGAAGCTGTGTGCTGTCTGGGCCCTGGTGCATGTCAGTGACTTGGTGACACTTCATGACAGCTACTGGACACTGGCGAGAGAGATGAAGGGGAGTGGGCTGCTGGAGGATGAGAGCCAAGCTACTTGCTTTAGGTGCTAGAGCATGCCAAGGTTGTGTGGAACAGTCTGCCTATCATTTGGCGCAGCCCATGTCCTGCCTTAGCATTGCTTTGCCCTCTGATTGGAGCTTTTTGTGAGATTAGAGAGAAGGCTTGTCCCTAGCAGTCAGAACCTGAGGCCTCTCCTGTAAGCAGCAGTTCACAGACTTGTCCTTAACTGCCAGTGTTTGTGCTGTCCTGGATGAGAGTTCACACAAACTCTATGTGGAGTCGTCAGCTGATGGATGGCAGGGGTGGGGCTTGGGACACTGCTGCAGCAGTGTGCTGTCAGCATGCCGGGGTGGACAGTGTCTATGTGTAGTGGCAACGAGGCTGGCTCTCATCCTGTGGTTTCCAAGTTGTCTGTATTGGTGGTACCAACGGGGGGAGAGAGGGGTGAAGCCAAGTGTGGGACAGAGCCATGGATTGGAAAGGCTCATTTGTCAGACAGATCTGTGATGAACCTCTAGCCCTTCTCATGTGGCCAAGGGGACAGATTGCCCCAGGATGGTGAGAGGAAGGTCGGGAGGGCATGGGACATGGGCTCACTGCTTGTGCCAGGTGAGATGGCAAGGAAGAGTGTGTATCCTGGGTGAGCACAAGAGCTACAGGTGCTGAAGCATGGCAACCTTCCCATTGCCTGAAGGATTGGTCAACTATAGCCTGGTGCAAAAGCTTGTCTTGGCCAAACATTGCTCACCACTGGGCGCACCTCTGTTTCCCAGTCTGGACTGAGTCTAGGCTGATCAGATGATTAATCTCCAGCATGCCTCTGCCTCAAGCTGAAGACAGTACAGATGAGTCTTTCCCAATAACCCAGGTAGAATAATTGAGCCCTGAATAATTTAGGAACTCTGTTCAGATTTGTTCTGGGCCAGATGTAGGGACTGAGAAGGGGGAGTTTTGCTCTTTGGCAGAAGCAGGCAGCAAGCAAAGGCTGTTGCTGGGAAGCTTTGGAAATTCCAGTGGGTGTTTAGGTACTGGAAAAGCCTCACAGTCCCAAGGAGAACATGGCCCTGAAACCAACAGGGTGCTGCTCCCTGTTGACAGGGGGGGATGCAGAAGGTGAGCAGTTCTGCTGACTTCTTGCTGTCCCAAGTCTGAGCATGCCTTGTGAGCATCCTGGAAGCTGCAGTTACCAGGTAGAACTTGCAAATTGCACTGATGACTCCTGTTGACAAGCAGCGGGTTTTCTCAAGGCTATCCTAACTGGATATGGTGCTAACAAGATAGAGCCATCTCCATACTCCCAGAGAATCTTTATTGCTGGTCAGTTGCATCATGAGCCACCCAGACTGAGGGCTGCATGGCCCTGGGGAGCACTGATTCACTTGGGGCAGTGCTGGGTGGTCTGCTCAGAAGGTGGAGTAACAAAGTAGCTGTACCTGAGGGTGTCTTGCTGCCATTCTGCCAGCACATGAGAAGGTTCCCGTAGATCTGGGAAGCAGGCATAGTTATGGGAAAGAGGAGCTGGCTTTCACTCTGCTCTGTTCAGCAGGTCTGTGTTTATGCGTCTCTGTTGCTGTAGAAACAGTGCTGGTGGTGAGCAATGTGAGCTCTGGGGACAGCACTGTGCGGCTGCGTCTTAAGGTCCTGAGGGCTTTGGGAGAGGAGGAGCTGTGCAGTAGGAGTGATCAGCAGAAGGATCAGGTCGTTGCTTGCTAGGGCTGTTATCTGGAGAAGCAGATCCCAACTGATGAGGTGTGTTCTCCCTTTGAGAGTGATACCCAGTGGGGATGGTCCCTTCCGATGTTGCTCCCTTCTTTGCCTTGTCCCTCATTGATGATAAAAGCCTGCAGAGTGAGGAAGGAAGAAGTAACGTTGAAGAATCTGGTCTGTGCTGTTGCAATCTAAGGGAGTCTTGCTTTCCCCTTGCTCTCTTGCATGCTGTGGCTTTGGAATATAGCTGGGCAGCCAGAAGGGAAGGGACCAGACTGGCAGTGTGCTATCCTGTAGGGTTAAGCTGTCTGTGTGTCTCTAACTTGCTGTAGAATGCTATTTCCATGTGTCACTGAGCCACATTTGGAATAAGGAAGGGGCAAGCACAAAACTTCTTGTGGGGCAGAGAGAGGGAGCACGTGATGCTGTTACGACCATGTGGAGGAAGGGGGACATCTCCTTTTTGGTAAATGGTCACGCTGGTTGTGTTCATCCCAGTGGCTGTGGGTTGTTCTTCTTTTCAGGCATCCTTGGCTTGTCTGTTTAGAAGACCACATCAGAGTAGCAAGAGCTGTGCTACAAACCCTGTGCCCAAGTGTTCCTGCAGTCCAGCCTTGTTTTATGGGTGTGGTTGGTCAGAACTGGCTGTGGGCTGCTACAGAGGTGGGCCAGGGCTGTAGGAATCCTGCAGGGTCAGCTCTGCCCTGCTGGGAAACCTGAGCTGCCTGATACAAAGCTCAGTAGCCTGGTGCTGTGTGGGTCTGGAGGATATAGGTGAAGCATGTGTCACTTTCAAGCCTGTCTTTTTGGAGAAGTGTATCCTGTTTTGTTCTGTTTTTTGCCTTCCTGGACAAAGCAAAATGGGTCATGAGGCCGTTAATGCTCTCCTACCTGACTATGTAGCATGTGTGCTGGGGAAGTCCAGGCAGGGGAAGAGCTGTATACAATGTTTTTCTTTCTTGAATTTTGTCTGATGTGGAAAGGGTGAGAGGTAACCAAAATAGATTTGCTCTGTTTATTTGAGAAATAACAAAGCTTAACTTTTTAAAGTGGTTTTTAAGAGTCTGCAATGCTCAAAAGATTGGTTTTCAGTCCTGGAAGGTGGCATGGAGGATGTTTTGACGGTCTTTTCTGAGCTTCATCACTTATGGCATGGAGGCAGGGTCTGTGTGGGTACTGGGATGTTGTGGTCGTACCATAAAAGCCACCTGGGAAGTTGGTGCACATAAAGTGGTGGCAGATGACTGGAGAAGTAGCATCCCTTACAAAAGCAGTGATAACTCCTTGGGACTGTTGCCAGACATGCCCATCTGTGATCTGATCTAGCATATTCTGCCCTGTGGCTGGCAAGTGTGTGGTGGCCAGAGTTCTCTGTTCCCTGTACCCCTCATCTGTCTCTAAGCCTTGCTCCAGTTCCTCAGTTACTCCTTGTGTGCATCCAGTTTTGTAACCCAAAAGTGCAAACCAAAGTGCACTCCCTGCTCATACTGAAAAGCTGCCAGCCGTGCTTGTGGTGGGAATCCCTCCTGGAGCTGCAGAAGTCTGGAAGGGCTCCAGTCTGCCTGGACTTCTGTCCAATCCTGAGCCTGCTGCTAGGAGCAGGAATGTGCAGTCTGGGATGCACCAGATCACCTGTGCAGGTCTTGAGAAATGTGAGAGGTGATGAGGGGGGCACTAAGCCTGCTGGTTTAGTACCTGTTCCTCTTGTGAAAGCAGGCAGCAATTGAGTGGATTCAGTATGGCTCTTAGCCACTGAAATGATGAACTGGACAAGGTATGCATTGCCCTTCTCCCTGATGTGAAAGATCCCCACATGGCTTTGGGGTGTCTCTTCATGGATAGTGGAGCTCAGTGGAGTGTTCAAGCAGTGTTTGGCAGGAGGGGCTCAGACACAAGCATGAAACCTGCCCATCTTCTTGTCCACATCCCTACTCCAAAGATGTGAGGGAGGCTCCCAGGAGGCAAGCTGCCCTGGAAATACAGCGAGAGAGAGAGAGAGAGAGCAAGGGTTGGTCAGGTCTGATGGAGCAGGAGGCATGTCCTGAGGACAGGAGATGCTGGGCCATAAAGGAGAGGATGGCAGCACATGGGACAGGAAGTTACTAAAGTGCTGTTGGTTTCACTTTGTAAGTACGGGAGGCTCTTTCAGCTTAAGAATGGCTTGTTCTGTTTTCAAATGTGACCTTGTACTCATTTTTTCTGTCTCAAAAAAAAAAAAAATCAAACTCATGGGAGAGCAGTCGTCTGGTTCCCTCACAAGCTGCTGTGGTGGAGGGAGATGTCTAAGGAACGTCCTGAGGAGCAGTGCTGTGGAGGCAGTTTTCACTGTCCCTTGGAGCAGGAGGGTCAGAACAGAAGGGGTGGCACTGAAGGATTCATATTCATGCTTCCCGTTTCCTACATTAAGAAAATGGTACCCAGGAGGGCCAGAAAGCAGTGGTGAAAGACAGCTAGCGTGGTGAGAATTGCTGGCTGCTTTTGGAGGGTGAAAATTGCCTTTTTCTTGACCCTGTTTGCATCCTGCTCTGGACTGCTTGTCAGTTCTTCCTTAGGAAAACTCGGGATGAAAAGTGGCAGCATCCTAACACAGAGCTAAAAAAGCAGTATTTGAGTATTGCTGCTTGGTGCTGAGCACTGTGGTTGTCCCATAGAGATGCGTAATGTGCCTGACTCACATTGCTCTGCCTCAGCTGAGCTTCCTCTGGGACACCAGAGATTCTCACAGAGGCAGTTTTCAGGTGCCTGTTGTGGAAGTGCCACATCGGTGACAGAGCTGCTGGTTGGCATTGGCCGTAAGGGAGAGCTGTGGAGAGGCTGCAGGCTCCAGCAGGGCAGTACTCAGCTGCAGAGATCTGCCCACAGTCCTGGTAGATACTGTCTCTCCCAAAATGTGTGCTTGGGAGTGCAGAAGCCTTTTCTCCTGTCCTCTCTGCATGCACTGAAATGTTGTTTTTCCCCACCCTGCCAAGACAACAATGGCATGAAAGCACTGAAGCATCTTGCACTTGAGTGGCATTGTATAACTGATGGGAGCCATTTGTATTGTGATGCTTCTGGGTCCTCCACAGTGCCTGGGATCCTGTTCTGTAGGCTGCTCATCAGGGAAACTGGGCTCTTCCCTGCCCGCAGGAACAACCCAAGCTGAGGGGATCGTGCAGCTGATGCTGTGCTTTGATCAGCTTGAGAGTTAGACTTTGGAAATAGTGAGGCTGGAGGAGACAGTCCCCTTTCTTAGGTGTTATGCTTCCTGCATGGGAGCATGTACACAGGTTAAAGGACGAGGTTGGATGTATCTAGTGCTGTTTTTCCCAAAACCAGCCTGCAGTAAGTGTGGGTGGCACAGCCCAGTCCTCTGCTCACCTGATTCTAAGCAGCTGGGGGCCAGGGACCTTAGCACACAACCACTCCACTTCATTCTGCGCATCCTCTAATGAGCCTTGTGGCCCTGAAGCTTGTCCCATCAGCTTGGGTCTATGGGAGGGATTTGGGGAACACAGCAAAATTAATGGGAAGAGGTGAGATGCTCTGCCTTGGTGAGAGCAAGCAGCATGGAATGGATCAGTTCTGGAAATGGCAGGGAGGAGAGAAATGCAGGGAGGAGAGAAATGCAGGGAGGAGAGAAAGCTCCCATCAGGTGCTCATTCAGGTTCTGTGGCATATGAGGCACCCTGTGGGATGGTAGAAGGACAGAACCAGAGAGGCGCTCTGCTCTTCTCCAGGAGACTGTAGAAGAAAGAGGTGGAACTGTGACAGGAAGCACACAGGGATTGGGACATCAGAGGTGCACTGCTGCCCCTCAGCATCAGAGAGGTCCCCAGCTGAGACAGTGAGCTGCTGGGTCTGTGGCCTCATGGCTTACCCCATGGTGAGGGCTGCTGCTCTGTCACCTCCCATCCTGTCCCTGGCTGGCTACTGATAAGAGCATCTGTAACAGGGGGAAGCCAGCCTGGCAAACGCAGAGCAGGCTGGCTGTTATCTGAGGGGAATTGGGGAGCATTCCCACGATGACTCTGCCAGAACACAGCCAGTCTCTGGAGGAGTGGCTAGCAGCTGGGAACAGTAATTTCTTCCAGATCCAGCCATGCTAGAAGAGGATGTCTGTCAGGAATACAGTACAGATGTACTTATGAGACCCTCTAAGAAGAGGGTTGCTCCTCACGAATGAGTGAGTAAATCAAACTTATGCACACAGGCGTAACCAAAGATGAAAACTTGAGAACATTCTGTAGCATAAACCCCTTTCTTTATTACTTTGGCATTCTAGCAGGAATTCAAGTTCACAAATGCTGTGCACAAAAATACTGATGTACCTGTAAAAAAAAAAAACTGATTCTTCCTTTGTCCCAGTTTCACCAAGCTGTCTCTACTTATCCCTTGCTGGTGTTAGTGTTCACTAGGAGCAGATAGTCTGTCTGCTCTACAGTCCAACGTACACAAACGTGTCAGTTGTAGGAGGAGCAAATCTGATGGTGTGTTTAGGATCCAGGACCCAGGTTGCCTGATTAGATTTCAGTGTATCTGCTGAAAACTGATACCAGCAGTATTTGCTGGGCAGGAGGCCTAAGGGATAGTATAAAGCACAGTGCATGCAGTCTCCTCTCTGGGAGCAAAGCTGTGCATGCTCACAAAGACTGCTTGCTGCTGGGTGGAGGGGGGACAGCTGGGAGCTGGGCATTCCTCCTGGGATGTAGCTCTCACCTCCTGGCCTGTTCTCTCTGCAGCGTGGCACAATGCGGCGGCGTTACGAGGACGATGGCATCTCTGATGACGAAATCGAAGGGAAGAGGACATTTGACCTTGAGGAAAAGCTCTCCACCAACAAGTTTAATTCTACCTTCGTCATCTTCATGGAAGGCAAAGGTTTGTGCTGCAGCTGTGGCTTGAGCTGTTGCTGTCTGTAACCAGACAGCTGCTGTGGTTTTACTCTTCACTGCAATGTGATGTGTGGGGTGACCTTTTCCCCAAGCTTTTAGGAGAAAGCTGGCAGTGATTGTAGTTGGATGTGTTCTTTGCATCTGACTACACACTGAGCCTTCCTGACTGCCAGCATGAAGGGCAGTTGTAGTAATAATTAAATCCCATTTCAGTGTCTTACACTTTGATTTTTATTTTCCACTAGAGCTCAGGAAACTGACTGCTGTTCACACTAGTTGTGTGCTTGCTTCTCTTGTAAACGGTTTTCGTAACCCACATGGAGCAGATGAGGCAGGAATGTTATTCCTGCTCTCCTGCAAGCACCTTGCCAGCAAAGTGGGGCTTATCAGTAGAGGTTTGGTTCAAGTTTCCCAAGTCCTTAAGCCAGGAAACTAGTAACAGGGAGCATGTGTGGGAAATGGCATGAAGTAAGCTCACTCTGGAGAGAGATGTTCTGGCGTGCAGCTCTGCAAGCTCTCTAGTACACATGGCAGCCAGGAGCAAGAGGGTTTGCCTGGGACAGCACCTGAAATTGCAGCCACATGTCTGCTAGATGCTCAGTTGAGAGTACATGATCTCCCTGCTGTCTTTTACCATGTGCACAGCTTAGTGGGATGTCCTTTCATCACACAACCAGTGCAAGCCTTCATGAGGATTTACCATGAGGGAGGAGGTCCTGCTTGGCTGCGAGTTTCTTAGAAAAGCGAGGACCAGAAGCCCATGCTGTTTCTCTGTCTAGCCTAGCCTCTGGAGCAACTCCTCTCCCCTCCCAAGTGGTTGTTTAAGGGCTGTCACCAGCACACACCATGCTGCTTACAGAGCTGCCACAGAGGAGTTCCAGGATTTCTGCAGGAGTGTGGGAAGGGCAAGACTCCCTCAATAGACAGCTATGTCATAGAGATTTGAGGAGGTTCTGAGCAGCCTGAGTAGAGTCTGAAGCTAGTTTTGCAGGGAACAAGATTGAACTAGAGATCTTGTCTAACCTTTTGTTTTTATATAATCCTCTGTAGGAGTCTTGCCTTACACCTTCTTCCTTTTCTTTCCACCAGACTTCACAGTTGAATACATCCAGCGAGGTGGCCTAAGAGACCCCCTCATCTTCAGGAGCTCTGATGGTCTGGGTATAAAGTAAGTGTTGGAGCACAGAGCAGTGGGTGGCTCTGGTCTGATTTTTCGCCTGACTCCATGTCATAGGCAATGGATCTGTACTCTGCCAAGCTGATAGGACTGTGCCCTCTCCACACTGTTGAGAAAAGCATCTTCCATCTCACGTATCCTACTGTTATTAGTCTGCTTGGGCTTAAAATGAGAGGATTGAATTTGCTGTACGTGATCACAGTTCAAGCAGTACCTGGCAAATGTTACTACTGCTCTGAGGCAACATCTGTCTTGGTTGTTTGGTTTTTTTTGCCTAATAATACAGGCAAATGTTGCCAGATATTCTACAAAATGCTTGACTATCTGGCATTTTCCAGAAGACAAACCTGGTCTGCCCAACATATTTACTGCTAAGCTGCCATCCCTCTCTTGCTACAGTAAGTCAGTTAAGGTTTACTATTTTGAGTTTAAAGCTGTACTGATTGCAGACTTCGTACTGTTTGATGGTGTACCTACTGTTGGTATGTATATACAGCACAGGTAGGATATATAGTTTTAGGGCAAGTAACACTACCTCAAAACCTTACTGCTGTCAAGTTGGAAGAAGAAATTATATTTAGCAAGCTTTGTCAGAACCACCATCAGCAACACTGTTCTTAAATTCCTCAACTAGCTATATGAGAGTGGACAGTAGATAATGGAGTGCATGGTACACTGTGCTGTGATGAATATGTGAAGAAATGGTGCCAGGCTTAGTCTTAATAGCTGGCTGACTTGGGAGGACACATTTGATACTGAGAGTTACAGTGTGGGTGAAACAGGATTCCCTTGAGCTTTCAGTTATTTCTCTGGGTCTGAAGCTGCTTGAATGACTGTCTGCCCATTGTGCTTGTGACAGCAGTATTTGTGTAGATACAGTCAGAGTAGTTATGTTGTGTTACTGAGTATACTGCTTCTACTAGTCTAATTGTCTCCCTTGTATTGGGACAACCCATGCAAAGAGTCTTTAAAATGAGAGCTGGGATTGCTTAGTTCAGTTCATTTGCCAGAAGTCACTGTGCTCTGTAGGTGTCGTATCCTGTTCACAAATCACTCATGCTTACCCAGCCTTGTGCCACTAGAGATCTATATGCATGGTCCTTGTCTATATTTTCACCTACACCCATCAGACAAAAAAGAAGCACAGTGGGGCTGAGAAGAGGTTACGGGTGGGAAGAGTATGCAAACAGAAGTGCTTCATGAATCTTTTAGCAAGGTGTTTGTCCTGCAGGATGCCAGATCCGGACTTCAGCGTGAACGATGTGCGGCTGTGTGTTGGTGAGTGTCTCTCATTGTCCAGGAGCCTCAGTGAACGTCAGTTGCACCCTGGGATGATAGGGAGAAACAGAGTCACTGGGTGTATCAAAGCTGGAAGCCTGGTTTTGTGGCACTCCTAGTGTGCAGCTGGTTGAACCTGAGCCGTACTTTGCCAGTGGATCACAGCTTTTACCTGCTTGAGCAGTCTAGTTTGTCCTGAAAACATCTGTTTTGATGTGGGTGTGGAAGAAGATAAAGTTATGGGAGAGGCAGAGATGTTGCAGGCATGTGTGGGTGGGTTCTTTGAAGAAGAGCATCTAGAGTGTCTCTTCTGGGAGGCCTGTTGTGCACAGAAACAGCTCCAGTAACATTTGTCCATTCTGGCAGGGAGCCGGCGGATGGTGGATGTTATGGATGTAAACACACAGAGGGACATAGAGATGTCCATGGCACAGTGGGCACGCTACTATGAAACACCTGAAGCTGAACGGGAGAAACTTTACAATGTCATCAGCCTGGAGTTCAGCCACACCAAACTGGAGAACCTGGTGCAGAGACCTGCTACGGTCAGTGCAGTTCTTTGCAGTTGCTCTCAAAGTGCAGTCCAGTGCATGAATACAACAGGAGAGAAGCTGTTCAGAGCATGCATAGGCTCAGCCAGGGCTGTGCTCTGGAAGCTGTTGGAGCTGGTTCTGTGCTTGACTTGGATCCAGCAGTTGATCTCACAGTACACTGGGGCTGTAAGTCCTCGGCTGTAGTGACCATGGTGCATGATTCTGCATAGAACTACCTTGTTTGCTAGCTGTCAGTAATTAAAGAAATGGAAGTGATTTGCAAAGGAATAATTGGAGTAAAGTAAACTGTTCCCACTGGCTGGATGTCAAGTACAGACACGAAAGTCAAACAAGCATCTGAATTTGGGTAGAGAGGTGCAGTGTGTTGAGGCAGAATGGGGATGCTATCTCAGAGCCTCTCCCAGTTAGCTGATCCAATTGTCTCTTTGATACTGGGTGCAGAGCCTTCAATGCCAAATCTAAAATCAGACAACAGCTCAGCAATGTTTGCTGCATTTTGAAAGAACAGCAAAATCTGGGGTGAAGCTTCATGGCTTGCTTGGAAACAACAATTCTGTTAGGATAACACCTTGGTGTCTGACTGCACAGGGTGGCAGGAAGTGTAGCTGATGTAAAGTGCTGAAGTCCCTGAGGGCAGGGAGTGCCCTGGGATAGGGCACAGCATTCTGTCTGTCTGGCAGGTGAAGAACCAGCTGACCCTATGGAAATGTAATAAGTGGGGTATCTGAGGTGAATGTCCTGAACTCCCTCTACACTCAGCAAAGAGAAACAGGCAGCTCTGAGGGCCACTTGTTTCTCTCTGCTAACTGCAGAGGGAGCCTGGATATCTGTGCTTGCTCTGGCTCTGCTGAATCTGAACAAGTTGTAGCCCATCCCTGCAGATGCTGCCCAGCAGATGTTTTATGTAAACCCAGTGTATAGAAGTTTCTGGTTGATCCCCTAAGTGGAAGAGCAGCATCCACATGCTGTTCTTGTGATCTTGCTGTGGTGTTTGCTGCTGAAGTTCATTCAGAGGCTCACTAGCATGAGAACAGCTGATCTCAAATGCTTTACATGTAGGATTGCAGCAGGGGCATAAGAAAAATTGCTGAGGTGTGCAGGAGCCAAAATGGGAGCGTTGTGGCCGTTCAGCTAAAACCAGAGGCCCTCTTTTCCTTCCTGGGTTCCAGAGTTTGTTGTGGTTATGCTCTGAACTGGGCTTGCTGCCTGTGTGCAGCATCACAGTAGTTTTGGTAGCCCAGTGCAGGAGTGTTGTGCCACTTTCATTTATACTCATGTCTCTCACTTTTCTGCTGCAGGTGGATTTGATTGACTGGGTTGATAACATGTGGCCCAGGCACCTGAAGGAGAGTCAGACAGAGTCCACAAATGCTATTCTAGAGATGCAGTATCCAAAAGTGCAGAAGTAAGTGACTTGTTTTGCTGCCTACCACCATTGGCATAGCTCAGGATCTCTTGCAAGAAATCGGCCCAAGAGAGAAGCAGTTTGCTCCAAGGGGGGAGGGGGAGGAACAGCTGTGCCACCCTGTGCCCCCTCTACCCCATTTTAGCAGATTACAACTCTGTGTTAATAACTCTGCAATTAGTTATTAAAGCCTGTGCCATGTGCTGTGTGGAAAGGGTGGTCACCTCACCTTGAGGAGCTTGCTGCACTTTGAGGAAGTGCTGCTCATCCTTTCCTGTAGGACAGACCTGTGGCTTAAGGGTTTTTAGAGCTGCTAAGTGGGTAAGGATGAAAGATCTCCTCTTGCCTGGACTAGATCTTCTTGCAGGGATGTGACTAATGTGAAGTGAGCTCTCCCACAAATTACCTTCATGCAGCCAAAGTGCTTAACACTGCAGCAATTGGTTTCAGGCAATGCACTGAGCTATTGGTTGGGGTTTGGGCAGCGTGTTCACTTTTTGAATACACCGTATTATTTAAAAAATGTGAATCGCCACCTGTTCTCACCTTCTCATCTTGGTTCCCACCAGGTACTGTCTGATGAGTGTCAAGGGCTGCTACACCGATTTCCATGTGGACTTTGGTGGTACTTCTGTGTGGTACCACATCCACAGAGGCGGAAAGGTAGGAGGACAGTCCTTGTTGGGAAAGGTGAAGGCACTATAGGAGAGTGACTTCTAGTGTCATCTTTTATTGATTCTTGAAGATGCAGGTCCCAGGCAGTGAATTTAAGTCTTTTCACCCTAAACTTGTTTATGTATGGCTCTTAGAAGTAGCTCAGGCACTCAGCGGTCCACCAGCACAAACTGAAAATCTATGCTGTAGAGATGATGCTGAGAAACTTTACAAAAGGCTGGATGGTATAGAGTATAATCACCCTATTCATCCAGTGCCTTGGGTTTCTGAGGGATCACTTGACTACATGACTGATCACCTCTTGGTGTGGTGCAAACAGTAACCCTGGAAGGAGCAACAACCAAAAGAAAAATACCTAATGATGAATGAGAGCTTCCTAAAGCTTAACTGTCCACAGATTTTGAATAGCGAACAGATGTATGAGGGTGTCACCTTAAAACATCAAGTGATTTCAAAAGTAGAAGCTTTCAAACTGAAGATGAGGGATAGGCTTTCCGTACAAAACCTATTTTAATGTTTCTTTTTTTTTGTGAGAAGTAGTTCTGAACTGGGATGTTCAGTCTGGGGAAGAGGAGGCTGAGGGAAGACCTTATTACTCTCTTCAAATACCTCAAAGGTGATTGCAGCAAGAGCGGGGCTGGTCTCTTCTCACTGGTGACAGGATGAGGGGAAATGGCCTCAAGTTGCACCAGGGAGGCTTAGGTTGGATATCAGGAAACACTTCTTTACAGAAAGGGTTGTTAAGCACTGGAATAGGCTCCATAGGGAGGTAGTTGAGTCACCATCCCTGGATGTGTTTAAAAATCATTTGGATGTGGTGCTCAGGGATATGATTTAGCAGAGGGTTGTTAGAATTAGGGTAGTATGGTTAGGTTGTGGTTGGACTTGATGGTCTTGAAGGTTTTTTTCAACCTGAGTGATTCTATGATTCTGTGATTCTAACAGTGTCAGATGTGAGCTTCTTGTCTGTAATCATTTCCTGTAGCTGAATCAGTCCAAGACTTAAAAACTGAACCCCAGTTCTGTTGAGATAAAGTTCACTAGGTTACAAATTTTGTGCAGTTTGCTTCCCAGTTGGTTGTTTCCAGTCAGAGTCAAGCAGGGATTTCTCTATGCCAGGTATCCCTTACTCCAGCTTGATATTTTATGTGGGCCTGGTTTGAAGGAAGCCCATCTGGAGGGGAAATTGGAAAGGTGCCAGTTCTCTCTCCTGCCTGTAGCAGGGTGAATTGTACCTTAAGCTCTGCTTATAGTTGGATATGTTGCATCTGTTCTTTTCACTTTCAGAGAAGAGATCTGTTGCAATTCAGATGCTGTAACACTGATGGAGCTAGCTAATGCAAAGTCAAATGCCCTAGCTGGCTCTTCATCTACCCTAGAGAGCACAGTTATGTTCAGCAAATGAAACTTAAACAACACCAAGTCCTTGCTGGGAGCAAATCCCCTTCAGTAGCCATTGGCTGGATGTGCCCATTGTCACAGATACAGTCTGTGCTTCAGTGGTACCACTAGAAAGCATGGAAATTGTGTTTAAATTTTTGGTAGCTGCTGTTGTCAGCTGTACTATAGTTAAGGAAACTTTACACTGCTGCTCAGGGGAACAACACAGCAGACTCAACGTTGTATGAGTGAACTGGTGCAGTCAGAGCAGAGAAATCTGATGGTAGCTCAGCATGCCATATAAACGAAACAAATATTGTATAGTGCAGAATTTACCAAAGGCAGGCCTCACCTCTTTTGCCCAGTGAAATGCACCCAGCTGCTAAACTTAGCCCTTGAGAGCAACTGGATATTCCTGGAGCTTCTGGTTAAAGCCATCGATCATCTAGGGCTGAATTCATTAAGGATCTTCTGCAGTGGGTGAGAACAGATCTGTGGGAAGAAACTGGCTAAATGGACAGCTACTGGAAAATTATACTATCCCATCTTTCTCCACTGACTTAAGCTGGGTTAAGGGATAAGCAACAAACTGTCCCTCTTGAAGAATCTGGGCTTTCAACCTACCTCTCCTTGCAAAGGAGTTGTAGCTGCCAGACTCTCCCATAATTCTGATTTGTGGCTCCGCTGATTTCTCATAAGACAAGTTAACAGTGTCTGAAGAGCCTAGTAGAGGGGTTGATATTTACTGGCCAACCTGTACTGTGCAAAGGCTGAGAAATGCAAATCTCTAGTTCATCTGTGGCTCTGAATAACGGTATCAGCATTCAGAAAGAGACAGGTAAACATCTCCTTTGTTTCAGTGCTCTCGTGTCTTTAGCTGGCTTTATGTCTGTTCACGTTAACTTTGTAAGTAATGTCTTACAGAGCATCCCAGGCTCGGTCTAGGAATGATGCTTGGTGCATTGGGAAGGAAGACCTTTGTTCAGTGGCTTGCTCTCTCAGATGGGACAGCTGCTTTGTCACTTGACTGGGGATTTCTGCAGGACTGGATCCTCTGTGGGTAGAAAGAGGAAGGTGTCTGGATATTTGGGGAGGGAGCAGGACAGGTTTAGAAGAAGCAGGGGATGGTCAGTAGCTGCTAACAGTACAGTGATTTATGTGTTTTCTTTACTTGCAGATCTTCTGGTTGATCCCTCCTACACCCCAGAACCTGGAGCTCTATGAAAACTGGCTTCTCTCAGGGAAGCAGGGAGACATATTTCTTGGGGATAGAGTGTCAGAGTGCCAGCGCATCGAGCTCAAGCAGGGCTATACATTTGTCATCCCCTCAGGTACTGCAGGTTGGGCAGTTGCATCTTGTCTTCTGCCAGGTTTGTGGCAAAGGAACTCCTGAGACACAAGCAGAATCAGGACAGGCAAAATTTAGCTTTCTCCTTCATGAGTAGGAGAGAAAGGGCAATGTTATGTGGCTCTGTTCTCTTGCTTGTGGCTCTCAAAACATGACTTTCACGGTACTGCAGATTCAACACAGGTGTCCAAAAGGCTCTGTCCATCTTTCATCACAAAAGGAGGCTTTCATAAAGCTCATCACACTGACATCCTAAGCCTGACTTGGTTAAGCAAGCAGAACGAATGGGAGTGCATCAGCAGTGTCTTGCATGCACAATCAGTGCTGTGCTAGAAAACAGCAAAAGTGGAAAAGATGGGGTGCAGAGTTGGGTAAAACAGCAGCTTGAGTTAATTGTTGGCAGGAGCTGGCTCACAGCCTTTTAGAGCTGTGATTTAGACCTGGGATGTCTGTAAAATGCCCTAGCAGTAGGGAATAATCTCTTGCAAGAGGTCCAATCATCTTTCTCCTTACAAGGAATCCCTTCCAAGGCTTCTAATAGAACTGCCACACAAAAGTTAGGTCCATCAGGCTGTCTCAGATGGCAAAAGCTGTTGTAACCTGCTGTTTCCAGTAATAGTAGTGCAGGAATTAGCTGTGGTGTATATACATTTCTGTAGCTTACAGCAGAAGCAGGAACAGAAAACAGCAGGGGTTGCACAAGTGACTCAAGTCACAGTGTCTTGACTTTTTGCCCTAAGGGAATGCTGGAATCTACAAAATGTTGGACTTGTCTGGATTAACCTCTGAGACAACGGAACTGGGACTTGATTTACTTTGAGGTTTTTTTTCCATTGTTAAATAAACTGTGAAAGACTGTTCTTGGTGCTGCTGATGTTTTTAAGTATAATGCAACTAGGAAGTAACTGACAGAGAAGAGACTGGAGTGACAAAAAGTTGTGGAGGGGAGGGAGATACTGGTACACTCGGTACCTTGGGAAGATGAATTTAGGTGTGTAAGTATAAATCTGCCTCTAGCTCTTAGATGGGTAAAATGAGTTGAGTACTGAGTGATTCAGTAGTGATGCTATGTGAGGATTAGACATTGCTGTGCTAATGCAAGTGTCAGCCTTCATCAAAGAGTTGGGATGCA
The DNA here is from genome assembly GCF_987193195.1 of Phasianus colchicus. Lineage (NCBI taxonomy): Eukaryota > Metazoa > Chordata > Aves > Galliformes > Phasianidae > Phasianus > Phasianus colchicus. The sequence continues at coordinate 8,002,049 of NC_143440.1, read as the reverse complement.
GATGGTCCTCTCCTTCCTCTGCTGCTAGCTCTGATGTGATGGGTCGATGGCTAATCTGTTAACAGCTGACCTAGGTATGGTTTAAAGCCTAACTATCAGAGTAAGCCTAGCTGAGCAGCGTGGAAGTTATGCAGTTTTGAGAGCCCTTCTCCAAAAACTGCAGTTGGTAAGAGATTTCAAAGGAATTGACTTAGTAGGGATTTAAGTAGTTGTGAGACCTTGACCTCCCCTATTCACTCAGCAGAACTCTTCAAACTCTTTCTCCCAAAGGTTGGATCCATGCTGTGTACACTCCCATGGACACACTGGTTTTTGGAGGCAACTTCTTGCACAGCTTCAACATCCCTATGCAGCTTCGGATCTACAGCATTGAAGACCGCACGCGGGTGAGGAGATCTGGGAGGAAGCAGCCTCGTAGGGTGGCAGGGATGGCAGAGAAGCAGTGGTGTGCAGACAGGCAAGCTGCATCTCACCCTGTTACATATTGCTGGAACTCCCCTGCTAGATATGCAGGAAGGAGCTTGGGTGAGGGACAGCCTGTAGCACATTAGGGCTTGCTATGTTCCTTCATGCTGCCTCCAGTCTGATGTCAGGCATCCAAGGGGTTGGAAGCATTGCAGGGAGCTTGGTGGGGATCTCCCCTGGCGAAGCAGCCAGGGAGGAGGAAGGCTGCAGCAGGTCTTTGGGAGTGCATCCAAGCACAATGCCTTTGCCCTTAGCCATTCTGCTCTTGTTTGATGTTGATCCTAGACTTTAATGTGATAAAGATGGCTGAAACAAAAGGCTCCCAGAAGACTCAAGCCAAGAATGCTGTTGACAAGTGGGTGCTCTCCCTTGTTTCTTGTGGAGATGTGGCTCCTGCAGAGAAGCCTTGGGACAACCCTGGGCTGTGGCATCTGCTGCTCTCCTGTACTAAGGAGAGGGAGGCCTGTGAGGGAAGCACAGTGGAGAGCTGCAATCCTAACAGAGACAAAGGAAATATTAGTGTTAATTACTTACAAGTGAGAAGTACCTGGTGTCTGCTCTGCCTGGCCTCTGCTCTCCTTCCACATGGAAAATGACATCTGGCATGGATGCTGCTATTACACATGTACATGCATTTCCTGCCTCTCAGGAGGGGATCGGGTTCGCTCAAGGCAGCACAGCAGTCTGCAGCCCTGTGCAGAAGGCAGTCTGAACTGATCCTCTTCCCTCTTTGCAGGTCCCAAACAAGTTTCGTTACCCCTTCTATTATGAGATGTGTTGGTACGTGCTGGAGCGCTATGTCTACTGCATCACCAGCCGCTCACATCTCACCAAGGACTTCCAGAAGGAATCACTCAGCATGGGTGAGCTCTTCAGCCCCTGTTCCTTCTCACATGCTGCTACAGGTCTGTGTGGCAGGCAGGGAGGGCTGTGAGGGATAGAACTCAGGACCCTCACTTCCTCCATTTTACAGAGTGGTTTCTCTGTGTGTTTCCTCTCATTTCTCTGTCTGCTGTACTGAGCAATCAGAGGGTAGACTGCTTCCTCCTTTGCTCTTGTGTCAGGCCAGGCTTCTTGCAGCTGCAAAACCAGCAGACCGGTTCCCAGCCTTGCTCATATATGCAAAGTCTGTAACAGAAGAGGGGAGGGATGCTGTGTTAACCGCGCCTTGCTGTGGGGCTGTAATGCTTTCTTGCTGATCAGGGCATGCAGAGTTTGAGGAGTTTTGTCAGATGATCTTCAAGAGGGTCTCTCACAAAAGAGATGAGTTGCCTCCTTAAAGCCTGTGCAGCAGTTTAGGAGGTTATTTGTTATAGATACCCTTCTGGAGACTGTGAGAGAGCTGGATAGCCTCTGCCTGAGGTCCCTGAAAAAATCTGTCCTCACTCCTCGGAGAGGATCTGAATGCCCATGACTGGACACTTTCTCATGGCCAAAGCCTTCTGGGGACATTGGAGAATCACTCCCAGCTATTTTTAGGCTCAGAGGAGGGTGCTTTGTTATGTACAGTCGGGCTCAGAGACCTTGTGGTCATCTGGAAAGCCCACATTCCCTGCCTCCCATCAGGAGGGCAGGATTGAGGTCCCAGATCCCACCCAAGACCAGATGGTGGGAGATGCCAAGCCCTCTCAAAATAAATCTGAACTTCAGCTCTGCTGTCATCTCCTGGAAGAAGTTTCCCACATCCTGTGCCTGGCCATCCACGGAGTGACTGGGAGTAGGAAGGGGTTTTGCTATTCCTTTCTAGCAGCCATGTGCACCATCCTTTTTCTGATCTTGTCCCATGTATATCTGTTGTGCCAGTAGTATGCTTCACTGGTGATCTGTCTCACCATACTAAAGATACAGGAATTATGAACATCCATCTTAAGTTTGTTAAAAACAACTACTTTTCAGTTATTTTCATAACAGGTACACTTTGTGTAGATTCCCTAGAGCTTGGAATTCGTTTAAGGAACTTCTGAACAAGACTTTAAGAAATAGCTAATTAAATCTGGATAAATCTTGAGGGGATTTCTTTAAAGATTGAATGTTTCCTGTGACCAGTTGGCTGCTGGGATCTTGTCTCATGCTTTCTCTTTCATGGCAGATATGGAGCTGAGCTCCTCAGACTCGGTAAACATGGAGGAAGAGGAGGAGGAAGAGGAGGATGCAGCAGGAAAGGAACCAAGGAGACCGATCACGAGACGGTCTATTCTTACCAGCCCTGTAGCCAATGGTGCCAACGTGGACTATGATGAACTGGGCAGGAGCTGCCGGAGCAGCCTGCCGGCTCTGAAGAAGAGCCCATCTGTAGACTCCTCTGACTCTAGCCGGGGCTCCCAGAATGGCCAGGCCTGGGAGCTACATGGTGGCAGTCCACGCAAGAGCAGGAGGGTACACCTGACACAGTTCGAGCTGGAGGGGCTGCGCTGCCTTGTAGACAAACTAGAGTCACTCCCTCTGCACAAGAAGTGCGTTCCCACTGGCATCGAGGACGAGGATGCTCTCATCGCTGATGTCAAGGTACGTAGGCTTGGGAGCACCACTTGTGACGCTGCTCCCTGGATGAGTTTGTCTGCTGGTGTATCAGAGATGAAAACTCCACACCCTCCCCCCCTCCCCAATGAGGAATCCGTGTGCATTCATGGTCTTAAACTAGTCAAGGGGTGTTGCATCTGCAGGTTTCTTCTTCCCATTATGTCAGGCTAATGTTGCGCTGGGTGATGTTGCACCAGCTGATGCTTCAGGACAGCCCTGACTTGGATTTTGGCTGGGCCCTGTGTGGGTCCCTTACAGGTGCCAGAGCTCATTTGCAGTGTGGTTTGTGTCATGTTCTGGCTCTGGCCTCATTGGGCTGTTGGATGCTGTGATAGTTGGAGCACCCTGTCTTGGGTAGAACTGTCTGTGTTTCTTTGGGTTGTTCACACAAGGTGTTGATCCTGGTTTATATGGGAGTCTTTGTCCAGCTTTACACCCTGTGCTATATCTGATCTGTTTTGCTGCCTCTGTGTATCATAAAATCATAGAATATTCAAAATTGGAGGTGAATCACAGAGGTCATGGAGTCCACCTCCTTGATGTTTTAGCCTTTTCAGTGTTGAAGTGAGAATTTCAGCCTGTATTCCGTGCAAAGTCCATCTTAGTTCCTTGAATCCACAGTTACTTCCTGCTCCTTCTCTTCCTGGTGGTGACCTGCTCAGCTGCCTGTACCAAAGCTGACAGCCAAATGCAGCCATAGGAGCACCCTGCTCCTCGCTGTTCCTTTTGCAGGGGCAGTCTCCAGACTTTGTGGGGCGTTTGGTAATCTGTTCTGTGCTGGGGGCAGCAGCATATGGCCTATGGTCCTAACTTACCTCATGGCTTGTAAGTGTCAGAGACTTGGCCACAGAAGCCTGTTAGGCCTCCCTATTAGGGGCTGCAGGTCTTTTCCCTGAGTTTTTCAAGTTTGCAGCATGCATGTCTGAGCCACCATGGCCCTGCCTGGACTGTACAGTGCTCTAGAGAAACATCAGCTGTGAGCAGATTTCTCCATTGGGAATCTTGGTAGTCCTGACCAGACAGAATGCCCCAACACACTTTCAGCTGTACTCTAATAACCTGTGTGTCTAGGCATAGACCTGGCAAACTGGTTTTACACTGTCTCTTGTGTGGTGATGGTGAATTTCAGGGTGCCCGTGTGCTGGGTCATATGGAGAAATGTGTTTTTGCATCCTGTCATGAGTTGAGCCCAGAGCTGTCACATGGTGGCACCTGACGCTTTGGATGTGACAAAGACCTGCTTCCAGCTCTGTGCTAAGAGGTGCTGTCTGTCCACTGAGACTCTGCAAAGCCATTCCTGAAAGGGCAGCATCAACACTATGAGCAGGAAGAGCTGCCTCTGTCTCCACCTTGACCTCTTAGCTTTGCCTGCATCCTTTGGACAATTCCTGGCAACGCTACATAGCTGCTATTTGCTCTACCGTAGCTTAAATGAGAGGGCCTGTAGGAATCCAAGTGACTGCTAGCATGAGAAATGACGTTGACACATCTGGCACTGCTATCTTGCTGAAAAATCTCCATGAATCTGGTGATACTGTAGAATGGTTGGGTTGGAAGGTACATAAAAGCCCCACCCCTGCTGTGGGCTGGTTGCCTGCCACCAACCAAATCAGGCTGCCCAGGGCCTATCCAGCCTAGCCTTGAGCACCTCCAGGTGTATCACTGTCCATGGTCTGGTGAGTCACTGAAGGATCATTGGCAAAGATGGGCACATGAGAAGTCCTATCACCTATGGACTGCTGCTGCCCATCACTTTGCATCCCCATTCCTCTAAACCAGTAGAGGAACAGTCACAAACTAGTTGTGTTTGGCTCTGCCTGGAGGTGCTGGAGCACCAGGCATGTACCTGATACAAGGTCTGCCCACATCAAAGCCATCACCTTGCTCTTCTGCCAGCATTGTACTCTCCCCTGCCTGCTCTGTTTCTCCCATGGGTTACATCTGCCCAGAATGTTCCCCATGCTCTCCTATCTCTGTCTCTGGAGATCTGCCAGGTGGAATCTACGTTCCCAAGGCAATTGGTTTCTCTAGGTGCTCGTGTTGAAGAGAGGTGGTAATTGTGGCATCGTGCTGAAGCCCTTAGAGGAGTGAGTGATCTCAGGACACTCCATGGGTAGTCTGGTGGAGAGGTGAGGAATGGGCTGCTTCCACCAGAGCTGGACAGTGAAGGTCAGGCTGTGAGGCTCCCTGTGCTGGTATTATGGCTTTCACAGCACATCTGATGCTTCTCATGTAGTAGGCTGAGCTGAGGACCCCTTCTGTCTTTCCTGAGCAGACCATACCTCTGTGTAAGGTCCAGCAGGCTTAGCGTTGATGAAGCGCTGGAAAAGCCCCCAGGCTGTGCTGCTGGTCTGAGTGTCCCCACTGCACTGCAGCTGACCTCAGAGGGCACGGGATGGTGATGGAGGTGGTGGTAGTCCTAGCACTGAGTCAGACAACAGAGCTGGGCAGGACAGATAAAAGCTGCAGTTGCCTTCAGGAAGCCACACATCAGGCAAGGGAGCAGCTGCTTTCCCCTAGTGCTGCTTCTGGGGACTTTAAGCACCCCCTCCATGATAACGGGGGGCCATAAGGGTCTTGGAGAACTGGGGTGACCCTGCTGCAGGTTGTCCTCCTCTAGTGCTGAGGTCACCGGTGCCTTTGGGGCCAGAGCTGCTCCCAAACTTGATGGTGATATGTTCGTGCCTCCAAGCTGGGATGGCACGGGTGCATTCCCCGCATTCTGGGGCGCTCCTCCCCTCACCTTGATTCGAGCCCTTTCTCCCTACTCACGTCCAGCAAGAACCCGGAATCTGCTGTGCAGGAGACAAAAGGAAGCTTTGGGGTGGCTCTCCCTTGACCTGGGGACATGGCCGCGTTCCCCCGGTTGCGGTGCGGCGGCGGGCGGGCGGTGGGCCACGTCGCCGGGCCCCTCTGCACCAATTGGCGCGGCGTAACCGCCGTGCCGCCCCTCCCGGCTCTGCAGCAGAATGGCTCTGCCCTCTGCTCGCTCGCTCTCTTTTTCTCTTCTGCCATCTTCCCGTTGCAAAGCATTGCTGGGAACCGCATGTGGGTGACGCAGCAGCATTGTTTCAGGCTCAGGAAACTGCCGCTACTGCCCAAGGGCTCGAGAGGAGCACGCGGCTGCCGGCGTGGCTGCTGGATGGAGCTGGGGAGGAGCCGGGGCCGCTCGGGGCGGGGGGCGCGGGCGCGCTTCTGGCCATGTCCCTGAGAGCTGTGGATCCGGCGCGGGGCCGCATAAGCTGAGCCAGCCCAGGCAAAAAGGGGAGGGGGGGCAGCCTTGCCGTGCGGGCACCGAAACAAAGAGGGCTCGTCAAACTTCGCCTCGGAGTAGCAGCCGCTCCAGAAGCGCAAGGTCAGGCGATTGGCGGTGCATGCGGGACAGGGAGGGGACACGGGGACGCTCTGGGACTGCGGGGGGACCCGGGGCTCTGGAAGCTGGGGGTCCCTGCTTTCCTCCAGCAGGCGCTCGGGCTCGCCTCTCCGCTTCCTGTCCTTGGGACGTGCGGCCGGGGGTCCCGTCCTCGCTGCACCCTTGAGCCCCCTGGGTTGCACCCACCGCCACCCCCCGCCGCAGCTCCCTGCGCGTACCCACGTGTGCGTGCATGCACCCTTGGTCCCTGACCTTCTCTTTCGGCCCGCGTCCAGGGACGGTGGGCTGGGAGGCGGAAGGGCTGCAGGCAGTGCGCCGGCGAGGTAGCGGCTTCCTGTCTGAATCAGTGCGGGGTTGCGGTGTTGGAGCCAGTCCCTGGGGATAGGGATGGGGTCGCTACCCCTGCCTGGCCGTGGGGATGCTGGCTAGAGGCTCCTGCTGGCGTGGCCATGGCAACACCACATAAATAAAGCACCTTTGCAGCAGGCATGTCTGGTAGGCAGAAGGCTCAACCTCCTTGGAGAACACAGGGTGCTCAGGGAATAACTCACAGCGGGGCACTGGGGTGCCTGTCCCAAGGCTGTGGGGTGGGGGCGGGCTTGTATGCGTCCATGCCCCCACAAATCCTGCAGTATCTCTGGAGCTTACTGCTCTCTCTGCCCCTCTGCAGGGCCTTGGGGCTGAAATGCAGTCAATGAAAGTGCTCATGCAGTCAGCACAACGGAGCTTGTCTGGAACTTGGGGAGGGCTCGCTGCTGGTGGGCATGGGGAGAGCAGAGATCCTTGACAGTCTTTCCTGAGGCACGCTGGCCCTGGCATCTGCTCAGAGCCCACCTGGCTGGCAGGGGCATCATTCCACTCTCCTGACACTTGTCCTTTTTGTCTTTTGTGCTTCTCTTCCTCTCCTTTTCCATCAGCTGCTGCTAGAAGAATACGCAAACAGTGACCCCAAACTGGCACTTACAGGCATCCCCATTGTCCAGTGGCCCAAAAGAGACAAGGTAGGAGCTGCAAAGAGAACAGTGGGTGGCTATTCCTGGGGGGAGCCCCTTGTGGTTTGTCCAGTTCTCTGCCATGCTTCTGAGACGTGGCAGCACTACCTCCATACTGACCAGGGAGTGCTGCAGGGGCACAGCACAGGGCTCCATGAGCAGTCCCCAGCGTGCTGGTGTATGCCTTGTCTGGGGGGGATCTGTTGTGGCTTCACAGGATACTTGTACTGCTCAAGGGCATGGGCCACTCTTCTGGGATAGAAGAGCAGGAGGTATTTGCGTGCTGTGGGTGTGGCATTCAGGTGCTTGGTACATCTGCAGCTTTGTTCTCATGCTGGCTTTTTTAGCACATGCAGCATCGTGGCTGCTCCAAGAAGGATGGAGTGGGGTAGATGTCTGCTGTCCCATGGGGGGTACTGCCACCTCAACTCCTTCCCTCTTCTGTCCCCAGCTAAAGCTGCAGGCCCGGCTGAGAGTGCGCCTGCCCACCATACCTATCACCAAGCCTCACACGATGAAGCCAACCCCTCGCCCAACGCCCATCAGGCCCACGATGTCCCCCATCGTGTCAGGTGCCCGGCGGAGGCGTGTGCGCTGCCGGAAATGCAAGGCCTGCATGCAGGGCGAGTGTGGCATGTGCCACTACTGCAGGGACATGAAGAAGTTTGGCGGACCTGGTCGTATGAAGCAGTCCTGCGTCCTCCGGCAGTGCTTAGCGGTGAGTTTGTGGAATAATCCCATTCACCAAAGACTGCTGCAGTCCCACAACAGCTCTGTGTGGCTTACCATGGTCGGGGAGAGGAGGGATTGCTCAAGATTGGTTTCTGTAGGAAGGATTGGGTTCTTTCCCCTTGTTTGGGTGGCAGAGAAAGGAGGAGGTGGGAAAAGCTGTCCCACTCTGCCCTGGTTTCACCCCTGCTTTCCTTTGTAGCCCAGGCTGCCTCACTCAGTCACATGTGCTCTTTGCGGGGAGGTGGATCAGAATGAGGACTCGCAGGACTTTGAGAAGAAGCTTATGGAATGCTGCATCTGCAATGAGATTGTTCACCCTGGCTGCCTGCAGGTGAGCATCAGTACTAGTGAGCACTAGGGCCAGCGGGGCTGGACTGTGGGGAAGAGTGCTGCTGACTGCCCTTTGCTCTTTGCAGATGGATGGGGAAGGGCTGCTCAATGATGAGCTCCCCAACTGCTGGGAATGTCCCAAATGCTACCAGGGTGACGACACAGAGAAGGGCCAGGTAGGAGGCAAGCTACACTAAGGCAGGGGAGGGCGTTTGTCCTGTGTGTCCTGCTTTGGGTAAAGCAGGATTTGGGCCAGTCAGGGCATGGAAGTGACTCTAGAAGTGCATGGGCAAGCTTGTGGGGTGGGCTGGAGGCTGGGGGACCGCAGCAGGCAGCGACCAGGGTACAGTGCTGGGGTGAAGGAGCCAGCAGACACTGCTGCAGCCTGGCCTCAGGGCTGACAACTGACATCCCCTGCTCTATCTCTGGCTCCCAGGGAGCCCGCTGGCATGCCAGAGCCAGGGTCCTGCAGAAACGGCGAGTGCTACCAGGTCCTTCTGCCAGGCAGCGAGCAGAGCACACATGGCAGTGTTCAGCCCGCTGGCAGCTGCTGACTCTGCCCAGGATGCTGCCCTACCGCTACAACACTGCCTGTAGGACTAAACCCACTGCCATGGATGGAAGCAGGGCAGCCAAGGCAAGCTGGGCACCAGACAGCGTCCGGCAGCATCCTCACTTCCTCCTGGGTGATGTGCATGCTTGGGGTGCACGTGTGGCTGGCTCTTGGGTCCCCCAGCACTGCAAGCAGCCAGAATGAGCACCCTTTTGCTCCCTCGGTGCCTTGTACTGAGCCGTGATCTTGGGAGTTGCGAGAGGCAGGGGGCCTTTGTGCATAGAGTGGAGGCCAGCCCCAGCCTCAGGGGACACTATTCTGCAAGAGGAGAAGGAAATGCCAATTTTTTTGCTGTGAGTGTGGTGCATGACAACCATGAGGGATAAGAGGAGCGCGTTCCCCCACCCCTGCTAACCTGCCATCCTGCCTCCCTGCAGAAGCGCAAGGTAGAAGAGAGCGACGATGACATGGCACAAGCCAAGGTGCTGCGGCCCCTGCGGAGCTGCGAGGAGCCCCTGACCCCGCCACCCAACTCGCCCACCCCCATGCTACAGCTGATCCACGACCCAGTGTCACCGCGAGGTGTGGTAACGCGCTCGTCCCCAGGCGCCGGTCCCAGCGAGCACCACAGTGCCAGCAGGGATGAGCGGTTCAAGCGGCGCCAGCTTCTGCGGCTCCAGGCCACTGAGCGAACCATTGTGCGGGAGAAAGAGAACAACCCCAGTGGCAAGAAGGAGCTGTCAGAAGTGGAGAAGGCTAAGCTGCATGGCTCCTACCTCACCGTGACGCTCCAGCGCCCCACCAAAGATGTTCATGGCACTTCCATTGTCCCCAAGCTGCAAGCCATCACCGCCTCCTCTGCCAACTTGCAGCACTCTCCCCGCGTGGTGATGCGCCACACACCTGCCCGGATGCACCCGCGGGGTGGGGGGGAGGATGAGGCGGCTGCTGAGGAGGACGAGGAGGAGGAGGATGAAGATGATGAGAACATGGAGGAGGGAGGGGCTGCCCGCCTCAACGGCAGAGGGGGCCGGGTGCAGGAGGGTGAGGAGAGCTGGATGCAGCGTGAGGTGTGGATGTCTGTCTTCCGCTACCTCACCCGCAGGGAGCTCTGCGAGTGCATGCGGGTGTGCAAGACCTGGTACAAGTGGTAAGTATGGGAACAGGCAGTGCTGCCAGGACCACTTGTATCCTGGTCCGCAGAGCCTGGGGCCTGATGGGCAGCTAAGAGGGAAAGGGGCAAAGGATCATTCACCCTCTATAACCTATCTGTGCCTTCCTCCTCTCCCCAGCACTGGCATTTTTGAGGCAGCATCACCCCGCTGCCTCTTCCGTCTGTGCTTGACTGTCCCCTCTGCTAGGAGATGATCACACGGTGTAACTCAAATCTCACACCGTGTCCCTGTGAGATGCTGGTGCCCTTCCCTCACCTGCTGCCCCGTGCAGCCCTTGCCCTTCCTGGCCCCAGAGCATAAGTTGCGTGAGGAGGGGTTTGCTGCCTGGGAATGCCTTAGGGGGCGCTGTCTGAAGACAATGCTGGCAGCAGGACAGCTGTGCATGGAGAGCTGGGAACAGACAAGGATGGGGAACTGGGTTTCTAGACGCCAAGCAGTGGGAATGGCACAGCAGGGAAGGGCTGGCATGCTTTAATCAGCAGGCATTGGGCTTGGCAGGCTGTAGGGGACCCTGGCATGGCTGCTCTGGGGGCAGGGCAGCATCAGGTCCCTGGCTCCTATGGCAGAGGAGGGATTCACTCCACCTCCAGGCTCCATAGCAGCTCCTGGTGATGCAGAAAGCACTACTATGGCTGTGGGATGGAACTAGGTGGAGCATTTTGCCTGTTGGGAGCAGGAATGCTGAAAATCTTTGCCATATCTGGGGAGCAAGCAGGCTGGCAGTTGCCATGCAGTTCTGTTACGTGGCAGCAAATTTCTGCAGGGGCTATTCTGAGTATCCTAAGTGGCCAGGTACCTCCAGCATCCTCCCATGTCTGGGAAACCTCAACCAACTTGAAGGAGTGGCTTTGTCCTATGGCTGGAGCTGCGCCAGGGCTGGGGTCCTCCCAGCATGACTGCCTCTTGTCCCTGACACCCTCAGCACTCAGCTTCCACCCTTATCCTCATTCCCCAGGTGCTGTGACAAGAGACTGTGGACAAAGATAGATTTGAGCAGGTGCAAGTCCATCACCCCCCAGGCACTGAGTGGTATCATCAAAAGACAGCCTGTCAGCCTTGACCTCAGCTGGACCAACATCTCCAAAAAGCAGCTCACGTGGCTTGTCAACAGACTGCCAGGTGAGTGTGGGCTGGGCACTGGTCTCCTGCTGCCAGCCTGCTCCACAGCTCCCCAGTGGCTGAAGCATAGCAAGAGGGGTACCTGCCTGCAGTAAGACTCCTGAGTGCATGTGTCCCTTTGCTTGGGGAGCTGCTGTCATGGTTTCCTGCAGCTCTTCTCAGAATGGAGCCTTGCTCTATGTCCCACCTTAGGCAGGGAGAGAAGCTTCTGCACTTGGGTGAGACCTGCGATGCCACAGAGCTGGCCAAGCCCAGCTGGCATGTTACATCTCTCTTTTTTTTTTTTCCCCGGCAGGCCTGAAAGACCTCATCTTAGCAGGCTGTTCCTGGTCTGCAGTCTGCGCTCTCAGTACCTCCAGCTGCCCCCTTCTCAGGACCCTTGATCTTCGGTGGGCAGTAGGAATCAAGGACCCTCAGATCCGGGACTTGCTCACACCTCCAACAGATAAACCCAGTAAGCAGCTGCCACGTGGCCAGGATGACTGAGCCAGGCACAGGGCAGGAGGTGTCAGTGGATCTGGACCGGCACAGCACCATGTGTCTGACCTCTGCTTTTCCCCTTCCTCTGCAGGTCAGGACAATCGCAGCAAACTCCGCAACATGATTGATTTCCGGCTTGCTGGCCTGGACATCACTGACGCCACGCTGCGGCTGATCATCCGCCACATGCCCCTGCTCTCCCGCCTTGACCTCAGCCACTGCAACCACCTTACAGACCAGTCTGCCAACCTCCTCACGGCTGTGGGCTCTTCCACACGCAACTCCCTCACTGAGCTCAACATGGCAGGTGGGTGCTGCCGGTCTTACTGGCACACAGCGACTTGTTCCTCTGCTCAGTGCTGGCACTGCAGCTCAACCTTTCTCTCGTCTCCCTGCAGGCTGCAATAAGCTGACAGACCAGGCCTTGCTGTACCTGCGCCGCATCTCCAACGTCACTCTCATTGACCTGCGAGGTTGTAAGCAGATCACTCGCAAAGCCTGTGAGCACTTCATCTCAGATCTGTCCATCAACAGCCTCTATTGCCTGTCCGATGAGAAGCTGATCCAAAAGATCAGCTAGAGACCCTCCCCCGGGCAGGCTGAGGAGAAGGAAAAAAAGCCCACCCCTCTCAGAGAGCCACTCCTCCGCCTTCCCACATTGCCCTCGATGTCCTGCCCCTGCCTCCTCGTGGGCAGGGCCGGTACTGGCCTTGCTCAGCTGTCCTTCCTCCTCCTACCGCTGGGACTTGTGCCGATGTGGGCATTCCCCCGGCTGGCCAGTACGAGAGGAGGACCGTGCCCGCAGCAGGGAGCTCCCAAGGCGCAGGTTGTTGCAGACATCCCTGGGTGGAGAAATGGGGCGCACCCTCTTCCCCCTGCTTTTCCCCAGCTCCTTGCCTTGAAACACTTGTCACTTCTCCATTAGCACAAAGCTTGAGGCCTCTCCAAGGAGGAGGGAGCAGAGCTGGGACGGACCCTCTCTCTCGGTGCCACCACCAGCTTGAGCCCTGCTCTAAGCCCCCTCACCTGGCCCTCGGATCCCCTTCTTCCCCCGCAGTGAGGGTGAGGGCAGGAGCCCTACAGCCTGGGCATGGCGGCAAGGTTGGGGATGGAGCTTCCACCCTGGGGCTTCCTCAGAGCCCTGTGCAAGGCTAGGCTAGGGGAGCAGCCCCCAGAGCTCAGGGAGGACTCGAATAATCAGCCAAGGGTGAGTGAGCACAGGGGGAGCAGGAACTGCTGCTTCTCCCTCCCCAGCTGCCTGCCAAGGCCCAGCACTGCCAAGTGCTGAGATTTGTGTGGCAGGACTGTCCTGCTGCCTTGTCCTCTCCTCTCCCCCCGCCCCATTTTAGCTGCCGTTTTTTCCTTTGCAATGAGCGGTTGGTCCAAAGAACCTCTCTCTAGGGCAGCAGAGAGCTTTTTGCACTTTAAGAAAAAAAAAAAAAAAAAGCAAAAAAAAATTAACAAAAAAAAAATCGGAAAAAAAAAATCAAGATGTGAGGAAAAAAGAAGGAGAGAAAAAAAAAAAAAAAAGGCTGGTATCTTTTGGGTCACTCTTTTGTTTCCCTCCCTGCCCCTGCCCGGCTGCTGCTCCTCTCCCCGGTGCGTGGCACAGCGCAGCCCCGTGTGCCCCTGGGGCCCCAGAAGCAATAAGGGAGGAGAGGAGGCTGCGGGGGTGCTGTGAGTGGGGGGAGCAGAGCCCCCCACCTCTGTCCTGGTGGTGATCGCTGCGTAAGGCGGCGGAAGAATCAACGTTTTTCTTTCTTCCTTGGGTTCATTTGTTGTTTTTTATTTGAGTTTTTTTGCCACCAGAAGGACAGAGGCACGGGGAGCGGTGCGGGACCTCCCTCCATCCCCTCCTTCCCCTCCCTCCCCCCCCAGCCCCGCAGGGACAGGCGATCTACCAGTAAGCAAAGAGAGAGTTCTATATGTGAAATCACTCAGTGATTTAAAGCACCCGGACTGCTCCCGGCCACCTCCCGCAAGAACAGTTCCTATTGTTTAAGGGTTTGGTTGTGTTTTTGTTCTGTTTCGACCTCCCCTCCCTTCTCCCCCTCGGAGAAATATTGTAAATATATATTTTTTGTTGGCAATTTAGAGTCCATCTCTGATGTTTGTGCTTTAAAATTAAATGTAAGCATTAAGGGTTAAAGCAAACCATAGCGTGCGCTCTCTGCGTTGGGGCTTTGGGGGGGGGCACGCGGCGGGGCCGTTCGTCTGTTTTTATTTGGTTGTTTTTTGTTTATTATTTCACCGTTGTTCTCCAGAGGTGGCTTTGGAGATCTCTGCTCCTACGGCATTACTACGGTGATAGGCGAGAGGGGCTGGGAGGGCCTCCCGGAAATCTTCTGTTCCCCGGGGTGGATTTTCGGGATTAAAAAAGTTGAGGAAAACAAAGACAGCGAACGCAGCGTCTGAGCTCAGCCCCGCGGCTGGGGGCGGGGGGGGGCGGCACACCTCCCTCCGGGCCGCGCGGACCCTCGCCCCCTCCCTTCCCGCACGCCTCGAGCCCGGCCCAACGCACTTCCGGTTGCGGCTACTTCCGCTTCCGGGTCGCTGCTGGGGTCGGGCCGGTGCCGGCCTCGGCCCCGCGCAAGATGGCGGACCTAGAAGCTGTGCTGGCCGACGTGAGCTACCTGATGGCCATGGAGAAGAGCCGGGCCGCGCCCGCCGCCCGCGCCAGCAAACGGATCCTGCTGCCGGAGCCCAGGTGAGTGGCGTCGGGCCGGGGCCGCCGGGCCGGGCCCTGCTGTCCCTGCACCCTCAGCCCCACCGTGCCCCCGTCTCGGACCCTCTGGCGCCTCAGACACTGTCGGGGCGCATAGGGATGCGGAGGGGGACCACGGGCCAACGCTGACCCCCGGCTGCCCCCTAGCATCCGCAGCGTCATGCAGAAGTATCTGGAGGACCGGGGCGAGGTGACGTTCGACAAGATCTTTGCGCAGAAGATCGGTGAGTGGGGGCTGTGGGGGAGCTGTGGGGCTGCAGAGGTGCTGGGTGGTGTTCTCCCCCCCCGTCTTCCCCGCCCTGTTGCTTCCCCTAGCGCTAACTGTCCTGGGCAGGAAGCGCCTCTTGCTTCCTTCCCGCGGCTCTGGTGGTTTCCGGCACCTCCGCCTCATGGCAGCCCCATAGTCCTCCTCAGTCTGCCGCGCCCTTGCCGTGTGGCACTGCGTCCCTCGGCCTGGGTGCCGCGCCATGGCGCCGCCACCACCTGCAGCGCTGCCTCTACCTCAGGGTACCTGCTGTTCCGGGACTTCGCCCTCAACCAGGCTGAGGAGGCCAAGCCCCTGATGGAGTTCTACGAAGAGGTGCGATGGGGTGCTGGGGCTGGGGTGTCCTGTGATGTGCCCGGGGAGACGATGCCCCGGATGCCCAGAGGTGATGCCCTCAGTGCCCGGGGTTCTGATATCCACAGGTGCCCATGAGATGTGGTCCCCCACTGTACACTGTGTGTGCCCTTTTTTGGAGCCGTGCCCCTTCACCACGCAATCTATGTCCTTGGCAGATCAAGAAGTATGAGAAGCTGGACTCGGAAGAGGAGCGAGCCACTCAGAGCCGCCACATCTTCGACCATTACATCATGAAGGAGCTGCTGGCCTGCTCCCACGTGAGTGCCATGCCTCATCATGCCACAACACAGGGGATTCCACCACCGTGTCCCCATCCCACCTTCTCATGGAGATGTGGTGTTCTGCCCCGCAGCCATTCTCCAAGAGTGCCACCGAGCATGTGCAGAGCCGCCTGAGCAAGAAGCAGGTGCCCCCAGACCTCTTCCAGGTAAGCGCTGTCCATGACATGGAGGGAATGGTGGTACTGGGGTCACCAGAGACAGCTGGCCTCGGATGGCAGAAGGTGGCAGTGGAGATGTGAGAAATGCCACCTAATTTCTGCAGGGAATGGGGCCGATCTGGGTGGTACTGGGGATGTAATGCTATCCCCCATGTCACCCCTAGCCCTACATCGAGGAGATCTGCCAAAACCTCCGTGGGAGCATCTTCCAGAAGTTCATTGAGAGGTGAGACAGGAGCACAGCCTGGGGAGATCTGGCTCTCAGGGTGCTGCAGGGCTCCTGCTGAGAAGCTCTGGTGCTGTCTGTCTCCACACCAGAGACTTGGGCTGACGTCATGCCCAGCTCTGGCCTGGGGTCTCTGTTCTCACGTGAGGGTCCTGTCCACATCTGGATCCCGTCTGCCCCGCCATGCATCTTAGAGGTCTCCCCAGGGTCCCTCACTCTCACCCTCTCTGTGCTTCCTTTCAGTGACAAGTTCACACGGTTCTGCCAGTGGAAGAACGTGGAGCTGAACATCCATGTGAGGCCTTCCTCCTTGGGATACAGCCAGGGAGGGGATATGGGTCTTGGTCCTTGGGGAGTTCCAGGGGACTGAGGCTGGGTATGGGACCCCTCCCAGACACACAGGGGGTAGCTACGATGGGGTGATCCCCTCTTTCTGATCCACTTTAGCTCACCATGAACGACTTCAGTGTTCATCGCATCATCGGCCGCGGTGGCTTTGGGGAAGTCTACGGCTGCCGGAAAGCGGACACAGGCAAAATGTAATGGAGCCAGGGAGGTCTGCTTGTGAGACTGTGGTTCTGTGGGCAGGGGGATGAGCAGTGTTGCTATGATGATAGGCATGCAGGAATGCCAAAGTGTCACCATGGCTCCACCCTCCCAGGGGATACATTGTGATGGTTGGGGGAAGGAGCTGGCTGGCCACAGGCACTGCAGGACAGGCATGGTGGATACAGGTAGCAGCAGGACCCCACAGGGACTCTCTGCCCCCAGGTATGCCATGAAGTGCTTGGACAAGAAGCGCATCAAGATGAAGCAGGGTGAGACGCTGGCCCTCAACGAGCGCATCATGTTGTCCCTTGTCAGCACTGGGGTGAGAGGATAAGGGCACAGGGCAGGGGGTGGTGCAGAGTGCTGAGGCACCGCTGGCTCAGCATGACATCTTCTCCCTGGCCAGGATTGCCCATTCATCGTGGGCATGTCGTATGCTTTCCACACACCTGACAAGCTCAGCTTCATCCTTGACCTAATGAACGGTGAGAGCCCACTAGCTGCTCCCCATCCCCAGCACTGCAGCCCCCTGGGACCCTGCCATGCCATCCCCAGGGTGACTGCTGGTGCCTGTTGCTGCAGGGGGGGACCTGCACTATCACCTGTCCCAGCACGGCGTCTTCTCGGAGGCAGAGATGCGCTTCTATGCATCAGAGATCATCCTGGGCCTGGAGCACATGCACAGTCGTTTCGTGGTGTACCGTGACCTTAAGGTGACCGTCCCCCATGAGCACCCACCTGCTGTGTGGGCATGTAGAGGCCCCACAATCTTCCAGGTTCTGTGGGCACCCCACACCCAGCAGGAAGCCCCCAGGCACCGTGGGCACCTCTGGGTCCCTGCAGGCGCTCCTGCATCCTATGTCGCACCCATCCCACCATGCACAGGCACCCCCAGCCCAGGTGCCACCCATGCCCATGGGCCAGGCTGGGGCTCAGGGGTGGCTCCATGTCCCGGCAGCCAGCAAACATCCTCCTGGATGAGTTTGGACACGTCCGTATCTCGGACCTGGGCCTGGCCTGTGACTTCTCCAAGAAGAAACCCCACGCCAGCGTGTGAGTGTGCCTGCCCCCCAGTGCTCCCTATGACTCCTGGGCTCAGCCCTGACCCAGCTCTGTGCCCCCAGGGGCACCCACGGCTACATGGCCCCGGAGGTGCTGCAGAAGGGGGTAGCATATGACAGCAGCGCCGACTGGTTTTCACTGGGCTGCATGCTCTTCAAGCTGCTCCGTGGGTGAGTGCACACACAGAGGGCGCTGGGGGGGGTCTGGACATCAGGGGCATGGCTGAGCCCCAGTCCATGTGGCCGCAGGCACAGCCCTTTCCGGCAGCACAAGACAAAGGACAAGCATGAGATCGATCGCATGACCCTCACCATGGTGAGCTGGGGGTCCTTGGGACACTGCACTGCAGCTCTTGCATGCCTGTGCGGCTCTGAGCAACCAAACCTTTGCCTGCAGGCTGTCGAGCTGCCCGACTCCTTCTCCCCTGAGTTGCGCTCGTTGCTTGAGGGGCTGCTTCAGCGTGACGTCAACCAGCGGCTGGGCTGCATGGGGCGTGGGTGAGTCCCAGCAGTTGTGGGGAAGGGGCCATGGGTGGCATCACCGTGGGCAGCACTGCCATATTCACCCTGCATTGCCCCACAGCGCTCAGGAGGTGAAGGACGAACCCTTCTTCAAAGGCCTGGACTGGCAGATGGTGTTCCTGCAGAAGGTGAGAGGGGCACGGGGCACAGCTGTAGGGCACAGGCAGGCACCCCCTCACTGCCTCTCTCCTGCTCGCAGTACTCCCCACCTCTCATCCCGCCCCGAGGTGAGGTGAATGCAGCTGATGCCTTTGACATCGGCTCCTTTGATGAGGAGGACACAAAGGGCATCAAGGTAGCAGGCTGGGGGGCTGGCACGCAGCAGGGGGTCGGCACGGGGCAGGCCCTGACCCCCACCTCCCCACCAGCTGCTGGAGAGTGATCAGGAGCTGTACCGCAACTTCCCGCTCACCATCTCGGAGCGCTGGCAGCAGGAGGTGACCGAGACCGTCTTCGACACCGTCAATGCAGACACAGACAAGCAGGAGGCACGCAAGAAAGCCAAGAACAAGCAGCTGGGCCACGAGGAGGGTGAGTGGGGCTGGGTGCCCCCTGTGCTGTCCCTGGCGTCTCTGCTGGCACCGCACAGTGGTGGCACTGCTCGGGACTGAGCCTTTCTCCTGCGTTGCTGCGGCCCCAGACTACGCCATGGGCAAGGACTGCATCGTACACGGGTACATGTCCAAGCTGGGCAACCCCTTTCTGACACAGTGGCAGCGCCGCTACTTCTACCTCTTCCCCAACCGGCTGGAGTGGCGTGGGGAGGGCGAGTCGCCGGTAAGGCGGGCAGAGGGGGTGTGCGGGGTTCGGCTGTTGGGGCTTGGGCTGAGTCTGTCCCCTCCAGCAGTCCCTGCTCACCATGGAGGAGATTGACTCAGTGGAGGAGACTCAAGTGAAGGAGCGCAAGTGCATCCTGCTCCGCATCCGTGGCGGCAAGCAGTTCGTGCTGCAGTGCGATGTGAGTGTGCTGTGGGCCCTCCTGGGAGGGTCGCCCCAAGCCACTGTGGCACGAGGGTGACTCGGGGGAGCTCTGCTCTGAGCCACGTGCTTCCCCACAGAGTGATCCCGAGCTGGTGCAGTGGCAGAAGGAATTGCGGGATGCCCAGCGCCAGGCCCAGCAGCTGCTGCAGCGGGTGCCGCGCATGCAGAATAAGCCACGCTCACCTGTGGTGGAGCTCAGCAAAGTGCCCTTCCTGCAGCGCTCTGCCAATGGGCTCTGACCCTGTGCCCTGCCCCCCCCCCTTCCCACCCTACTTCTAATTTATTGGGTTGGGTCCCGCTCCTTCTCGGTGTCCCTGAGCAGAGCTCTAGGAGGACGCCTGGTGCCAGTGCCATCCCCATGCCCACGGTAGGGCACAGCCATGGCATCACTGTCCCGAAGCAGAGCTGGCGCTGGACATGCAGCACTGCTCCCTGCTCCCTGATCCGGCTCAGATGAAGGCAGTCCCGTGCCCCCCTCCCATCTGCTGTCCTGCTCCCAGTCCAGTGCCCCCTTCGCCACCCGTGCGTGCCAAATGGGGCACCACCGGCTCCTTGTGCCCCGTGTGCCCCAGCCCGGCTGTGCCCGTCTGTGGGTGCCAAGTCCTCGGTGTGAATGACGGTGTGCATGCGTGCCCAGGGGGCACCCTGTAAATACTGTGCCATGGGCCCCCTCCGCACCCCCCGAGCCAGCGGGTGAGCAGGGAGGAGGCAGCTGGAGAGGAGAAGCGGGGACGCAGAGTCTGTGCCCGTCACCCCAGCGCATGGCACCGAGCGCTGTGCCCCCCGGCTCTCCCAGCTGTGCCCGCTAGCATCTGTAAATATTAGCGGGGGGAGGAGCAGCGGGCAGGGCACGGCTGCGAGTGAGGGTTGAATGAGCAGAAACGTGAGAATGCTTAAAAAAAAAAGAAAAAGAAAAAATAAGGGGAAAAAAAAAAAAAAGTTTTTTTTTTTTTATAATAAAAATGTGGAAAACCACAGCCAGGCTCCGAAGTCCGCGAGGGGCACCGGGACCCGCCCGGGGAGCGGGGAGGGCATCGCCGGTGCCGTGGGGGGGGTTGGGGGGGGGTTACCCGGTGCCGGCTCCGCCCCGCGCCGCCGCGCTGCGCTGCGCCGCGCCACCGCCGCCCCCGCGCGCAGCCATTGCGGGCAGGCGCGGAGCTGCCAGTCGGCCCCCGTGCGCTGTCCGGCCCGGTCCGGCCCGGGCCTCGGGGACATGGTGCGGGAATGGCCCGCGCCGCCGACACCTTCCTGCTGCACCGCCTCGTGTGGCACAACCGGCACCAGGCGCTGGACAGTGCGCTGCGCTCCGGCACGGTGCGCGCCGGGTGCGGGGGGGGTGCGGGCACGGCACCGGGCACGGCACGGCGGGGGATGCGGGCAGCAGCGGTGCAGGGACCGGGAGGAACCGGGGGCGCCGGCAGGACGGATAATACTGGGGAGGTGGGGGAAACGGGGTCTCTGGAGCGCTGGGGCGGCAGCGCAGTGGGTGCAGGGAAAGGGGAGAGCGAGGAGGAGAACAGGGGGCGCGGAGACCGGAGGGAGGAACTGGGGACACTGGGAGGTGGTGCGGGGGAGAGGTAGGGGCGCTGAGGGACAGGAGGACTTGGAGTTGGGGTCTTCGAGGCTGGGGACGAGGGCGTGGGAGAGCAGGGGCACGCGGCTCGCACCGGACTGGGGGTGGCCGGGGTGACGGTGCGCGTGCCCCAGCACGACGTGGAGTTGACGGACCCCCGTGGGCGGACCCCGCTGGAGCTGGCCGTGTCCCTGGGCCACCTGGAGTCGGTGCGGGTGCTGCTGCGGCACAATGCCAATGTGGGCCGGGAGAACGCCAATGGCTGGACAGGTGTGTGGGGGGATTTGGGGTGCAGGGATGGCGGCGGCGCCTGGCTGATGGCAGCTCCCTGCCCCGCAGTGCTGCAGGAGGCAGTGAGCACGGGGGACCCCGAGATTGTGCAGCTGGTGCTCCAGTACCGTGACTACCAGCGGGCAACGCGGCGGCTTGCTGGCATCCCCGAGCTGCTCAGCAAGCTGCGCCGGGTATGGCTGGGTGTTGGGGCAGTGGGTGGGCACGCCTGGCACCCGTAGCACTGGATAACCCCAGGATGGGCACACCTGGCACCAGGCACCTCCATCACCGAGCACCTGTGGCACCGGGTACCCCCAGTACTGGGCGTCTCCATCACTGGGTGCGCCCAGCATGAGCGCCCCATCGCTGGAGCACCCCCAGATCTGGACACATCCAGAACTGGAGTTCCTCCATGGGAATTAGGGGGTGCAGAGGCAGCTGGAGAGACCCCGGGTGCCCCATCTCCCCCAGGACTCCCTGTTTTTTCCCTCAGTCCCCTTCCCAAGCTCCCCAAGGGGCCCCACAGGCCTCCTCGACTCCCAGCAGGGACCTCCGCACCATAGCCCTCTTCGTGACCCCTTCGTCTCCTTCAGGCCTCAGACTTCTACGTGGAGATGAAGTGGGAATTTACCAGCTGGGGTGAGCAGGAACAAGGATTGGGGCGAGGATGGGGATGAGGCCTGTGTGGGGGTCACCCCCTGTCACGCCTCTGATGGGTGCTGCTGCCCGCAGTGCCCCTGGTGTCCAAGGTGTGCCCCAGTGACGTGTACCGCGTCTGGAAGCGGGGTGAGAGCCTGCGGGTCGACACCACACTGCTGGGCTTTGAGCACATGACGTGGCAGCGGGGCCGCCGCAGCTACATCTTCAAGGGAGAAGGTTTGGCTCCGGCACCCCAGAAAAACCCAGGGACCCACACAAATCCCAGATCACCTCTAGAGGCCCGGGGTACCCCTGGAATACAGCATTCCCCAAGGCCGGGGGTTGCCCGGCAGAGTGCCGAGTGCTGACTCCATCCCCTCACGCAGAGGAGGGAGCGGTGGTGATGGAGGTGGACCACGACAAGCAGGTGGTGTACACTGAGACGCTGGCACTGGCCCTGCACGAACCCGACCTGCTGCTGGCAGCCATGCAGCCCTCAGAGGAGCATGTGGCTGGGCGGCTGACGTCGCCCATCGTCTCCACGCACCTGGACACCAGGAACATTGCGTTTGAGCGGTGCGTGCCACGGGGCAGGTGGGGCTGGAGGGCTGCTGGACACGGAGCTGATGCCGCCCTCTGGCTGCGCACCCAGGAACAAATCAGGGATCTGGGGATGGCGCTCGGAGAAGATGGAGGTGGTCAGCGGCTATGAAGCCAAGGTGCCACTGGCAGGGTGGGGTTGACCCCATTCCATCCAAATCCCATCCCCATTCCATCCTCTTTCCTCTCCTCATCCTCATCTCAATCCCATTCCCATCCCCACTCCCCTCCATTCTCATCCCAACTCATCCCATTTCCTCCCAAACCCTATCTCATCCCCATCCCACTCCCATCCTGTATCCACCCCAATCCCCATCTATATTCCACCCCCATCCTATTTCTATCTCATCCCCATCCCATCCAATCCCTATCTCCATCTCATCCCCTCCCCAGACCATCTCGTCCTGTCCTGCAGGTGTACAGTGCCAGCAATGTGGAGCTGGTCACCAAGACGAGGACGGAGCACCTCTCAGACCAGGACAAGTCCCGCACTAAAGGTATCACTGCGCTGCCCGCCCGGGGCAGGTACCAGGCTGGCACTGTTGCCCCGTGCCCACCCACACCGGGTCTTTCTTTCCCCACAGGCTCCCGCACCCCGTTCCACTCCTTCCTGGGCCTGGCACAGCAGCACGGCACCCACAATGGGGTGAGTGGCGGGCAGGAGGGCTGGGGGACGGCGTGGGGCCGTGCTGAGCTGGGCGGGGCCGTACCTCCCCCCAGGCACCCGCACCCCCAGCCGCCAGCCCCACCAATCCCACAGCCATCACCCTCGAGGAGTACTTCGACCCTCACTTCGACCTGGAGGCACGCAACATCGGGCGCCCCATCGAGGTGTCCAGCAAGGTGCAGAGGTGGGCGCTGCACTGGAGGGAAGCAGGGGAGCGGCACCGTGCCCGTGCCCATACCGCTGCCCGTGCAGGTTCAAGGCGACGCTGTGGCTCTGCGAGCAGCACCCCCTGTCGCTGGCCGAGCAGGTGACGCCCATCATCGACCTGATGGCCATCTCCAACGCGCACTTTGCCAAGCTGCGTGACTTCATCACCCTCAAGCTGCCCCCCGGCTTCCCTGTCAAGATTGGTGAGGGCAGGGGTGGGGGCTGACGGTGGGGGGGATGGGGCTGTACTGAGTGGGGGGCTGCTAACCTGCCGTTCCCCCCAGAGATCCCCCTGTTCCATGTCCTCAACGCCCGCATCACCTTCAGCAACCTCTGTGGCTGTGACCAACCGTTAGGCTCCGTACGGGTCTGCAACCCCACTCAGCCCCCCGGTGCCAGGGCAGCCGGGCCTGGAGGTGGGGGAGGGGAGGGATGGGATGGGGTTTGGGGGATGATGATGTGGGGCCACAGTGCGGATAGGATGAGGATGGAGATAGGATGAGGGTAGGATGGGGATGGGATGGGGTGGGATGGGATGGGGTGCGATGGGATGGGATGGGGATGGGGATGGGAATTAGATGGCATGAATGGGGATGGAGGTGGGAATGGGGATGGGCTGAGCCCGTCAGAGGGGCAGCGTTGGGTTGTAGGTGGGAGCAGAGACGGGGATCCCCTCGGATCGGTGCCGGGGGTGCCCAGCGGTGTGCTGCCGTAGGATGGCCGTTCCCGTGCGAGGTGGAGCCGGCGGTGTTCGAGGTGCCGCCGGGATACACGGTGCTGGGCGCGGGGCGCAGCGAGCCGCTGCGGGACGAAGACGACGACCTCCTGCAGTTCGCCATCCAGCAGAGCCTGCTGGACGCCGGCACCGAAACCGAGCAGGTGGGAGCGCTCCCCGCGAGCCCGCGCCCGCCGCGGGGCCGCGCCGACCGCGAGGCCACGGCCCAGCCCCGCTCCTCGCAGGTGACCGTGTGGGAGGCGCTGACCAACGCCCGGCCGGGGCCGCGCCCGCCGCCGCCCTACGACGAGGAGCTGCAGCTGGAGCGGTGCGTGGGGCTCCGCTCCCGGGGGGAGGGGGGGGGGGGGGGCGGGACGGCGGCGGGAGCGGCGCGGGGTCCGAGGGGGGCGCGGTCACAGCGCTGTCCCGCAGGGCGCTGCAGGAGAGCCTGCTGCTGCAAGCGGGGCCCGGCCCGGCGGACGGCGGGACCGCCCCTGCCGAGCCCGGCTACGGCGGCTTCGCGGAGCAGCTGCGCTTGGCCATGGCGCTGTCGGAACGCGAGCAGGAGGAGCGCGAGCGGCGGCGGCGGGAGGAGGACGAGGAGCTGCAGCGCATCCTGCGCCTGTCGCTCACCGACAAGTAGCGGCCCGGAACGGGGCAGCGGCGCCCGGCGCTCCCGGAGCCGAGCCGCCCCCCGTCCGCCCGCCCCGCTCCGGCGGAGGCCCCGAGCGCCGCCGCGGGGCGCGGCTCCCGTCGGGTGTACACGGACACATACAGAGCTCTATCCACAGCCGCGTGTGGCCTCTGCCTGGGGCGGGGGCTGCGGGAGGGGGCGGGGGCTGCGGGACGGGGGCGGGTCTCGCGGGGAGGGGCGTCCCGGGGTCCCTCCCTCCCGCTCCCCAAAGTTCTGCCCCGTGCCCCTTCCGCCCCCGCCGCCCGCAGGGAAGTCCCGACGCCGGGCGGGGCGGGGCTGTGCCCGCTGCCCATCCCGGGCCGTTCCGTGCCCGCTGCGGGCGGGGCCGTGACGGCGCTTCCTGGACGGGGCATGGCGTTGGTCACCGTGCGGCGGGCGCCGGGCTCCGCCGGGGTTCCCCCCGTGGTGAGTGCGGGCGGGGAGCGCCGTCGAGGCACGGTTCGAACGGGGAGGGTCGGGAGGTGCCGCCGGGTCGGGCTGGGGCAGTCCCCTTGTCCCCCCCACCCCCCGCTCGCGAGCGCTTCACCCGGGGGAACGGGGTCCCCGAGCCGCCTGGGGCTCTCGGCCGGCAGCGGAACCCCCCTCGCCGTGCCCGTGCCGCAAACGGCGGGGGGGTCGCGTCTGCCCACGCCGCCGCCGGGGTGGCCGCGCTCACTCTCCCTGTCGTGCTTTGCAGGAAGATGATGCGCCCAGGCGCGGCCACCTGCAGCGGCGGTGAGATGGGGGCACCGGGGGTTATAAGGGGTAGCGAGGGGTGATCCCGTCCCGCTCACGGCTCTCCTGCCCCAGGCAGAGCTTCGCGCTCGTCCGGGGGGCCGCACTGCTGCTGCCTGCCGAGGAGCCGCCGGCCTCCGGACCGGCCCCCGCCGTGCCCCCCGGGCGGCAGGAGCGGCACCTCCAGCTCATGATGCAGCTGCTGAGATCACAGGACGCCATCCAGCTGGTGGGGCCTCCACCGCGATGGTGTGGGGTGGGGGTGGTGATGAGACGGGATGGGGAATGGGTCGGGGATGGGATGGGGACGGTGGCAGGGATCGGGGCAGTGTGAAAGGAGGATGCGGATGGGAATACAAATGGGATGGCAAAAGGGACGGGATGGGATGAGGATATGTGTGCTGATGGTGATGGGAATGGGGGCGAAATGAGGATGGAAATGGGAACAGGATGGGGATGGGACAGGAGTGGAGGTGGGGGACAGGATATAGACAGCGATGGCAGTGGGGTTGGAATGTGTGGGGAAAGGTATGCAGATGATGATGGGATGCGGATGAATTGGGGACAGGGACAAGACTGGGATGGGATGTATGGAAGCACAACGGGATGGCAATAGCGATGGGGGCGTGCTGGGATCCAGCCTGGCCCAGCCCCTTGTCTGCCTGGGGGCCTGAGCAGCCCCAGGGTGGTGGGACCCCTACTCAGGCCCCAACCTCAGGCAGTGCAGCTGGAGTCAGCGCAGCCACAGCGGGTGCGGTACCTGCTGGTGGTGCGGCCAGAGGAGGTGGGCGCCGAGGGACAGACAGCACTGCTGGGCGTGGACTTCCCACATGAAGGGTGAGCAGGGCTGCGGGGTCAGGGGGACGGGTGGTGGTCACACACTGACCCCTGCCTGCCCCAGGGCCGACTGCTGTACCCTGGGCATGGTGCTGCCCCTCTGGAGCAACACCCAGGTCTTCCTCGATGGTGATGGGTAAGGAGTGCGGTGGGGTGGATGAGGTCTGCTTGCTGGGAGGGGTGCGGCGAGAGCGCCCACCCTGAGCCACGTGTGTCCCTGCGGTGCCCAGGGGGTTCAGTGTGACATCCGGGGGGCAGACACGCATCTTCAAGCCCATCTCCATCCAGACCATGTGGTGAGCCGGCTGTGGGCGTGGGGACATGGGCACTGCCATGGGCGTGGGGATGTGTGCATTACTGTTTAGGACAAGGGCTCAGGATGCAAGGGTGCGGGGCGGCACCTTGGGCACCGTGACCAGAGACGAGTCGTGCTGGGCTCAGGGGGACATGGTGCTGGGGAGGGGCTGGCATGGCTGCAGCCACGGAGCAGACTCAACGTACCAGTGCTTGTGTCCAGGGCTGTGCTGCAGGAGCTGCACCGTGCCTGTGAGCTGGCAGCCCAGGGTGGGCACATCCCAGGGGGCCCAGCGCTGGCCTGGGTGCAGGAATACGCAGCAGCACTGGACTCGGAGCAGAGCTGCCTCAATGAATGGCTGGCCATGGCCGACTTGGAGTCCGTGCGGCCTGGCTTGCTGCTGCCCACAGAGCCGACAGAGCGCGCAGTGCGGGCACTGCTGCGGGACGTGCTGACATCTGCTGACCTGGAGAGCATCACCTCCAAGGAGGTGAGTGCCGGGGGGATGGGGGGGGGACACAGGGGTCCCATCACCATCCCTCACCCCTTGGTGGGTGCCAGGTGAGGACAGAGCTGGAGCGGCGCGTGGGGCACAGCTTGGAGCAGCACAAGGATTTCATTGACAACGAGATGCTGCTGGTGCTGGCGCAAATGGACCGG
This sequence comes from Phasianus colchicus, assembly GCF_987193195.1. Taxonomy (NCBI): domain Eukaryota; kingdom Metazoa; phylum Chordata; class Aves; order Galliformes; family Phasianidae; genus Phasianus; species Phasianus colchicus. The sequence goes on along the minus strand of NC_143440.1, from coordinate 7,975,311 downwards.
CCTTCACACGTCTTCCCACACATCTACCTGGTGGGCATGGGACGGCCTGTGGGGTACCACTATTCCCGGCCATCCCACAGCATCACCACCGTCGTAGGGCTCTGAGTGGAACGCAGCCAACCTGGAGGAGCTGCAGCAGAACTGGTGAGCAACGGCTATGAGATTGGTGGTGGGCAATGGGGCACGGGTATGGCCTCAATGCTCACTGCCCCACAGTGTGACCCACATCCTGAACGTGGCACGGGAGATTGACAACTTCTTCCCAGCACTGTTCAACTACATGAATGTGCGGGTGTACGACGAAGAGACGGCTCAGCTGCTGCCCCACTGGAACGACACCTTCCTTTTCCTCTCTGACATCAAGTTAGTGGGAGCGGGGGGTGCTGTGGGGTGCCGGGGGGGCATCTTGGTGGCTGGGAGCTTCGGGGACAGTGGAGGGGAGAGGGGTCGTGGGGCACTGAGAATGACACAGCTGTGGGGCATGGGGGATGCTGAGAGCACCGTGAGAACCGGAGGCATTAGGAGCAGTGCGGGGCAGTATCCTTGGGGACACAGGTGGCGCTGGGAGGCCGTTGGGTCCCCAGGAGCCGCATCGCAGTGAGGTTACACGGCAGGGCCCGCGGAGGCCGGGCGTTGGTGCACTGCCGCATGGGACTGAGCCGCTCGGCAGCCACGGTGCTGGCCTACGCCATGAAGGAGTTCGGGTGGTCCCTGGAGCGGGCGCTGCGCCACGTCCGGCGCTGCCGGCCCGGCGTGCAGCCCAACCCCGGCTTCATGCGCCAGCTCGACTTCTACCAGGGCATCCTGAACGCCAGGTGGGTACGGCGGGGGGGGCGGGCCGTAGGACGGCGTACCTGGGGGGGACGGAGGCGGTGCCCGCGGGGTCCCACCGCGGTGCTCGTGTGCAGCCGGCACAGCAGCTTCTGGGAGCCGCAGGCGGCGGAACGGGCGGCGGAGCCGGATGGGGCCGTGCCGCGGGACGCCGGGGCTCTGCCTCCGTCCCCACCCGCGTCCTCACCGCCCCCCGAGGAGGACGGCAGGCCGGGGCCGGTGGGAGCCGCCCGGCGTCCCCGCATCTCCTTGTGTGCGGTCATGCGGAGCATCAGCCAGATGGAAACCCCCGAGAACGTCGAGGAGCCCCCGGGCGGGGAGGTGAGCGCGAGGAGGCGGCGGGGGGCGGCGGGGCTGCGGGTGGCTGACGGTGGGTGCGGGGGCACCGCGGAGCGCGCGGCTCCTCCTGCAGGCTGCCGCTCCCACAGGTGTCCGAGGGCGGCCAGGGGGACGCGGGGGGCTTGGAGGCGGCTCCCCTACGACCGCGGCCCCGGTCCCGGCCGTGCCGCGTGGTTCGCCAGGCCAGCGTGGATGGGGACGGCGTGCCTGCGGAGGAGCGCGGCCCCGCGGAAAGCTCCGTCCCCAGCGGGGAGCCCGGCCCGGCCGGCGCCCCGTAGCCCGCACGGGGCCGTCGGGCAGCGCTTCCGCGCGACGGCGCGGCCGGCCCCGGTGGAGGCGGAGCCCGGGGGAACGACGCCGCTCCGTTCGCACTTTGTGTCACCGCACCGCCGCTATCACCAGCACTCACCGGCCCGAGAATAAACCTTGAGAAGGGACGGCGGCGATGTGCAGAGCTGCGTCTGCCTGGGCGCGGTGGGGCGGCACCGTCAGGAGGGCTCGGCGCGAGCGCGGGACCGCGCCCCGGCCCCGCCGCCGCACACTACAACTCCCAGCAGGCTGCGCGCGCCGCCGCCGGGCCTCCCCGCTCCGTCGCTCGCGGGGCACGACGGGAAACGTAGTCGCGGCGCCGCGGCGCCATCTTACGAGCGACGCGGGCGGGCGCCTTCCCGGTTGCCGTGGGAACCGTGCGCCGGGCTCGGCCCGAGCAATTAACGCAGTTAACGCACTCACCGCTTTATTCAGCCAGCGGCGGCGTGCCGGGACCGCGGCGCCGTAGCAGAGCAGAGCCGCCGTCTCGCCGTCCGCTCACAGACCGTACTCGTGCCACAGGCTGCGGGCACAGCGCACGGTCAGCCCGCCGCCCCGCCCCGCTCCCGCCCCGCTCCCGTCCCGCTCCCACCTGTACGTGACCGCGGGGTCGTCGCGGTGCTCCAGCAGGGCGTCGCGGATCGTGGCCGGCGGGCTGAGCCCCAGCGCCCGCGCCCGCTCCCAGCGCTGCAGCCGGGTGATGCCTGCGGGGGGGAGCGGCCGTGAGCGGCGGGGACGGGACGAGGGCCGGGCTGGGGGGGGGTCGGGGCGCGGCGGCTCACCGGTGCACGGCCCGTACTCCCAGGCCAGGTCGAACTGCCGTAGCATCTCCAGCAGCTCTGGCGGGGCCTCGCGTGGCGGGGCGGAGGGGTCCCGGCCGTCCTCCGGCGCGGGGCGGGGGGTGGCCGGCGGGGGCGGGGTCGGCGGGACCCCCCGGTGGCGCCCGTCTCCGCCGCGCCGCCGCCGCGCCGCGCTCCGCTCTTTGCCGTCGGCGCGTGTCTGCGCGCGGTGCCGCCGCGGGAAGCTGTCGGTGATCCGCCCTGCGCGCTCCATGCCCTGCGAGGCGGCGGCGGCGGCTTCAGCCCCGCACGGCTCCCCGCTCCCCCCCCCGGCCCCGCGTTCACCCCCGCTCACCCCGCGCCGCTCTCCCGTCCCCCTCCGGCAGCGCCGCCCGGCCGTCCTCCCGCCGCTGTCGTCCCGTGGGCAGCGAGCGGGGCGGTTCGGTTTCGGTTTTGCTCCGGGTGTTTTTGCCTTGGGGGGGGGTGTGGTTTCTCTTTAATCTTTTTCGTTGGTCTTTTTTTTTTTTGTATTTTTTTGGCCGTTCTGTCTCGGTTATTCGGTCGGGTCATTCATTGGCGCTTCGCTTTTGGTACCTTTTCGGTTGTTTACGTCGTTCACGCTTGATCGCTTGGTTCGTTTTTTCTTTTTCTTTTTTTTTTTTTTTGTCAGTGTTTCTTCGCTTGTTGCTGTTTTTCGCTCGTTCTCTTTTTATTTTGCAGTCGGTTCATTCGCTGCGGGTCTTTTCGGTTCGTTTGCTTTTATTCACACGTTTCTCCCCGGGGGCGCTCAGGGCGCAGCCCGCGCCAGGGCAGGGTTGTGCAGCACGAAGCGGCACAGCCCCGGCACCCGGCGGTGCCCCAAATCCTCCTGCAGCCTCTGCATCCCCCGGTTCCCCGTGGCCGTGTGGCCGTACACCGGGAAGCCGCGGCCGTGCGCCCGTCGGGCAGCCATGATCGTCAGCGCCCGCATCAGTCCGCGGCGCCGCTGGGCCGGCACCGTGTAGCCGTGCGCTCCCGCTGCGAAGCCATCGCTCAGCACCCAGCACAGGAGATCCCCGGCCGGGTCCTGCAGGCATAGGTAGGGGAATCGGCGCAGCAGCTCCCCCAGGTAGCGCCGGCTCCACGCGTTCCCCCCGTACGGCCACGTTGAGTCCAGCAGCTCCACGTGCGCCGGGCTCAGCGTGCCCAGCTGCAGGTCAGGGTCCAGCCTGCAAGGTGGTGTTGGGCGTCATGGGGAGGGGGTGGGACGGGAGCAAGGGGGTGCGTGGGGGTGGGGACGGGGACATGGATGGGATGGGTTAGCGTTAAGGTTATGGTTGCAGTTAGGGTTAAGGTTAGGATGGGGATGTGGCCATGGATTGGAATGGGACCGGGGCCTGACCACGTCTGGGGATGGGATGGGACATGTATGGGATGGAGCAGGGATGGGCTAGAGTTACCATTAGTTACATTTAGGATTGGCATTAGAATGAGGACATGAGCACGGATGGGTATGAGATGGGGACAGGGCTTGAATGGCTGCTGGATGAGTTTAGGGACATATATGGGATGGAGCAAGAATGACTTGTGGACAGGAATGGGATGGGGTATAGGACAGGGACTGGAATGGAAACCAGACGAAGACACAGAACAGGGATGGAGACACAGAAGGAGATGGGGCTGAGGCTCACTGTGGCTCTGGTAGAGTGCTGGGGTCAGGGTGCAGGTAGGTGTAGTACTCAGTCACCTCCAGCTCTATGCCCTTGGCCATTGCAATGTCCTGAGACACCGTCAGCACGCCATCCTGCAGCCCTGGGGACAGCAGCAGCAAGGGCTCCGCTCCCCCATGTTCCCACACTGCCCTCCGTGCCCTGCACATTCCCAGCACCACCCGTTCCTGACACAACCACCCCGCTCCCATCACTCCTCGTTCCTCCCGCGTCCCCGTGGTTGTCCCCACAGCCACCGAAGATGTGGAAAGCGGAGTCCCAGCGCAGGCAGCCCGGGCTCTCCAGCAGGGCCCGGTAGGCGCCCACATCCCGGTAGAAGGCGCTGCACAGGTTCCTGTAGCTGTCATTCAGCGGTGCCTGTGGGGCGGGATGCTGAGCCCCCCAGCGTGGGCACGGCCCCCTCCTCCCCACATCCCCTCCGGCTACCTCTCCTCTGTGCCGCGCCAGCACAGCACTGAAGTTGGGCCAGGCATCCACTGCCACCTCGAAGTCCCCAGGGTTGCCACGGTTGATGTTCAGCACGGCCCCGTACACCTGCAAAGCCCGAAGACGGGCTGCCCTTGAGCGGGTGGCAGAGCTCAGGCAGGTTGGGGTCGGCTGGGGCAGGCTCACGGTGCTCGGGAATGGCCCGGCATTGTGTGCCCCGGGGGTGTCAGGGAGGGAACGGGGTGGCCCACGACCCCCATGGTGGAGGGGCGGCTGTGAGTGGCTCACCGGCAGGGAACGAGGCAGGCTGCTGCGCAGGGCAGCCTCCAGACGCTGCAAATGGGCCGGGCACGTCAGGATCTGCATGGCCCTGCCAGGGAGCCAACAGTGAGGGGACACCCGAGCACCCCATCCCCATCCCCATTGCCGTTACTCACCTTGTGGCTGTGGGCAGGCGGTGATGTGATGTGTCTCGAGGCTGCCAGTGGCCGTCATGGGTGGGTGAGTGCCCCTTGGCCAGAGGGGTGGTGATGGGCAGGGTCCATCCCGCCGGGCGCAGGGCACGTGGCACCCTGCTGCTTCACATATCCTCAGCGTCACCTCAATGTGGTGACAGGGACCTGGGGGTTCCCATGCCCCCACTGTATGTTGATGGGGATGCCCATAGCCCTGCTCTGATGGCGACAGGGACGTGGGGGGGTTGGCCATGAACTGAGCTCTGGTTGCCATGGGGGTCACCAGTCCCATCACCACCAGGTGGGACAGGGGTCCGAGTCCCATACCTTGGTGGCACGTTGGTCCACGCCGCCATCCCTGGGTTGGCACAGTGGCCTCCAATCTCATCCCTGTCTACATGGCACGTTGGTGCCCGGTCCTACCCCGGGTGTCTTGCCCCCCTACCTCCACCCTGGCACGTGGCAGGCTGCTATGGGTGCTGCCACCATCCCCCATCCTCAACGGGGCCGTGGGGCACGGAGGTGGCGGTGCTGACTGGAGGCACGGCAGGACCCACTCAGCCGTGCCCCTATGGGCAGCTCCTCGGGGCCCCTCTGCCGGGAGGCACGGGGCAGGGGGCAGAGGCACTGGAGAAAGGCTTTTATTTGTTAATACAAGAATAGATCTTCTGCAATAAATACCCTAATAAATAACATCTCCAATAAATAAACACGCATAGACGCACCGAGACGGTGGCCCTGGGGCTCTGCCCCGGCCCCGCCCCCAGAACAAGCCCCGCCCCCCAGGGCCAAGTGGGCGGGGCTTGCGGTTTGCTAGGCAACGGTGGTGACGGGGGGCGGAGCTTCGGGCACCCAGCTGTGCTCGCGGTGGGTGGGCGGGGCTTACTGCGCTGGGGGCGGGGCCTATTCCTATGCAGGGTTTGGTCCGTTCATGGCTAAGCGGGGCTTACTGCTGCCGTGGGGCAGGGCAGGAGAACGCGGCTCCCGGCCCTACAGGGGAGCGGGTGGCACAGCGCGGCCACGGGGACACCACGGTGTCACCGCCCCTTGTGTCAGTGCACTGCAAGGTGGTAGCAGGGCGGCATCGGCTGCGCTTGGGGGCAGGAGGCCGTCCCCCGAGGCAGGGCAGGATGATGGGACACCGTGGTGGCTCTCTGGGGCTGAGTGCCCGTCCCTTAAGGTACTGTGGGTGATGCGGGGAGGTCTGTGGGGTCTGGGAGCCCTGTCCCTTAGGATTTTGTGGTCAGGAGCCCCATCTATTAAGGCACAGTGGTGATGCTGGGTGGCTTCGGTGGCACTTTGAGATCAAGATCCCCATCTCTTAAGACCTAGAGGTGATGGTGGGGACATGCAGTGGCTTCAGTGGCACTTTGGTATCGGGAATCCCATCTGTCAAGGCACGGCAATATGATGGTGTATATGTGGGGTGGTTTTGATGGCCCTTTGGGACAGAAGGACCATCTGTTAAGGCACAGTGGTGATGTGGGAAGGCTTTGGTGGCACTTTGGGATCAGAAGACCTGTCCCTTAATGAACAGCGGTGATGCTGGGGATGTGGGGTGGCTTTGATGACACTCTGGGGATAGAAGGGGCGTGGGGTGGCTTTGGCGGTACTTCAGAGTCTGGAGCCCTATCTGTTAAATCAGTGGCGACAGTGGGGACGTGGAGTGGCTTTGGTGTCACTTTACGATGAGGGGACCTGTCCCTAAACACACAGTGGTGACGGCGGGGACTTGGAGTGGCTTTGGTGGCATTTTGGGATCAGGAACTCCATCTCTCAAGGCACAGTGAGGTGGCGAGGAATATGTGCGGTGACTTTGGTAGCACTCTGGGGTCAGGATCCCCATCCGTTAAGGCCAAGCGGTGATGGTGGCTTCGGTGGCACTAAAGCGATCCCCATCCACGACGGCCAGGCGGTGACACGATGCGGCCACTGCTGTGGGGATCCCCTCAGTAGGGCGGGGGCCTTCAGAGGCCCCTGGCCTCGATGCGTAGCGTGACCACGGCTGGAGGCACCTTCTTCTTGAGGCGGTTGAAGTCCTTGGCCGAGCGCCACAGCCACGTCTGCAGCTCCTTCAGCAGCCAGAAGTCATCCATCTTCTTCAGAAAGTCGTTGGGGGCTGCAGGGGTGCCAGAGGAGGGCGGGGGTCCGGCGGGGCCAGCAGGCAGCGGGTAGCCCAGGGAAGACATGACGCCGGCGATGCTGAGCACCAGGCCCTGCAGGCTGGAGCAGAAGTGGCCGAGGCGATGGCGCAGCTCCACTGTGCCCACCTGGCCGTCCAGGCCGCGCAGGTACTTCAGCAGGCGGCTGTAGGCGCGGTAGTTGGCTGCCAGGCGCGCATTGTCCGTCAGGCCCCGCCACAGGTCCAAGTCCACCGTGGCGCTGGGCACCCGCTCAGCCCGCGCCAGCCGCGGGGGGTTGAAGTCGGGCTCATTGAAGGGCGGGCCCAGGTAGTTCAGCTGCAAGGAGGGGAGGAGTCGTCAGGGGGCCGACGTGTCCCTGGCACCCGTGTCACACACACCTCAAGTCTCTCCGCCCAATGCCCAATACACCCCAGCTCTCTGCATCCCCCTGCACACCACGTCTCAAGTCTCCGTGCCACTGCGTCTCCAGTCTCAGATCCCGCTGCCCATCACGGCCCAGGTCTCCGTGCCCTCCATGTCCCCAGTTCTCCCTGTGCGCAACCACAGGTGTCCACATCCCAGGTCTCCATGTTCCCCAGGTACAGGTGCCCGATACCTCTCCTGTCTCCATATTCCCCTGCACACCGCATTCTCCTTTACAGAACGTTCCAGATCTCCACGACCTTCATGCCCCCAGTCCCCATGTCTCCCTGCACATGATACACCTCACATCCCAGAACTTCGTGTCTCCTACCTGGACATGCCCACCAGCCCACCATGTCTCCCTGTCCCCATCTTACCCCTAGTTTCCACATTCCCCTGCCATCATGTCCCTCAGCGCCATGCCCACCATGTCCACACATTCTCCATGTGCCCCCACATCCCAAGTTTCCATATCCACATCCCCTACCCAGACACACCCACCATGTCACCTTGTCCCCATCGTGCCCCTGGCTTCCATGTCTCCAAGTTCCCTGAGCACCATGGAGGTCCCCAGTCTTCCATGCGCCCATATTCCAGGTGTCTGCACCCACATCTCCCACCTGCCCTCTGCCTCCAGGCAGATGAGGCACCCAGGGGAGCTCAGCCAGAGCTCACCAGCAATGTGGAGACAGCAATTCCACGTTCACCATTCCCACAGCATGATCATCAGCAGCAAGGGGGGGGCACATCAGGGCAGAGACAGCGAAACCTCCACCTGGGCTGGTGCCACTGGCAGGCAAGGAGAGCTGGGTGGGGTGGAGGGGGGGGAGCAAGGGGTGTGAAGATGTTCCTGGACCAGAGTCCAGGGCCTCCGGCACAGGGAGGCTCCCCTGGCCACTGCCCTTGTCTGATGAGGCATTTCCTTGGCCTCCAGCATGGGTGGAAACACGCAGTCTCGTGCATACAGGTGTACTCTCATCTACATCCCAGTGCCATGCCCTGGGGATGCTGGAACCTCCCCAGGCTGGGGGGGACGAGCAGTTTAAGGGAAGGGGCAGTGGTGAGCTACTCACATAAGTGCCGGCAAGGGTGCGGAGCTGGTGTTCCAGGTAGCGGGTCAGGTCGTAGGTCTTCTGGATGGACTGGCCGGCACCCAGCTCCTCCGTGCCGTTCAGCGCGGGCACCGTTGGCAGATTGCAGAGTGCGGCACACAGAAAGGCAAAGATCCCCCAAGAGTCTCCTGTGGGGACAAGGCACCTCAGAGAGGATCCTCCTGGCAAGGGGACCTGGGGCACCCGATGGCACTGAGGATGCAGCAGTGCTCCAGTAACACTCCGCTGCCCACCCCACATCCCCTGGCCCCCCAGGGGGTGGAGACCCTGGGTTTGCCCACAGCACCTCCCACCCATGTGGTGACAGGGACCCATGGGGCTGCTCTGCCCTTGGGCTCCGGCACAGCACTGCTGGGACCTCAGGACTCTGTGCTGCCAGTTTGCTCATCACCACCCTGCATATGGGGAAACTGAGGCAGGGAAGGGCTGGGCATGGAGTGGCAGTGCTCAGCACCCAACACAGGAAACAAGGAGCAGTGCAGCAGGGGCCTCAGGGACACCATGTCAGCCCCACCAATGCCACCGTGCCCATCCGGCATGGCCTCTACTCTGTGCACTGCCGACCATGGGCTGCAGAAACAATCCTTTATATGGTCTCAAGTGAGTGCTGCTTGCTGTGCTCCCGCCGGGACGCCCGGGTTATATTTGGGAACGCCGAGTCACCTACCACCAATGCCGAAGCAGGCTTGGTTGCTTTCCTAAGCACAGCATGCTGGGCGCCCTGCAGGGCTGAAGCAGCACATCCCATCCTCGTCCCTATCCCCATCCCTGCCCTGCTGGGAGCCAGGGGCCAGTCAGGGCTCAAGGCAGCCGGGCATGGAGCAACCTTTACTGAGGCCTCTGCTGGGAAGACCTCAGCTCGGCACGGCACAGCCTGCAGTGGGCTCCCCAGGGAGGCGAGGGCGGCTGGGAGCCCTGCAGTGCCCTCGTGCGTCACCACTCCCCGTCAATTGCTGCTGGGAGGCTTGGGAAGTGAGGAGCAGCCAAGCCCTGGTGACGCACGTGGGCCCGTGGGGACATCCCGGCTGCGGCAGCACCAGCTCCAGCGCGTGGCACGCGTCCCGGCTTTGCCCACCCAGCACCAGGCTCACAGTGGTGCACGATGCCCCGCGGGCACGCAATGCACACAGTGTAATGCGCATCACACACACGTGGCACGGCGTGTATGGAAACACCATGGAGCAGTGCACACCATGCAGGACGTCCCAGTCATGATGTGCCACGCCGTGCGCATGGCAGCACGCACATTGGTGACCACGCACGGGTGCCACTCCGTGCCTGTGGCTGTGCCATGCGGAGCTGCCAGTGCATGACCGATCCACGGGTCCCGGTATGGTGAGCGTGGTGTGCGCTGCTGTGTGCGTGCGAGTGAGCGTGTGAGCGTGGGCTACGGGCAGCAGGGGGGCCGCGTGGCGCTGACTCACCCGCCCCCGGGTGTTTGCTTTGGCTCGGCCCCGGCGCGTCCAAGCCCGGCACAGGCACTCACAGCCCCGTGCGGCGCAGCAGGGCTGGCCGGACCCTCACCCACCACCAGCTCGGGTTTCCAGAGTGGGATTTACACCCGGCCCCAGGCACCGCGTGGCCAAGGCAAACAGAGCTGGGGGGGCTGGGACAGGGAAGAAGACAGAGCTGGTAGCTCCCAGGCATTGATGAGGATGCGGGCACTGGGGCGTGGATAACCAGAGCTGGGCAACGGTAGGAATCTGCAGCCGTGGTGGTGGCAATGACCTGACCGTGGCGCAGCCCTGCTCGCTCAGCGGTGGCCTCACGGCCCCAAATGGTTCCCATAGTGGCACAGTCACACTCCCCTGCCCATCTCGGGTGGAAAATGACTCAGCACCAGCGCAAGGCAGCGGCCGCGTGGCCTCTGTGCCAGAGGGAAGGAGGAGACCAGCACAGCTGGATCCCAGTGATGTCAAGAGGAAGAGCCCAAGGGTTTCAAAACCGCCCCTGGAGCAGGGCCAGGATGCTCCCAGCCCACGTAAGCAAAGCACAGGGCAGCTCTGGGGCAGGTGGAGAGCTGAGGTGGCCACCCTGGCAGCGCACGTCACCCCATGCACACGTGCCGGACACTGAGGGGGCCAACAACAGCGTCAGCAGGACAGCTCATCCGACAGTACCCCTGTGCGTCACAGCAGGGAACGTCACCCGTGGGTGGCCTTGGAGGCGCGGAACAGTGCAGAGCTGTGAGCCCCCCCGCCGCCAAGCAGACCCCCCATGAGCGACTGCTGCCATTGTGCACGCTGAGCTGTTCCCCGGGCACGCAGTGGGCAGCAAGCTGCTGGGGTCAGGCGTAACCACAAGCCACAGGCGCCGCTTTCCCAAAAGCACTGAGCAAAGCAGAGTGTGGGCTGGGGAAAGGGGACCCCTGCCCCCTGAATCCAGGGAGCAGCTCTATCTGATGGGCTAGAGGCCAAGGGACAACAGAGCCCTGTACTGTGAGGTGGAATGGAGCTGGGATGTCCCAGCGTGAGCACGGCGCTGAGGAGCGGAGATGAAGCAGACAATGGCAGTGGCCTCGGCTGCCCCCAGTGTGGCTCTCCCCACGTGCCTTCGTGAGGATGGCGCTGACAGCAACACCTGCACCCTGCAGTCCCCAGGTGCTGGCAGGAGAGAGGCACGCATCCTGCCCTCACTGTGCTTCGACACCCCTCGATGCAAGTGGGGAGCAGGGGGGGCCCCCAGACCAACCGCAGCCCCAGGGCTCTGTGCCTTGCCCCCGCCCCGCTGCCTTACTGAGAGCGAAGCCACATCCCTGATGGTGGCCAAGAAGTGTGCAGGAGCACAGGGGTGCAGGGGGAGACCGGCTCCACACCCCCCTGGCCATGCATGTACTCGCAGCTCACACTGAATGTTTACATCCTGTCTCCTCCGTGTGTTTATAAATGCATCCGTGCATGGGAGACTCCAGCGAGGCCATAATTAGCGGGGCCTGGATTTCCCATCTGGCCCCAGCCCGCGGCACTGTGTCACCCCCCTCCTGCCGGAGATGGGGGCTCAGCCCCTAATCCTGACCAGATCCCACACCTCGGCTGGCGCCCACCTGGATCCCAGCAGCACCAACGGCAGCAGAGCCCTATGCGGCCCACCGGCACCCAGAGCCACCGGCACCCCATACCCCCAACAGGCACCCAGTGTCCCTGCTGGCACCGCAGACGCCCAAACCCCTCCCGTGTCCCCAGCAGCGCCGAGGGCTGTGGAGCTGTGCTGGGAGCGGCAGCAGAGCCAGGGACAGCGCAGCGCCAAAGGCAGCCTGGCCCCTCTCCGGCCTGCAGCGGAAACAGCTTGCGGGGGCCAAGAGCGGGGGGACCGGGGGCTCCCCTGCGGGCAGCACGAGGTGCATGGGGTCACCGTTAAGGATGCAGGCAGATAGTCCCGGTGTGGCAACAGAGAGCCCCATGCCACCTCCCATCCCCTGCCACCTCTGGACATGCTGCCATCGCTGCCAGCTTCCTCCAGCACCCTGTGCCAAGGGGACACTGGCAAAGGCAGGGCCGGTGGCTCCGGTAGGAGCCCCGTGATCCGTGCCAGCCACACGTGCCCCAGCAGTGCCAGGTAGGGGTGCATACCCATCACCAGGGGTATCTGGAGCTGGCAGGACTGGCATGCTGGACATCCCAGATGTGCCAGCACAGGCATACCTCCACATCCCCACTGGGAAGCGTCCATTGGCACTGCGTGGGCACCCAAGGGGCTGCGGAGTCGGGCTCACTCTTGTGGCTCGAGGCAGGTGGGCACAGGGCAGGGGGTGATTTATGGTGCACCGTGCCACTTAGCAGGGCATAAATCTTCCCCGGCGCAATCCTGTAAGCAGAGCCCTCTGCATTTCCCTTCGGAGGCTGCTGGCGGGCTGGGGCTAATGCAGCCCAGATGTGTGTAGGACCGTGCCCTCACGCCGCCTGCTAACGAGGCGCAGGGACACCGCTTCCCGGCAGCAGCACGGCAGCCCTGAGCCGTGTCTCCGGGCTGTCACTGGGCTGCTCTCGGCCTCAACCGTGGCAGCAACTCTTGGTGCCGCCGGCCGTGCTGTGAGCACAGGCCACAGCAAGCAGCCTCCCGGTGCCACTGGTTTGCCACCACCTCCACGATGTCGGGCCAGGATCAGGGAGAATCGGGAGACCCCCGGCTACCAGCCCCGCTTTTCCAGCTCCCCCCGAATGGCTCCAGCTCCATAGGAGCCAGAACAAAACGTGGCCTCGGCCTCGTGTCTCCAGCCCCAGGGCCACCAGCGCCCACAGTCTGACCTTTTAAGGGTTGTTTTCCAACTTTTTCCCCGTCCTTTCCGTGCCCGGCAGCCCCGTTGCCCTTGGCTCCCCATGGCCCCAGGGTAACAAAGCCTTCTGGTGGAGCTCCGCAGAGGGGGGGATTTCCTGGCACCCTGAAAGCGGCCACCACATCCCACTGGGTACTGCCCTCTGCGGTGCCCGCCTGCCCCACGAGTAAAACCCAAGCTTGGGGACTTTCCTTTTTCCTCTCGTCTGTCAGTCTCAGGTTTTAATTCTCCATGCTAAGCAGCGTTTCCCTGCCCGGTAATCACAAACATGCATGGAAAAGAGGCAACAAGAGAAAGGAGAAAAAAAAAAAAAAAAAAAAAAAAAACCCCCGAGAGCAGAGGGGGGGAAAAGCCTTAAATCAATCCCAAAGCCAGACGGACGTTTGAATCAAATGGAGTTACAGTCGGCAGCAGTCGGCGCGGCGGACCCCCACCCCATAGCCCCGCTCTTACCTGGGGGCTCCCCAGCCACATTTAGCATAGTAGAGTCAGGGCGCGGGTCTGCAGGCGTGGGGAGCCCAGCAATGTGCTGCTGCAGCGCTCAGCCCCGCACCGATGGACACACAGACGAGGTTGCTGCTCCACTCTGCCCCGGCTCTCCTTTGGTTTTTTTTTCCTCTCTCCCTATTTGTTTTGGTTTGTGTTTGCTTGAGTGTTAGGTGGCAGAAGCAGTCTGGGCTGCGTGTTTTTGGTGTGTGAGTGTGTGCACGGTTCGCACCACGCTCCGGCTCCCCTGCTTGCTGCCTTTCCCCCTTCCACCTCCCTTGATTTGCTCTTTTGATTGGTGTCCAGGAATGCAAGAATAAAAAAAACGCGAGCTTGCATACACCCTCTCTCCAAGCTGCTGCCTCTCTTTTTTTTCTTTTTTTTTTCCTCCCCTCCTTTTTTTTTTTTTCTTTTTTTCTTTTTTTTTTTTTTTCCTCTCTCTCGAAATTCAAGTGTTAAGCAGAACCAGGTTGCTTTCAAGAATGTATTTGATGCAATTGGACACAAGAACGGGCTCCATTCATTCCCCTCCCTCTCCCCGAGACTCCCCCAGGGCTCCCCAGGCATGCTGGGGAGGCTGTGGCCACAGCAGGCTCCCCCAAGGCAGGGAGCAAAGCCCAAGTACTGGGGGTCTGCGGTAAAGGGGATGGGGGGGGGGGAGCGACTCCCTCTCCACATCAGCCCCCAGGTGCTGGCTGCCTCTTGCCTTTTGTTAGTGGCCGCGATGGGGAGCAGAACAGGGTGGCGGGTGGGGGGCTGCTTCCTACCTGCTCGGAAATCCATAGGGGCAACCCGGGGGTTGGCAGCAGCACGGGGTTGGGGGGGGATCCCGCCCTCCGTACTGAAGGTGCTGTGGGGCTGCTTGCGCCGGGTCCGAGCTCCACACTCCCATTTGTCGGCCCTGCTCCCCACGGGGTCCCGGGGCCGGCAGGCCAGGGGCTGCGGGCTGCCTGAGCGCTCTCACCGCCTCGGAGAGGGGATGGCTCACGGGGGGGGGTGCCAGGCAAAGGACGGGGGAGGCGGAGAGAGGCGGCGGAGGGGTGGAAGGGCGGCAGGGAGGGCGGGCAATAGGGGGACGGGGCAGCACAGCTGGACCGGCACAGCTACGCGGACCACCAGCGTAACTCCTCTGCTTTCTTCTGATGGCAGCTCAGGGGCAGAGGCAGGTGAGTGAGCCCCGGGGCGGAGCCCCTCGGGAAGCACTAAGCAGCGGGGCCAGCAGGTGACTGCAGCCAAGGGCAGCACACACAGCCCAGCATTGCCCCGTGCACCAGGCGCCTTCCCACTGCTCTCTCCCTCCACCCAGCATCTTCCCCGTGGGACTGCCGGCTGCCAGCAGCCAGCGTGATGCAGCAGCCCCAAGAAGGAGCATCCCCAGGAAGGTGCAGCCCCACTCTTGTTGCCACCGGCACGCAGTAAACAAGGGGGAATTTCATACTGGGGATGTGGGGCCGGCACCCCAGTGTGCACACGAAGCACTGGGTGCCAGCTGGAGATGCACGGCCAGGATGGACAGCCAGAAGACAAGGCCCTTGTGAACCACACACAGCAGTGCTGCTACATGTCCCCCGTGCAACAGGGCAAAGCTACGGCAGCCCCAATGCTAAGGGGAATGTCCTCACCTCTGCCATCTGCCCCAAAGCGTTGGGGAGTGCCCGGCAGGGCTGCAGCTGCAGGCACTAGTGTGATACTGCTGCCCCTCCCATGTGCCAGGGGATCCCAGGGATTCACCCCACAGCACTGGGGAGCTCGTCGCCTCCCTCTGGCCACCAGGACAGAGCTGCCTGCTGACACACTGTGCTCTGGCTGCCTGGTTTCCCCGTCAGCCTTCAGACCCCTGGAATGCAGGTTCAGGAGGGCCGTTCCCCTGCCCACGGCCACGGCACCGGCAGCCGCTTCGCCCTCGCCTCCCACCGACGACCTTTTGCAGTACCAGGAAGGGTTCTGACCCCAGACACCCACAGCCCCAGACGCTGGGAGGCTCTCCATTGTGCACCGAGGAAGGCAGCCAGCTCCAACTGCTGCCCAGGGGCGCCCCGGTCCCCCCTGCATTGGGGGCAACTGGTGGGGAGCTGCTGAGGGCCCGAAGGCCTCAGGGCCCCGTGGGCAGAGCAGGAGGAAGAAGAGCAGCCGTGCCCGCGGCACTCACCTATAGGCGCTGCTGACAGCTGAGGAGCCCTTCCGCGCTGGGGCAGTAGGAAAGGCGCAGCGCCGAAGTTGGGCTGTGGGAAACCAGAGAGGCCCGGAGGAAACCCCGCCTGAGGCGGAGGGCCTGAGGGGAAAACCGCGCCCGGGCCGGCGCTGCACGGCCCCCCACCCGGCCCACCGGTCCCCATCGCCTGAGGGGAGCGCACTCGGCCTCTCCCCGCCTCTGCTCCTCGAGGCCCTATTGGCTACACGGCACGTCGCTCCGGCCGTTCTCCAATCCGCGGTGGCGCCCGTTTTCCACCACCCAATAGCGAGCGGGCCGGCCGGAGAGGGCCCGCCCCCGAGCGCGCCGAGGGGCGGAGGGGGCAGGGCTGGGAGCGAGGCCCCGCCCCCGATGTCACGTGAGGCGATGCTCGCGGCTTGGACGCCGTCACGAGGCCGGGGCCACCAATGGGCCGCCGGCGGGGGCGGGAAGAAGGCGAGCTTCCGCCCAATGGGAGAGCGGCGGGCGTGGGAGTGGGGAAGGTGGCGGCGCGGCGCGGCAGTGAGGCGGGCGGGGGCTCCGCGGGGCCGGTGGGGGCGCGGGGGCGGGCGGGGCCGCGCAGGGCGCTGCCGGGGGGGCGCTGCGGGCGGCGGACGCGACCACCGGGCGTGGGGGAGGGGGAGAGGCGGGGCCACGACGCGGCCCTCCGAGGGGGTGGGGGGCGCGGCCTGGCGAGGGGGCGGGGCGGCCGTCCACGTGCTTTCCCCGCATCCCCGTCGCCATGAAGTGCGTCATCGAAGGCGGCAACGTGAAAGGTGGGACGGGGAGGCGGAGGGGGGTCGGGGGGTGCCGTCTGCCCCCATCTGACCCCCCCCCCCCCTCCGCCCGCAGCCCTCGGCCATGCCGTGCACGCGCTGTCCCGTGTCGGCGACCACCTCTACCTGGAGCCCTCTGACGCTGGGGTACGGGCGCAGGGGGATGCCGGGACGTGGCCGTGCCCCACCCCCCCCGGCGCCCGGTGCCACCCCCTGTCTGCCCTCAGCTGTCCCTGCGTGCCGCCAGCGCGTCCCGCTCCGCCTTCGCCTCCTTTTTCTTCGCGCCGCTGTTCTTCCAGCGCTACGAGCCAGGCCCCCCCGGCACCCGCTGCAAGGTGCTGATGAAGGTGCTGACCCCCCCCCAGAAACCCCCTACGTCTGTCCCTCCGGGAGGGACAGGCGGTGATGCTGTCCTTATTCCCAGTCCTTCCTGGGCGTGTTCCGCTCGCTGCCAACTCTGGACAAGTCGGTGGAGCGCTGCCTGGTGCTGCTGCGGCCCTGCGCTGGGCAGCTGGTGTTACAGCTGCACTGCAAGCACGGTGAGGGGGAGGTGACAGCACCGGGGGGGTCACGGGGCTACAGCGGGGGTTAATGGGGCTGTCGTGCAGGTGTCACCCGCACCCACCAGCTGGCCTTCCAGGAGTGTGAGCGGCTGCAGGCCATCTTCGACACGCAGCGCTGCGCCAGCCGGCTGCGTGCTCCTGCACAGTGAGTGCTGGGGTATGTGGGGTGGGAGCTACTGGGGGGGTTATGGTGCTGAGTGCCCTCACTGCAGGGTGCTGGCGGAGGCCGTGGTGCACTTCCCACAGACACTGGCGGAGGTGACGCTGGGAGCTGCTGCTGGGGGCCGAATTGGGCTGCGCAGCCATCTGGAGGAGGGCAGCGGTGAGTGGGGACGGGGCACGGGGACAGGGAGGGGTCTGCTGGAGCTGGCACTCACTGCTCCACTGCAGAGCCTGGCAAGGCCATGGTGACAGAGCTGTGGTTGGCGCCGGATGAGTTCCAGGAGGTGGCAGTGGTGCCCGGCTCCTGCATCACTTTCTGTCTCAAGGAGTTCAGGGTGAGTGTGACCGTGACACTGTGCCCCATATCCCAGTGGCCCCTTGGACCCATTAAGCCTTATCTCCCCCTAGGGGCTCCTGAGCTTCGCCGAGGCCTCCAGCCTACCCCTCACCATCCACTATGATGATCCCGGCAGGTAGGAACCAATGCCAGTGTCCCTCATCCACCCAGACCCATCCTCCAGGAGTCTCACACAGTCCGTGTGTGCCCCTAGGCCAGCCATTTTCACCCTGGATGACTCCCTGATGGAGGCACACCTTGTCCTGGCCACCCTCCTGGACCCAGAGAGCGACTCACAGCCACCCCCTGCCACCAATGGGTAACGGCCCGTTGCCATCAGTCAGGATCAGAGCGAATGGCCCCATGCTGCCAGCAGTAGGGACTAGTGAATAGTCCTAATGCTGCCCAACATTTACTCACTCACTGCCCCCTCCAGCAGCATCTCCCACCCGCCTGCCCCCTCCGATGACTTTGCTGATGATCTCGAGTCCTACATGGTGGCCTTGGGAAGTAGTGCCTGTGAGGGGGAGGCAGGGGAACCCCCCAGCCCCACCTTCTCCCTGCACACACCTCGCCCTGAAAAAAGCGACCCTGAGGAAGAAGAGGAGGAGTACGGAGCTGTGCCAGGGACACCCCCTCACAAGAAGGTGTGGGATGGGCACTGACATGGGGGGAGGGGGTAGAGGACTGGCATGGATCTCTGACCCTATGTCTTTTCACTCCCCAAGTTCCGCTCGCTGTTTTTTGGTTCTGTGCTGACGCCAAGGGGGCCTGGCCCAGCACCCAGCCAGGAGGTGTTGGCAGAGGACAGCGATGCTGAGTGCTGAGAGCCCCCATTCCGATGCCACAGCGCAGCAGCAGCTGGCACTGTCTGGCCATGCAGGATAATCCCAAACCCACATCTTAAGACCCATTACAAGTTTATTCCCCAAAAAAGCCTCCCGCCCTGCCTCCACTGCCATCCAAGGGGCAGGTCCTGCCCCAGAGGGCGCATTTGGTACAGTAGAAAGTGGCAGGGGGGACAGGATCTTACAAATAAAAAAACAAGTGGAGAGAGGAGCAACCTGGTGCTGGGGCTGCTGGTGACGGGCACTCACTTCTTGGCTTTCGCAGAGTTGCGCGGCGGGGTGACAGGGCGGCCAGCGGGGTTCAGCCCACTGAACTGCCCATACTTGCCCTTGTTCTTGTCTGCCGGTTTCAGAATCTGCGGGTAAAGGGTGAGTGGGGGGGCTGCAGGCAGAGCCCTGTGTGCTGCCACCTCCCCAGCAAAGCCCTGACTCACCTGGAAGGAGCACATGAGGGTCTCATCCACGCTCATCATGGCGCCTGCGTTGTCAAACTCCCCGCAATAGTTGGGTGCAGAGAAGAGGGTGACAAGCTGGCGCTTGGCAAAGAACTCGTAGCCATCCTCCACCACCTGCGGGGCAGCAGCACTCAGATCTCCCTGTGCTCTGTCCACAGGGCCCACAAACCCCCCAGGGGACAGCAGCCCCTTCAAAAGAGCCCAACCACATCCTCAAGAGTAAATGTTCACTCCTGGGAAAAACTCCACTGGTATGGAGTGTGGGTGGGGCCTGATCCCAGTACCTGGTGTGCCCGGCAGATGAGGTCCAGGTCGTGCTTGTGCAGGAACTTGGCCACCACCTCAGCCCCAAAGGTGAAGGAGACACCGCGGTCGTTCTCGCCCCAGCCCTGCACATCCTTGTCAGGGTCAGACCAGAGCAGATCACACAGCAGGCCCTGGTCGGGCACGTCTGTGGGTCGCATGATGCGCCGGATCTGCTCCATTGACTGCAGGTCAGGGGACAGCCCTGCATGGGACAGGAGCATCAGGTTATGCTGTGGGGCAGCCTCTGGACCCAGGCAGCAGCCCCCAGCCCTGTGCCCACCTCCATGGCAGCAGAAGATCTTCTCATCCACGATGGCAGCAATGGGCAAGCAGTTGAAGCAGTCGGTGAAGGTCTTCCACAGCTTGATGTTGTATCGCCGCTTGCCTGTGAGGCAGTGGGGTGGGTGCTCACAAGAGCCCTTCCTGCAGGCTGTGCTCCACCCTCCCCACCCCCCAGTGTCCCACACTGCACACAGGGTGCAACTGAACCCTCCAGGGGGGTGGGAGGCCATGGAGGTGGCTGGGATGGGGACATGAGGTCTGCAGGAGATGGAAGAGCTGCAGATGGGGATGGCAGTAGGGACTTTAGGCTGGCTGTATGCATGGGGTTGGTACTGGGGTGAGAAGGTGGGGGCAGTCCTGTTTGTCAGCAGTGGGGTCGGTGTGGCACTCACACTCGTCATAGAAGCCATAGATGCGGTTGATGCTGGCACATTCATGGTTGCCACGCAGCAGGAAGAAGTTCTCAGGGTACTTGATCTTGTAGGCCAGCAGCAGGCAGATGGTCTCCAGCGACTGTTTGCCCCTGTCCACGTAGTCACCCAGAAACAGGTAGTTGCTCTCGGGGGGGAAGCCCCCGTACTCAAAGAGCCGTAGCAAGTCGTAGTACTGCCCGTGGATGTCACCTGTAAGAGGATCACAGGGGACACACAGTGACACTGGCACCCAGCCCACCCCCTCCCATCCCCCCGGCCTGCCGCTCACCACAAATCTTCAGGGGGGCTTCCAGCTCCAGCAGGATGGGCTGGCTCAGGAATATCTCCCGTGACTTCAGGCACAGCCCCCGGATCTCGTTCTCTGTCAGCTGTACGTTCTTCCCCGGCCGTGAGCCTTGCACTGTGCGGGGGAGGCCTTCAGCAAAACCCACTCCACCCCCGGAGCTCCCAGAGATGGCTGTGCCCCAGCATCCCGCATAGCCCCCAGGCCTCTACAGCCCCCCGGTGCCCCGCAGCCCCTCTCTTTCCCACAGCCCCCCGCGTCCCCCGCAGCCCCCAGCGGCTCCCACCCCCCGGCTCCCCACGGTCCCCCGAGGCCCCACGGCCCCCCGATCCCCCGCAGCTCCCCGGCGCCCCGCAGCCCCCCCCTCCCAGAGCTCCCCACGGCCCCACGTTTCCCCGCAGGCCCCGGCCCGCATCCCCGTCCTCCAGCTCGGCGGCTGGAGGCACAGCCGCGGCCCCTCCCGCCCCTAGCCGCGCCCAAGGTCGCCTCGGAGCCCGAGGCCCACCGCTCACCCTCCAGGAGGCGGCCGATGATGGAGTCGAGGTTGAGCTTCTCGGTGTCCGCCATGGCCGCCGGACGCTGCTTCCCCCCCCGCCCCGGCCCGCCCCGGCCCCGGCCCCGCAGCCATAGAGAGCGGCCGGGGCGAGCGGCGGGTGGGGAGGGCGCCCCCTGCCGGATCGGAGGCCGCCGAGGCGCGTCGTGGCTCCGCGCTCCCACGGGGCGCTGCCGGGGCGGCCGCGCCGCGCCGTTCGTCGCCCGGAGGCGGTCGCTACCCTGGAGGCGCGGGGACGCGCGTGGGGAGCTCCGTGGGGACGTGTAGCAGCGGTGCCGCTTGTGCCGCGGGCTCCACCTGCGTCACTCGTGCCATTTGTGCCATCGGTGCCGCTTGTGCGGCCATGCCGCTGCTGCGAGCCCCCACGTGCCATGCGAGCCGTGCGGTGCCGCCAGAGCCTGGCCCCGCGCCCGTGGTGACATTTCAGCCCCGCGGTGTCAGCTGCGCCGCTGTCCCCGACCGACCCCGGCAACTGTCCCTGGCTCCGTGCCGCGGTGCCGGCTGCGTGCCCCTCCGCTCGTGTCCCGTGTCCCCAAATCCGTGCGGCCTCACATCCCGCTGTTGCCATATCCCCGTGTCTCCGTGTCCCCGAATCCAGCCGCCCCCATTCCGACGTTCCTCAGCCCCATTCTCAAATCTCCTGTTTCCCATACCCTTGCGTTCCCTTATCTCCATATCCTCCTATCCACCTGTTGCCACATCCCCACACCCCTGTCTCCACGCATCCTCCACGCAAATCTCCGCGTCTCCAAATCCCTGTAACCCCATAAACCTTTCTCCCCAGGCCTCCGTGTCCCCCATCTCCATTTCCCCATACTTCTTTGCCCCATATACTCTTGCCCCCGCATCCTCGCTTCCACGCCCCCATAGTTTCCTCACACCGCATACCCCACACCCCCGAACCCAGGTGCCAGCACACCCCGCACACCCTCCGACCCCTCTCCCCCGCCTCCCCGCCCCGCCCCGCGCCCTCCCCCGGGGACGCCCCTCTGCCGCTGGAGGCGCCTTCGCCGCCGGTGCAGAACGGGCACAGCTCCGCGGGCACCACCGCCACAGCCGCCCGACAGCGACAGCGACCGCGACCGCCGGTGGGTGCGGGCGGCGGCGGCGCCACGCGTGTCAGTGGGCGTTCGCGTGCGCTGTGCCCCGCGTGTCCGGCGGTGAAATCGCGGGCAGCCGTCGCGCTAAGCCGAGGGACGTGCGGGGCGGCACCGCGCGGCGCCGGGGACGGGCGGGTGGAAGCCGGGGACAATGGGGCTCTGTGCCGCTAAGCCGGGGCACGGGGCTACCCCACTGCCAGCGACCACGCGTGACTGCGGGCACGGCCCGTCCCCGTGGGGCCGCGTGGCCGCGCGTGCCTCAGTTTCCCTCCGAGCGCACCGTGGCACGGCGGGGTACCGGTGCGGCTGACCGCGCCGGCTGCGTCGTCCTGCTCACTGTAACCCCCTTCCCGTCTCTTGCAGCCCTCCGACGCCCGCAGCATGGTGAGTGGTGGCACGGGGCGTGTAGGGCAGGGGGCCCCTTCCCCTTCTCGGCGGGGCTGGGTGGTGCCGGGCGCTCCGTGTGGCAGCGCCGTGCCCACCGCCTCCGCGTGACCCTGCGGGGACAAGGGGACGCTTTGTCCGGGGGCTGGCACTGCTCCCGGGCACCCCGACACCACCGCCCCAGCGACGTCCCTTGGCTGCCCGATGCCCCCCCTGAACCTACGGCCCTCGTGCCCGTTGCGGTGCCCGTTGCGGTGCCCGTTGCGGTGCCAGCTCGGCCGTGCCCTGTGACAGCTTTCGGTGGACCGGCTGAGCGCGGAGCAGGCTCCGGGCATGAAGGAGCAGGAGTGGACCGGTCCCGAGGCGCTGTGCCCGGGCTGGCAGGAGGAGGAAGTGTCCGACGGCGAGGGACCCGAGGACAGCGGGCACCCCGACCCCACTGCCCGTGCCTATGAGGCGCTGCAGCGCACCCTGCGCCTGGAGGGGATGCCCCTCACCATAGACCGCACCGGCCAGCCCCGCACTGGTATGGGTACGGGAGGCACTGGTGTGGGTGTGGGTGGCACGGGGTGGTGGGGTGGTGGGATAGGGCAGTATGGGAACTTGGTGTGGCCTGGGGATGCAGTGCCAGGCTGGGGTTGTGGTACAGCACCATGGTGCCAAGCTGGGGACACCGGGCTGCTAAGAGGTGGGTTGGCAGCAAGACACAGTGCTGGTGTGCCTTGCTCCAGTTTGTAGAACTTCCTTCTTCTTTTCACTCTGTTAGTGTGACACACCTGGCCCTGCAGGCAGGGAGTGGTGCCTTCATTGCCATACACAAGCATTATCACCTTTGGCAGTGGTCAGCTCCTTCAAGCTGCACCCTGAAAAAGACTTCTTACCTCCTATCTGCTTGTCTTTACAATCATGAGCAGCAGTCCTGGAGCACGGTGGCACCCACCACTTGCCCCTCTAGATAATTAGCAGTTGTCAGAGTCTTATCAGCAAAAAGGCCTCACGAAGCGAGTTTTGTGACAAAGAAAAGAAACAGTTTTGTGTTTCACAGCAGGGCTGGGGACTGTGGTGCTGGCTTGGGGTTGTGGTGCTGGGCTTGGGGTCAAAGTGTCAGGCTGAGGACAGGGGCTGCTCACATGGGGTGGCAGCAGGTCCCATGTACCCTACCACTGCCTTGCTGCAGGATTTGGCCGGCTGGATATGACTGTGTGCATACTGGGCTCCCCCACCGCCTTCCTGCCCATCTTGCTGGAGGGTGGCACCCGCTGCCCAGGTGAGTATGACCCTGTCCCCCAGGCCTGGCACCCGACAGCCCCCCTGTTGTGTGGGGACACAGCCACTGCTCATCCCGTGCCACCCACAGGTGCCATGGTGCTGTGCCTGGCACCTGCCTGGGCCAGCCGCGTGCCCTCAGAGACATCACCAGGCGCGTGGTCCCTGCTGCTCTCCAGGGGGGTCTCCTTCGAGGCTGGGGGCTGCACTGCCCTGGAAGAATTTGTGCCTCCTCGGCGTGCTTCCTACGTCACTGGCACCTTTGGGTCCGAGGGCAGCTGGGAGGGTGAGCTGGCCCGTGACCTTGATTGCCCCACTGGAGGCTCAGCACTGCTGGCACATTGGCTGGAGGACCCCCTGCTCTCTCGTTGGTTGCTGTCTGCCCGCGTCAGCCTGCCTGTGCCCCCCACCCTGGCCTTCATCACTGGGCTGTGGGAGACCCTGCCTGAGGAGCCCAAACCTCCCGGGGTGCGCCTGGTGAGGCTGCAGGACCCCCAGGGCCAGGAGAGCCTGGTGCAGGATGAGGTGGACGCCTTCCTGGAGGGCAGCACCATGCAGCCCTACGATCAGGTGGGCACAGCAGGGGGGATATGGCACGATGTGGGGGAGGGAGGGTGGCAGAGGGGGGGGGCAGGGTGGCACGATGGTCAGGTGGAGTGGGACGGGATGATGTGGGACAAGGTGACTGCATGGGACAGGGGTGGCAGGGTGGTGCAGTCTGGTGGCATGGGGTAACATGGCACTGCAGGGGACGGGGTGGCATGCGGTGCTGTGAAAGGGTGGCATGGGGTGACACTGCCCTGCACACAGGTGGCAGTGCGGCTGTCAGGATGGCGGTGGCGTGGAACAGACCCCCACAGCACCCACAGGAAGGTGGAGGGCAAGGCAGTGGCACAGGCAGTAACAGCCCTGCTGAAGGGGCTACAGGAGGAGGAGAGTGTCCTGCTGGAAGCCCTGGTGCCCACCGCCCGCCTGCCCTCGCTGCCCCCACGTAAGACCCCCCTCGGGTACCCACCACCCAGGAAGGGCTTCTGGGGGCTCCCTCGTGTCCACCCGTGGGTGGGGGGTGGCCACCTTGGTCTCAATCCCTAAGGGTGGGGGGAAGGTGACCCTCCTGTCCCCTGGGCTGGGGGTGAGCGTGGCACCGGGGGGGACTGTCCTTGGCCATTCTCTGGGGCTGGGGCACCGCAGGGTGAGCTGGGGGCTGCGGGTGGGATGCTGCTGTCCCTGCCCTGTCCCTCGCCCCTCAGGCAGTGCAGCCCCGCGGCTGCCCATGGCCCTGCGCATCTGCACCGTCGTCTGCCGGTCCTGGGGAGACCGGCCCCAGCTCTGCCAGGTATGGTCTGGGGGGCGGGGCTGGCGGGGCCACACCCGTGGGTGGGGTCGGAAGCCTCCACCCCCTTTCCTGCAGCCCCTCTCCTTGGGCCAGGTGTGGCTGGGTGTGGCTGTGAGCATCCCCCGCCCCGGACTCCCGGGTGCCAACACGTGGCCCCATGAGTCCCCGTGCCCTGGGGGCTGGCAGCCCACATCCCTGCCTTGGGGACACCCACCTGCATTCCAGTGTCACCCTGTGTCCCCTTGCTGGCGTGTCCCCACAGGTGGCCTGTACTGTGGGGCGGGCAGAGATGCCGGTGCGGCACGGTTCGGTGCTGCCCTTGGGTCTGGACTCCAGCCTGCGGCAGTGGGGCCTGGAAGATGCGGCACAGCGGCAGGCACTGGCAGGGCGGCTGCGGGAGGCCGCCGAGGCCACCATGGCTGCCCTCCTGGCTGCGGAGGGTGAGCTGAGCCCCACTCAGCGTGGCGGTGCCCGTGCCCACACCGACGTCCTTGGTGAGCTCTGACCTCGAGCCTGCTCTCTTGGAGGCAAGTGGGGCTGGTGGCCTTGTGGCACTGAGCGCTCTGTGTCCCCAAGGTGTGGATTTCCTGTTGTCGTGCGTGGACGACACCCTGGAGCTGGTGGCCCTCTCTACCAACTGCCTGCGCTGCCTGGAGACTTGCCTGCTGTTTGAGGGCATGGGGCATGATGTGGGGCAGCCTGCTGGAGATGTGTCGCGACTGCTGGCCGAGTGCCTGCTGCACCGGGCGCAGTGCCACCTAGTTGAAGGCAAGGACATCCTGCTGATCGGGGCTGGAGGAGCCAGCAAGAGCTTCGTCTGGGAGGCAGCACGCGAGTACGGCCTGCGGGTGAGCAGATAGGGCCAACAGTAGGCTTCAGAGTGAACGCGAAGCTAGGGAATGACACTGGGAATGAACAAAGAGGACCTGTAGTGGCTGGGGTCAGGGAGGCTAGGATAGGGACGGTGGGAACCTGGTTGTGCTGGGAATGGGGACAGAGATGATGGATAGGGCTGAGGACAGCCTACGTATGTGGGGAACTGCACTGGGGACAGGGGTCTTAGGGCAAGGGATGAGGACGCGGACGATCAGGAACTGGAAGGACGGGAACAGGCTGGGTACAGAGGCACTGGTACTGGCTGGAGACTGGGAATTAGAGATGGGGATGGGGAAAGCAGGACTTGGTGGGGATGGGGACACGCTGAGGATGGGGGCAGGGCACCAGGACCAGGGACAGAGATGATGGAGCCATCCGTAGGCTTCAGAGTGAACGCCGGGTAGTTTTGCCATGGGGTGGGCACACTGTGTCCCACCGCCCCGTGGTGCCACCAGCTTGGTGCTGCAGATCCACCTGGTAGAGTCGGACCCCGAGCACTTTGCGGCTGGGCTGGTGGAGACCTTCCTGCCTTATGACAGCCGGGAGCACCGTCGGGACGAGGAGCACGTTGAGCATGTGCTGGAGATGCTGCGCGCCCGCGGGCTGCGGCCCGACGCCTGCCTCTCCTACTGGGACGACTGCGTGGTGCTGACGGCGCTGCTGTGCCAGCGGCTGGGCTTGCCCGGCTGCTCTCCTGCCGCCGTGCGCCTGGCCAAGCAGAAGAGCCGTACCCACCAGCACCTGCAGCGCTGCCGCCGCGGCCGCCCGCCTCCCGCTGCCTTCGCCGTGCCCTGCTGCCGGCTGCGCAGCCACGACGACGTGGAGCGGGCGGCGGGCGCTGTGCCCTTCCCCGCCGTGGCCAAGCTGGAGTTCGGGGCAGGGGCGGTGGGCGTGCGGCTGGTGGAGAGCACCGAGCAGTGCCACGCGCACGCGGCCCAGCTGTGGTACGACCTGCGGGCCGACGCCGACCACCCGGGCATCGGGCTGGGCTGGGGCAACGCCATGCTGCTGATGGAGTACGTGCCGGGCACCGAGCACGACGTCGACCTGGTGCTGTTCGAGGGCCGGCTGCTGGGCGCCTGGGTGTCAGACAACGGCCCCACGCGCCTCCCCACCTTCCTGGAGACGGCGGCCATACTGCCCTCCTGCCTGCCCGCTGACCGGCAGGCCCAGCTGGTGCGGGCGGCCCTGCGCTGCTGCCGGGCCTGTGGGCTGCGGCACGGCGTCTTCAACGTGGAGCTGAAGCTGGGCCCTGCCGGGCCGCGCCTGCTGGAGATCAACCCTCGCATGGGCGGCTTCTACCTGCGCGACTGGATCCGCGCCGTCTACGGGCCCGACCTGCTGCTGGCCGCCGTGCTGCTGGCGCTGGGCCTGCCGCCCGTGCTGCCCTCCTGGCCTTCGCCCCGCCAGCAGCTGGCGGGCATCATGTGCCTGGCGTCGGAGCACGGCCAGGCCCTGCGCGGTGGCGTCATGGAGGCCCTGCAGGGCCTGCAGCGGCGCGGCCTGGTGCGCCTCAATCCGCTCTTCGAGGAGGCGGGCGGGCGCTACGAGGAGCCCTGCCTGAGCGTGGCCTGCGCCGGGGATGGCCCCGCCGAGGCCTGTGGGCGGCTGCTGGGGCTGTGCCAGGCGCTGGGCATCGACTCGCCCCAGTACCCCGTCAGTCATTTCCTCTCCCACTTCAAATAGCCACGGCGGGGGGTGGGGATGCAGGGCCGGGGCCGGGCTCGCATCCCCCAGATCCTCCCCCCGAGGCTCACGCCCCAGTCTCAACCCCCCCCCCTCTCTCGGGGTTGGGCTGTGGGTCGTGGGCCTGTAGCAACACGGCGGCCCGGCAGCACCCAGCGTGGCCCTCACCTGCAGCACGGGGGCTGCGGCGACGGGGAGAGCCTACAGTAACAGAGCAGCCCGTAATAGCAGGCAAACGTGAGGAGCTCCTCCTATAACCACTGAGTGGGGAGAGATCCCACTGTAACAGGCAGACGTGAGGAAACAGTGCAGCGTGAGGGGAGCGCACAATAAGAGATGACCATCGTGAGACCCCGTGACAGAGGACAAAAACTGGGAGACCCTACAAGAGCACCTGAGTGAGGGGAGACCCCACAGTGATGGAACAGCACGGGGAGACCCCGCAGTAACAAGTGTACAGCAGAGATCCACTGCAGAAGCAGGAGACCCTACAGTAGGACGTAGGGAGGCACCTGCGGTGAGAACTGTGCTGGGGAGTCCCTACAGTGACAAACCTGACAGTGGCAAAGCAGCGTGGGGAGAATCTCCCCATGTTTCACAATCCCAGGATGATGCCATGCGATGGCACAGTGTGTCACAGCCACTGCCACCATCAGCGGGGAAGCAGCATCTGCTAGTGGCAGCAAGAGACCCTATAATAACAACAGCAACCCTACAATGACACACGGCCCATGTGGCCGAAACCCTACAGTAATAGCAGCCTGTGTAGTGCCTGAGGCCTTGTAACAATAGACCACGTATTGCCTGAGACCCTGCAGTAACAGCAGTGACCCTACAATAACACAGCCCACGTAGTGCCTGAGACCCTGCAATAACAACACAGACCCCACAATAACACAGGAGTGCAGTAGCAGCCCGAGGCCCGGCTGGAGGTTCTTCTAGGGGTCGCCTCCAGTCCGACCTGTGGAAGAGGCACGATCCCAAGCCAGGCTAGGGCAGCACCCCCAGGGCCACGTGCACCAATAAAGAGCGCCAACTCAGTGCGTCAAGGTCCGTGTTTATTTCGGGGAGGTTCCCCTCCCAGCAATCCCCCCGCGGGGCTCCCTGCGCCAGCGCTGACATTTGGGGCCGACCCCTGGCCTTTGGGAGACACCCGAGCCGGAGGGGGCGTAACCCAGCCTAGGGGGCGTGGCCAAGACCGGCGCCGCTAATGTTGGTGGGCGGGGCTAAGACTGGGGGGGCGTGGCTAAGACTGGGGGCGGGGCTAAGACCGGGGGCGGGGCCACGTGCTCGGACTCCACGTCCCGGGGTGCCCCGCGGCGGGGATCCCGAGTCCCCCCAGTGACGCGACGCGGCCGTGACCGGGCGGGGCCCGCGGGTTCGCTGCGGCGCCGCAATGGCGGGGGTGTTCGACATCGACCTGGAGACCGAGGAGGGAAGCGACGGGGAAGAGCCCGAGCTGGGCGCCGTGAGTTCACCGGGGACGTGGGGACGTCGGGACCTTGGGGGGACACGGCGCGGGGACAGCGTGGGGAGCTGATCGAGAGTGGGGATATGGGGCTGGGACGTGGTGGGACTGGGGACAGGGGCACGAGGACGGCAGTCGGGGATCCTGACAGAGGTGACTACGACCCAGTGAGGGATACAGATAGGAATACCGGGACTGGCTGGGGATGGGGGCACGGGAGTGGGGACGTGGGAATTGGACCTGGTGGAGAGAGGGATGTGGGATGAGGACGGGGTAGGGATGAAGCAGAGGTGAGCGGGGCTGTCTGGGTGTGGGATGGGGGCTCAGGAATAGTGAGGAGCTCTGGGACCTGGTGGTGATGGGAGGGCTGGGACACGATGTGGATGGGGACAAGGGACCTGGGCTAAGGATGGGTGGAGGGGCAGGACCTGTTCCAAGGATGAAGGACAGGGCTAAAGCCACCGTGCCGTGTGGCACTGATGCCACGTCCCCACAGGAGATGGAGGTGGAGCCCCGGGGGAACGGCCTGGAGTGAGTGTAGGATGGCACCGGGGTGACATTGAGGGGCGGCTCTGAGGGGGCCCCATCCCTACTCACCAACCCTCCACCGCCACCCCACAGGCCTGTGGGGCACTACGAGGAGATAGAGATCTCAGAGAGCAGCGTCAACAACGGCCCCGAGCACATCGGGCCCCACTGCTTCGAGCTGCTGCGCGTCCTGGGCAAGGGCGGCTATGGCAAGGTGGGAGGGCTTTGGGAAGGGGGGGCTGCTCACGTGGTGGGGGTGTCAGGAAGTTTGCCTCCCCCCCCGTCCTGCAGGTCTTCCAGGTGCGCAAGGTACAGGGCACCAACACAGGGAAGATCTTCGCCATGAAGGTGCTGAAGAAGGTAGGAAGGTGCCATGGAGCGCTGCATCACTGTGGGATCTCCCCCATCATTGTGTGATGCCCTCCCCTCACCATGTAACCCCCCTGTCCCAGGCCAAGATCGCCTGCAATGCCAAGGACACGGCGCACACGCGGGCTGAGAGAAACATCCTGGAGGCCATCAAACACCCCTTCATCGTTGACCTCATCTATGCCTTCCAGACGGGCGGCAAGCTCTACCTCATCCTGGAGTGCCTGAGTGGTATGGGGGGACGGGGGGGCAGGCATGAAGGGGGCACAGCTCACGGCCCCCTGGCTGTTTGTTGCAGGTGGGGAGCTCTTCATGCAGCTGGAGCGTGAGGGCATCTTCCTGGAAGACACCGCCTGGTAGGGCCAGCACACGACCCTGTGTATCCTCATGTGTCCCCACGTGTCCTCAACCTGGAGGAGGGCATGGGGGGCTGCTCACCCCCTTCCACCGTGGCACAGCTTTTATCTCAGTGAGATCACGCTGGCACTGGGTCACCTGCACTCCAACGGCATCATCTACCGCGATCTCAAGCCAGAAAACATCATGCTCAACAGCCAGGGTGGGTACGGCGCTGGGGGGCCACCGTGCAGTGCCATCCTGGGGGCTGACCCCCTTCAAACCCACCCAGGTCACATCAAGCTGACGGACTTCGGTCTGTGCAAGGAGTCCATCCACGATGGAGCAGTCACCCACACCTTCTGCGGCACCATCGAGTACATGTGAGCAGGGGGAGGGGTGCCAGGGGAGCTTGGGGGGAGCACGCACTCAGGGCATCCCTCCCATTGCCCAAAGGGCCCCGGAGATCCTGGTGCACAGCGGGCACAACCGCGCAGTGGACTGGTGGAGCCTGGGTGCCCTGATGTATGACATGCTCACTGGATCGGCAAGTCACCCGGGGGGGGTTGAGGGAGGCACGTGGGCAGCATGGAGGGCTCATTGTGGCCAACCCCTGCCTGGCAGCCCCCGTTCACGGCGGAGAACCGCAAGAAAACCATTGACAAGATACTGAAGGGAAAGCTGGTGCTGCCACCCTACCTGACGCCCGACGCACGTGACCTGCTCAAGAAGGTGCCTCCATCCACCCCCATTCCCATCACCCCGTGTGTGTGTGGAGGGGGACAGTCGGGACCCCTGTGTCCTTTTTCTCGCAGTTCCTCAAGCGCAACCCCAGCCAGCGCGTCGGTGGGGGGCCGGGAGATGCAGCCGATGTGCAGGTAGGGGTTGGGGAGGGGTATAATGATGTTCCTCTCTCCCTCCCCTCTCAATATAACATTAGTTCCCCTCCAGAAGCATCCCTTCTTCCGGCACATCAACTGGGAGGAGCTGCTGGCACGCCGCCTGGACCCTCCCTTCAAACCCTGCCTGGTACTGGGAAGGCTCTGGGGAGCAATGGTTGAAGAGGGGGGGGGCTGAGAGGACAGCAGCCACGTTTCTTCCCCCACGCAGCAATCGGAGGAGGATGTCAGCCAGTTCGATGCCCGCTTCACACGCCAGACCCCCGTGGACAGCCCCGATGATGCCATCATCAGTGAGAGTGCCAACCAGGCCTTCCTGGTACGGGGTGGATGCACAGGGAGAGGTGTCCCGCTGCCCCCCCGCCCCGCCCTCTGCCATTCCCTTCCTCCAGGGCTTCACCTACGTGGCCCCCTCAGTGCTGGAGAGTATCAAGGAGGGCTTCTCCTTCCAGCCTAAGGTGCGCTCCCCCCGCCGCATCAACAGCAGCCCCCACACCCCAGTCAGGTACCCGTGCCAGGTTTGGGGGGCACTACGGGAAAGCTGCCCACCCCTCACCCCCTCCCTCCCCCCCCCCCCCTCCCCCCCCCCGTCTGCCCTCTGCAGCCCGGTGAAGTTCTCCCCGTTCGAGCCCTTCCGGTCTGCAGAGCCCATGGAGCTGGGGCTGGGGGGCGGCACCCCGCCCGAGGCCACGGCCCCGCTGCCTATCGCCTCCGCCAAGAAGATGCGGGGGGGTCGGGGGCGGCCGCCCAGGTAGGGGTGCGGGGGGGAGGGGATTCCGGGAAACGGTGCCTTGGGGCGAGAGGGGCCGGTGCTGAAGGGCGGCGACCCGGCCAGGCTGCTTGTGCCCATTAAAGCATGAATCAGTGCGGCTGCAGCGTACTGAGCTGGGAGGGGGCAGGGTGGGGGGATGCGCCCCGCCCTCCCCACCACGCCGCGTCCGCCCGGAGGAGCGCTGAGCGCTTTATTGGGGCGGTGCCGTCACAGCGCGGTGCTGTCCGACGGCCGCGCGTCGCCCCACGCCGCCGTCCCCGCGAGGCTGTGCGCGTCGCCGGGCAGTGCGTGGGGCTGCTCTGCCGGGCGCTGCTCCTCCTCCTCCTCGTCCTCCTCCTCCTGCGGGGCCTCTTCCTCTCCGTCCTCCTCCTCCTCCTCGCGCTGCTGCCGCTCCGCGCCCCACGGCATCAGCTCCTCCGCTTCCGGGGCTTCGTTCCCTTCCCCGCTGGGTTCGACGGTGCTCTCCCGGCCCAGCAGCCGCCGCCATCGGCTCCGCAGCACGGCCAGGGCGCGGCGCCCCGCGGGCCGGGGGTGGTAGCGGCCGTCCGAGAGGCGACAGAGGTGCCGCCAGGCCAAGGCCAGCCCCACGGCCAGGCACAGCAGCAGCCCCAGCAGGGCTCCCACCGCCCGGTCGCTGCGGCTCACTGCGGGCTCCCCCGCTGCCGCCAGACCCGCCAGCAGCAGCGCGGCTGCGGGGCGCCGGGCGGTGTCCTGCGAGACGGGATGGGTCCTCGTCAGTATCGCAGCGCTCGGCCCCGTGGGCCCCCAGGCCCTGACCCCCAACCCATCGGGCTGCCCCAATGACCCGTGGGTTTTTTTCCCCTCCCCCCAAACGCAGCGTCTGGAGATGGGGAGTCGCATGGGAACAAAGTGCGGCCCTCTGCTTCACTCCTCACCCCCGAATCTGTAACGGGGTAACTGTGGCAGAGAGGATGCGTGGGGTGGGACTGTGGGCACTTTTAATCTCCCCTCCCTGTTATTCTCTGGGATATTTCCATTCTCAGGGATGCCCCCACCCTGCTCCGTGACCCCTTCTCCCCCCACTCTGTTTTTGGGGTGCTCACCATCACCGAGTGCTGCTGGAGCAGGTCCTGCTGCTGCGGTGTAAGTGGTGCAGGGGGGCCTCGAGCACTTCCTGCCCCCCCGGCAGCGGATGTATCAATGCGGGGGGGGGGAAGGGTGACAGCGGCTGCACCTGCCACCCCCCCACCATCCGAAATGCACCCAGCAGCTGAGAAACCCACAGCCTGGGTGAAGAGCGAGAGGGAGCACGGCCCCGGTAACGCTGACTGCTATGTTACTGCTGTAACAGTTTGTGCCTGAGCCCCCAGCTATAGCTGCTGCCTCTTCCTGTCGCCTACATCCCCACCGTGGGCTGGGGACATGCATAGCCCCCCCCCACACACACACCCCATGACACTACAACAAAGCCTCCATTGCCCTCACGCCCCCAGCCTCACCCAGCACCTTTATTATAAAGAGCTTTATTTGGAGTGAAAATATAGATTTGGACCCTGCCCTGGAGGGAGGGCAAAGGAGAAGGGGATCCCGTGGCTGTGCCACACGGTAAAGGGAGATGACCCTACCCAACCCTGCGGGCACGGGGGGTACGAGGGGCTTTAGTGTTTGATCCCAAGGACCTCCCCACTAACCCTTGCGGGCCACTGCGGGGCGGCAGGGGGCAAAGTGGTCCACGATCCACAGGTGGGCAGCACCCAGTAAGGCAGTAAGGGTGATGGGGCAGCTGCCGGGGGGGACGGCTGGGTAGATGGAACGAGGGGCACCAAGCAGGGTGGGGACAGGACCCTGAGCGGGGGGGAGCCGCGATCCCTGAAGGACAGAATATAACCCCAGGGGAGGACACGAGGAGGGCTCAGGGGATAGAGGCTTGGTCCCCGGCTGCGGGGGGGGGGCAGCCCCCACGCAGTCACTGGGTGGGTGGGCCGGGTCGCCCCTAGACGTGTCCGTTCTCCAGGCGGCTGAGCTGCTCCTCCAGGCGGGCGATGCGCTGGCCCTGCTCCGTTACGAGCGCCCGCAGCGCCGCCATCTCCTGCAGCACGTCGTCCAGCCGCCCGCCCACCTGCGAACCGGGCACGGCGACAACTGGAGCCCCGCCCACCCCGCTCAAGACCACGCCCCTTTTCTAGAGGTCACGTGTCTCAAAGCCACGCCCACCACGTCACCTTCAGCAAACACGTCACTTAAAAAAAACCGCGCCCACGCCCCCGAAGGCCACGCCCCTCCCAAAAAGGCCACGCCCCCTCCCAAAGGCCACGCCCCCTGCACTCACCGCCGGGGCGGCGGTCCCGCTGCCCAGAGCCGGGGGTGCGCTGAGACGGGAGCTGGGGGCGATGGGCGCCGGCGCAGCGCTGGCGGTGGCGGTGCTGGTGGTGGCGGAGCGGCCGTCGTGCAGCAGGGAGTGGCGGTTCACCTTCAGCTCCCGCTGCTTGCTGGGGACGTAGGCCTGGCGCAGGGACACCAGCAGCGGCCCCGCCGTCTGCCCCGCCACCCACTCCTCTGCCTCCAGCGCCGGGTCGGGGCCCGCCGTGTCGGGGTACAGGTCGTCCTGGAAGAGGTCCGACTGCGCCCCACAAGCAGCGTCACCCAGTGGACCGCTGCATGGCTACCTGTCCTACCCAGGGAGCTCCGCCCAGCTAGGCGGCAACCCCATCCAGCCCCTGGGCAGTGGCTTCCACCCGGGGACCTCCCCATCTGCTGCAACGCGAGTGGAGACCCCCGCCCAGCCTCAACAGGGGCCCCCAACCGACCCCTGCCTGCTTTGCCCAGGGACCGTCCCCGCAGCCCACCGAGAGACCCCTCCCAAATTACTGTGCCCTGCTCTGGAACCCCCACCCACCTGATCTTGGTCCCCCACCCAGCCACAATGCAGAAACCCCTGCACACAGGACTCCCCCCCCACTTCCCCTAGGGATCCCCAAGAGCCCCCCGTTGCTCTGCCCTGCCCTGGGACCCCCACCCAGTCCACCTAGAGACCCCTCCTCAATCACTGCATACTGCCCAGGGACCCCCACCCAGCTACTAAGCACTACCCAAGCCCTCCTCCTCCCTCCCCACTTACCCAGGGGCTCCCACCTATCACCCCTTGGCATCACCATTCCCAGGGTCTCCCTCAAACCAACCTCCCCCCACCAGTCCCCACTTACCTTCCTTGGCACCGTCATGATGATGGGCTCACACTTACGCTCGTGCAGCTTGTAGAACCTGATGAGGCAGGGGGAAAGGGTTGTTAGAGGGGGAAACATGGGGACACTGGGGAGGACACAGGAACACCCTAGCACCCTCAGCCTCACCTGGCAATCTCACACTTGCTGACGTCCAGCCCACGCTTGGGCATCCAGCCCATGCCGCGCTGCGGCTCCTTGCTGGTGAATGTATTGAGGAAGTGGATGTAGGGTGGCTCCTCTGTGATCTCGAAGTAGCGGATGCTCGAGTCGCCCTACAGGCAGCTGGTGAGTATGGGGTGGGCGAGGAGGGGGCACGGGAGGGAGGTGTGGGGTCATACTTTGCCACAGACGTAGACCACGTTGGTGTCAGGGTCGTAGAAGGGCAGCAGGGCCCCGTTGCTAGAGTCCAGCTCCTGCAGACCCATGGGCTCCTCCAGGTTCTCCTGGGGAGTAGAGCGTCAGCCCCATGCTGCACCCCCATACGGTCCCCCAAGGGACCCCTGCAGCCCCTCACCGTGTCCCACAGCGCTAGCTGCCGCTCGCTCATGCGGCTGAAGCCAGTGGTGAAGATCTTGCCATCAGCCAGGAAGATGGCACGCATGGGGCGCGCACCCTCATGTGCCCGCTCTTTCTCCTGCAGGGTGGGAGTACAGCATTAGGGCAGTGGCATGAGGCAGTGGCATGGGGGCACACAGGAGTCAGGAAAAGTGTCCCACAAACAAGGGATGGGGACACCCCGTAGATATGGGATACTGGGGAGGGATGGAAAGCACCCCGGGGACAAAGGGATGTGGGGGACACCCAAGAGGTGCAGGGAGCACCTGGGGACAAAGAGACACAGGGAATCAGCGAAGGATTTGATGTGCCCTGGTGACAAGGGGCAGGGATACTCAAGGAATCCAGGATAGCAAGGAGGAATGGGAAGCACCCTGGGGACAAGGGATGGGGGCACCTGAGGAATGCAAGGCAATGGGGAGCACCAGGGAGCAAGTGAGGACAAGGAACTGGGGGCACACAAAGGATACGGGGAAGGATGTGGTGTGTCTGAGGGACAAGGGGTAGGGACATCCCAGGGATGCAGGGCATGGGGGAAATAGGGAAAGCACTCTGGGGACAAGGGATGGGGACATCTAAGGGATGCAGGGTGTCAGGGAGATAGGAGAAGTACATTAGGAATGAAAGATGGGGACACTCTAAGGATGATGACACACTGGAACAGGTTGCCCAAGGAGGCTGTGGATGCCCCATCCCTGGAGGCATTCAAGGCCAGGCTGGATGTGGCTCTGGGCAGCCTGGTCTGCTGGTTGGTGACCCTGCACATAGCAGGGGGGGTTGAAACTAGATGGTCATTGTGGTCCTTTTCAACCCAGGCCATTCTATGATTCTGATTCTATGATGGGGAGTACCAGTGAACATCTGGAGACAAGGAATTGCAAGCATCCAAGGGCAGCAGGGAGCACCAGGGGACAAGGGATGGGAAGCACCCTGGGGACACGGGGACGCTGCCACTCTGCTGTCTCACTTACCAGCAGCACAGTGCCGCGGCGGGGGTCGATGACACGCACACTCTTGTCCTTACAGGCAGTGCAGAAACGGCTCCCATCGCGGCTCCAGCTCACGCTGTAGATGAGGTCAGGGTGCATCCCCTCCAGGCGGTACAGCTCCTCTCCCGTACCCACATTCCAGATCAGCACCACGTTGTCACAGCCTGCACGGTATGGATGCAGTTCAACCATCTGTCCCAGTGTCACCCAGCACCCCGTGCCCCCCGCACTGTCCCCATACCTGCACTGAGCAGCACGTTGCGGGTGCTGGGGTGCCAGGCGATGATGCCCACACGCTTCGAGTGCCCCTCCAGCACCACCACTGGCTCCGTGAGTGGCTGCACCAGGCCCCCCTCGGGCACCTGCCACACCTATGGGGAGTGAACAGCAAGAAGGTGTCCTCTGTGCCATGCCACCCCAGTAACCCCTTTCCCATCCACTCCTCACCATGACAGTGCAGTCCTCGGAGCCACTGGCAATGATGTGGTCGTTGTGTGGGCACCACTCGATGTCTAGCACAGGGCCTGTGTGCCCACACACGGTGGGGTACGACTTATCAATGCGGCCAGTCTGGGGATGCAGGGACAGTGTGAGGGATGGTTAATCCTTGTTTCATCTGAGCTCCACATCCGTGTCTCCATCAACCTCAACACAGCCCCAGCCCCATTTCAACGCAGCCCCATCTCCATTTCAACCCATCCCTATCCCCATCCATTCCCATCCCAATCCCATCCCATTCCATTCCTGCCCCTATCCCATCCCCATCCCAAGCCATTCCCAGCCCCAGCCCATCCCTATCCCCATCCCATCCGCATCCATCCCCAAGCCATCCCCATCCATTCCTGTCTATCTCCATCCCCATCCCAAGCCACCCCCATCCTATCCTGTCCCATCCCATCCCTCTCCCCAACACATCCCGATCCCAAGCTACTTCCATTCCCATCGTGTCCCCATCCCAAACCATCCCCATCCCCAGCCCACCTTGTGCAGGGGCAGCACCAGGAAAGCTCCGCCGCCGCTGGCCTCCACAATGATAGCCACAAAGGAAGGGTTGACGGCGCAGAAGGTGCTGTCCCAGGTGACGCGGGACACACGGATGTCATCGTAGCACTGCTCTGTCTTCACCGGCTGCCCAAAGACGTGCCGGAATTTGCTCTGCCGCACCACCTTACGGAATGACATGGCTGGGGCGCACCCCGGCCCCACGTCACCGGGGGGGGACCCCAAAACAGCTCTCCAAAGGAGCGGCCCCAGGATGGGTCTCCCGGCGGGTGGCACTGAGCGGGGGGCTCGGCCCCATCACCCGCCCTGGGTAAAGGGCAACGGTGCCCCTCCCTGCACAAGCGAGAAACCAGCGCTGGGCAAACAAACCCTGCCCTGCCTGGGTGTGGGGCGTGGATGGGGGGCAGGGATTGCCTCTGTGGGGTCAGGGAGGAATGGGGACGGGGACTGGGATAGGAAGTACTCCTTCGGGGACAGGATTGTTCTTTCCGGGTGGTGTCATCCCTATGGAGATGGACAAGGATAAGCCTCTATGGGGACTGGATCATTCCTCCCTGGAGAGGGATGGGGACAAGGAGTTTTCCCTATTTTTCAATAGGATGAGGATAGGGACAAGGACGGAGATGAGGACAGAAATGGCTACTCTGGGGACAAGGATGGGAAAAAGGGATTGCTTTATAGGGACAGGATTGTCCATTGTGGATTAGGACAGGGATGGGGATAAGGACCGGCTCCGTGGGAACAGGGATGAGGACAGGGATTGCTCCCGTAGCACCAGGATGGTTCTTCCATAATAGGGATGAGGACAGGGATGGAGATGGGGAGGGGGATGGATCCTACAGGGACAGCATTGTCCTTTGTGGATGGGGACAGGGATGGCTGCTATGGGGACAGAAACGGCTACTGAGACAGGACTGTCCTTCCCAGGATGGGGCAGGGATTGCTCCGGCGGGGACAGGGACGGGGACGCGGATGGTCCTCACAGGGACGGGGGTCGCCCCGATGGGGCCGGGATCGCCCTTCCGTTATGGGGATGAGGACAGAGACCGGCCCAACAGGGACACCGACGGGAGAAGGGCCGGGGGAGCGGCGCGGGGATGGGTACAGCGCGGGAGAGCCCCGGGAGCCGCCCGCCCCGCACTCACCGGCGGCCGGGCCGGATCCGGTGCCGGTACCGGGACCGGGGCCGGGGCCGGGGCCGGCGGGCAGGAGGCGGGGCGGCGGTACGGAGCGGTGCTGAGCCGGGAGCGGGCGGGGGGACAGGAAGTGAGCGAGGCGCCGCGCCTGCGCACTGCGGCACGGAGAGCTCGGGGGCAGGGGAGAGGGAAGGGGGCGGAGCCAGACCGTGGGGGCGTGGTTGCTCAGAGGGGGTGGCCAATGCAGAGGCGTGTCCAAGGAAGGGGGCGTGACCAAGGAAGGGGGCGTGCCCAAGGAATGGGCGTGGCCAATGAAGGGGCGTGGGCAAGGAAGGGGGCGTGGTCACGGGGGCATCCCGGTGCCGGCAGCTTTCCCGTCCCCGTTGGCTGTGCGGCACGGCCGTGCGCACACGGCGCTGGCGGCGCGGTGCCCCACGCTGGTGCCCAGCAGCAGGCAGAGGTAGGAGTTGACACAGCTGCCCATGTGGGAGGCCGAGCCCACACGGCGTACAGCCAGCGGGCGCCGTGCCGCCGGAAGGCGCGGCTCAGCAGCCGTGCCGGCTGGAAGGGCGCTTTGGCGGCCATGTAGGCGCCCAGCGTGCCGCCACCAGCCGCCGGAACCCCGCGGACGGCCCGCTGCCCGTAGCTCCCTCTGCCATTACATCTCCATAGCTCCCCGTCACAATGCATTCTCCCCCGTAGCTTCCCATCCCCTCGGTCCCC
Source organism: Phasianus colchicus (assembly GCF_987193195.1). NCBI lineage: Eukaryota > Metazoa > Chordata > Aves > Galliformes > Phasianidae > Phasianus > Phasianus colchicus. The sequence goes on along the minus strand of NC_143440.1, from coordinate 7,936,267 downwards.
GTTCCTCCGGATCCGTCCCGTTGCACCCATCCCATCGGTCCCCGTCTCGTTTTATCCTCTTCGCCGTGTTTATCCCTTTGGGTATAACTCCCCATAGTGTTATCTCTGCCACATTGCTTTCCATTCCATAGACTCCCGTCCCATTGCAACCCCCCATTGCTCCCCATCATCTGGATTGCTCCCATAGGTTCTCATCCCTTTGGATCCCCTCACATCACCCCTTCTCTCGTTGCCCCCTCTCCCCATTGTTCACCATCCCATTGCATCCCTGCCATTGCTCCCCATTATTTGAATCCCAAACGTAGCTCCCCGCCCCTTTGCATGCCCTCCATAGTTCCCTACCCCATAGTTTCCATCCCTCCCCATTGCTCGCCATCCCCATCTCACTGTCCCATTCTCCCCCTCCATCACATCTGGCCCCCCTCTTGCCTCTCCTTCCCCACTCTACCCCTCAGCATTCCTTCTCCTTTATGCCATGCCATGCTTGTGGCCCCATCTCATCCCTGCCCCATAGTCCAGGCCAATAAATAGCATCTGACCTACTGTAACAGCCGTGTGGGTGTGGGCTTGCACTGGGGAGCTCCTGGGCTGCCCTGTGTGTGGGGATGGGTGGGAGGGGCTCATCCCCCTGGCAGTGACACCCCCGATCTATTTTCCTGGAGAGGGGACAGGAAGCTGCTGCCATGCAGGGAGGAAGCAGCTCCGTTATCTCTGGTGGGGACAGTTGCCCATCCCCCCCCACCAGGATTCTCATTCCCTGTGTGCTGGTACTATAGGATGGCCCCTGTGGGCTCCCAGCACCAAGGTTGAGTGTCTCTGGGCAGATGGACCCTTCTGGGGTGGCCGTGTTGGGGACAGTGCCATGGTGTCCCCACAATGGCATCTCTCTGCCAGGTACTGCCTTTCTGCCTGCATATGCTGAGCTGGGGCGATGCTATCATGGGGACACGGGGACTGGGGAGGGGACAGGCGCTGCTGCTGGCTGTCACACTGTCCCTGCTGCAGCCAGGAGATGCCTGGGGGTCTGGATGTGGGGACGTAAGAATGGGGACCAACAGGTGTCTGGGATGGAGACACAGGTGGTAGCGTTGGGGTGCTGGAGTTGGCTCAGTGTGAGTGTGGGGAGGTGGGCAGCACATGTATGAGGGCACGGTGGGTGGCTTATTTCCTGCCATGGTAATCACTGCTAATTGGCTTTGCCCTCCCGGGGTGTGGGGGGGGAGGGGGCAGGTAAGAGGATTTCCTGGCCTCCTTCTTAAGGGCTGGCTGACCCCCGGCCCTGCTCCTGCTGCCACCACCAGCCCCTCGGCCCCATGCCACGCTCGAGGGGGGACAAGGGGGCCCCCAAGAACACCGAAGCCTCAGGCAAAGGGAAGCGGGGGCAGGTAGACGAGAGGCCCCCCAAAGCCCCTGAGGCGGGTGGCCCCCCGGGCAGCCCCAACACTGAAATCCAGCACGGAGGCCACGGGCGGAAGAACAGCAAGAAAGGGGCCGGGGACCCCCACGCTGCCAGCACCAAGGCGTACTCACCATTCCTCAACATGGTGTTTGGCAAGGTGGGGGCATGGGGAGGCAGTGGATGGAGGGGATACGGGAAGCTGGAGATGGGGCTGGGTTCAACGGGGATGGAGGGGACGTGGTGCCAAGTGGGTACCATTGGGTTGAGTGGGGAGGTCTGGGGGCTCATCCCCCCCCTGTGTGGGACTGGGAAGGGATTGGGGTTCACTGGGAGGGGGGAGCAGAGGGGCTGGGCTTGGGGATCTCCACCCTGTCACTCAGGAAACACCTAACCTCCAGCAATGGGGCAGAACTCTATTGGGGGTCAGAGGTCCTGGGCTGGGGGCATCAGGGTGCGTGCAGGGAGAGGGGCCGAAAGGGAGAGGGGCCGATGGGGTCGGTGGGCAGGGGGGCCAGGCAGGGCTTTGTCTTCAATCCCTCTAATCCCTCCTGTGGGAGTTAATTTTGTCCCACGCTTAACAAAGGTGACACCGTGGTTTGCTTGGGTGGGGTGGGGGGCTGAGCCACGTCTGATTCTACCACCACTACCCCTCTGTGCCCTGTCCCAGGAGCGGGAGCTGTCACCGGAGGAGCTGGATGGTGAGCAGTGGGGTCGGGGCATGGGGGGACACGGGCGTGTGGTGCCATGGGATAAATGCCATGGAAGGAGCTGCCATAGAACGGGACACGGGCCATGGGTCAGTGTGCCATGGGGACATGTGCCATGGAGGGACCTTCCATGGGACATGGTGCCAAGTCTTATGATGCCATGGAACGTGTAGATGTGAAGGGAGTCACCTTGGGATGTGATGCTGTGGGACATGGTGCTGTTGTGGTGCTGTGAGACACGGTGCCATGGGAAGTGTGCCATGGAGGGATCTGCCATGGGATGTGGTGCCATGGGACGTAGTGCCATGGAGGCTTGTGCCGTGGAATGTTGCACCATGGGGACATATGCCATGGAGGGACTTGCTGTTGGGCATGGTGCTATAAGGACAGAGTATCATGGGTTGTAGTGCCACGGATTGTGTTGGGATGCATCATGGAGGGACCTGTCATGGGACAAGGTGCCACTGTGGGACATGTTGCTGTGGGTCATGGTGCCATGAGAGCTGGTGCCATATGGGGACTCACGCCACAGAAGAATCTGCTATGGGAAGGGGTCCTGTGGGACAAAGTGCCTTCGGGTGAGGTGCCACGGTCCCATTCCTGATGGGTCCCTGTGCCCACGGAACAGAACTGCTGGATGCCTTCAAGGAGTTTGACACTGACCAGGATGGTTTCATCAGCTACAAGGACTTGGGTGCCTGCATGCGCACGCTGGGATATATGCCCACTGAGATGGAGCTCATCGAGATCTCCCAGCATATCAAGATGAGGAGTGAGTGCAGGGATGGCCTCTGCAGGGCCAGGGCAGTGGTGTGGGGATATGGGGACAGGGCTGGGGCACTGAGGCTGTTCCTTCCCTTGGTACAGTGGGTGGCCGTGTGGACTTTGAGGACTTTGTGCAGATGATGGGGCCAAAGCTGCGGGAGGAGACGGCTCATATGGTGGGTGTGAGGGAGCTGAAGATCGCCTTCCGTGAGGTATGGCTACAGGGACACTACAGCCATGGGGACACTGTGGGCATGGGGACACCGGGGCCACAGGGACTACATAGGCATTGGGACACTGTGGGCATGGAGACACAAGTGGCACGGACACAGGGACACCACAGCCATGGGGATGAGCACAGGTGTGGAAGGGACAGCAACCATGGAAAGACTGGGAGGGGACAGTGGCCATTGGGGAATGGTGACCACAGACTATGGGAAGACCACGAGGGGACGATGGCCATGAGAGGCACCATTGTTGTGCCGGGGATGATGAACACGGGAAAAGCAGGGATTGAGGGATGAGGGGAGGTGGGGAAGAGGCACGACGTGTGCTGCAGTTCGATGTGAATGGAGATGGGGAGATCAGCAGCGCAGAGATGCGGCAGGCCATCGCAGCGCTGCTGGGCGAGCAGCTGAAGGCACAGGAGGTTGATGAGATCCTACAGGATGTGGACCTCAATGGGGACGGCCGTGTGGACTTCGATGGTGAGGTCCAGCCCTATTTCCCCTCATCCCCATTGGGCAAGGCGTGGGACACGTGTCCTTGTGCCCGACGCCCGCCACGTTGCCCCACAGAGTTCGTCATGATGCTGTCCTCCCGGTAATGAAGCTGTGGGGCAGGAGGGGGCCCAGGGCTGCCTCTTCTCCCTAGCACTGCTCCAGCCATCAGTAGGGTTCAGAGCAAATGGTGGGAAACACAGTGGGGCAGGGGGCCCCTCAATAAAGCTACTTGCTCAGACTGGCAGGATTGTGGTAGTGGTCCTTGGGGGAGGGGAGAGGTGGGATGTGGGGTGGGGAAGGGGGTTGCTGCTACGAGGGGGCTCAGGGGACTGCCACCCCAAAAAGGGACAAGGAGATCCCAGGTGCCCTGGGTACTGCACTGGGGGAGGGCACAGAGCTCTTGCAGGGGTCAGGTGTTGGGCAGAAGAGGAGATGGGACCCTGCAGCAGGTGATGAGGAGGAAGAAAAAGAGGGGACCACCCCCACGGTGATACTTTCATCCAGAAACTGAACTGGGTGGCTCAGTCAACAGAGAATTAGACCTCTCAATCTGACGGTCCAGAGTTCAAGTACCTGCTCAGAGGCTGCCCCCTCCTCTTTTGGGGCTGAGGGGTCCTGTGTCCCAGCAGTGACAGATCCCAGAGGTTCTCCAGAGCACAGTGCCCGTCCTCCCAAACCCTGCAGGGGGAAACCCTTCAAAACCAGCACACACACACACGGTGTTTGGGGCATTCACAGATTTTAATTTAGTTGTTTTCCTAGACATAAGGAGGGGGAGGGGAAAAAAAAAAAATGAAAAAAATGAAAAAAAAAAAAAAAAAAGGCATCATATGCCCCCACTCACTGCCTCCAGGTCCCCCCCTCCCCACCCACACCACGGGGTCACTCAGCCCCGCAGAGTCCCCCCCCCACCATCCTCAGGCTGCTGTAGTGTTTAGGTGTGGGGGAAGGAAGGAGGGGTCCCTGCCCCACTGCGGTGCCCCCACTGCCCCAAATGCCACAGGAGGAAGGCACCGTGCTGGGGGCACTGGGGCGAGCATGGAGAGGGTGCCCCCCCCCCCCATAGCTCTCTACATCATAACCATTGTGGGGCGAGTGAGCCTAGCCCCCCGCCCCCGACAGAACCCGAATGCCCAACAGAGGGCTAAAATAATGGAGTGGAAGGAGAGACCAAGGCCAGCCTCGGGCTCGCCCCGATGCGCTCCCTGGGAGCTGCTCCTGCTCCAGGGCACCGGGGCGGAGTGCACGTATGAGGGCAGGGGGGGGGAGCTCCCGGGGTCGGGGGGGGGGGCCAGCTTGGCTCCCACTCCCCACCCGGGCATCAAGGTCAGTGTGGCTATGGGCTAAGGCAACCCCGGTGGGTGGGTGGGTGCCGACAGCACGGTGTGTTCAGAAAATGTCCGGGCATCCGCTCCAGTCCTGCTTCTCCTTGCTCTCCCAGTAACCCCCCCGGTAGACGTGCGCCAGCTCCTGGGTGACCGGGTCCTTCTTGCGCTCGAACCACAGCGGCTTGTAGGGATCATACAGGGTGCCTGCGGGCACAGCCAGGGCTCAGCGCCGCGGGGACAGGGGGGGCTTGGGGTCCCCCAGTCCCTCCTTACCGTCCTCGGTTGCACGGGCAGCCTCGGCCTCGCGACGCTTGCGGGCCAGGCGCTGCTTCTCCTCCAGGCGCTGCTTCTCGGCGTTGGCCTCGTCCCAGCGGCCGTTCTCCATCAGGCGCTGGTCGGGGCGCCGGCGGCTGTCGGTGGGCGCCGTGCCGCTTTCGGGCGCGTTGAGCGTCAGTGCCAGCTCCGAGAAGTAGTACATGTTCTCCGCGTACTTCCTACACGCGCACACAGAGCTCAGCCCCTCTCTGGGGAGGCTCACAGCCCCTATCCTTGCACCCCCCCCATGCCACCAACTCACGGCAATTGGTTCCTCTTCCACAGCGGCACACGGCTCTCCTCTGCTTCGTGCAGCCGCTGCCGGCCCTCGGCCCCGTTGTCCCCGCTGCCCGTTGCCACCTTGTAGCAGTCCATCTTCTCGTCCCAGGTGCCCAGCAGGAGGAAGTGCACCTTCCCCGCAGGGTCCATCACCTCCCCCGTGACCTGATGGGACAGAGACCCCCCAGTGACCCATGCACTCCCCCGCTGCCACCCCACAGGGCGCACCAGTCCCTACCTTCCTAGCCACGTCCCGGGAGAAGTAGCTGTAGGGGACAAACTTGAGGTTGCACTTATCACCCGTCTTGTGGTTGACAATTTCAATTTCACCCGACTACAAGAAACCGCAGAGATGCACTCAGCTCCACCCTGCACCTCTTCCCCTCACTGCAGGGAAACTGAGGCATGAGGGTCAGCCCAGCGCCCCACCTGGTCGATCCACAGCTTTCCCACGATGATGTTGTGCACGGTGGTGGTGACTTTTTTCCATGTGTAATGGTTGCCAGACGCATGGAAGACGCAGTGGATGGTGCCTGAAAGGGGAGAGGAGCATCAGATCGTCACCTTCTGGACAGGGCACAGCCCCCAGCTGCCCCTCAGCCCCCCACAGCTCACCCAGAGGCATGATGGAGAGGTACTTCCCCCGGAACTTGCTGGTGATCTTGATCTCCTGGCGCAGCGTCCAGCCATGCTTGGAGTCAGCGTGGTGTGCGGCAGCTGGCGGGTGGTGGCTCACCTGTGAGGACAGAGAGGACGCTCAGCCCAGTTGCAGCACTTGGCCCCGGTGCTGGCGGTGCGGGGCAGCGGTACCTGCTCACAGAGGGAACGGTAACCGTTCTCCTCCAGGCGGTCCAGCTCAAAAGTCTCCCCCAGGAGTGGATTGAAGGGTTTGCTGGTGCGGAAGACGGTGGTGGAGTAGGAGGAGACAGTGAAGGCAGCCACGTAGCAGAGCTGCTCCAGCGAGCTCTCACATTTGGCCGCGTGGTCGAGCAGCTCGTGGTACTCCAGGTCCTCCGTCAGACGCTGCAGCATGGACAGAGGCTCGTTGAAGTTCACCTGGAGGGGAATGAAAGGTCAAAGGAGGGAACAGGGCACGCAGCCCCCACCAGTCAGGCCCTGGCTGTGTCCCTGCTCACCGGCATGGGGATCTTGGACAGCTCCTTCCCAATGCAGTTCTTCATGATGCTCCAAAGGTTGAGGCTGTAGTTGGGCTTGTAGGGAATGCGGGTTCTCTTCTCCTTCTTGGTGTCCTCCACCTGGTGCTTATACTGAGGGGGTAAGACAAGCATCACTGTGACTCCCCCACACTCACACCCACATCCTCAGATCTAGCTCAGCTGTGGAGAACCACTTGTTACCTGCTCATCCAGGCTGATGTCACTGCTGGTGCCGCTGATGTTGCTGCCAGTGCGCCTGGGGGGGGGCAGGAGTTGGCATTAGGCCCAGCTCTGCCTCTGTCCACCCTGGGGGCAGCCCCTGTACTCACTTGTGGCCCATGCTCTCCGGCACAGTGATGATCTCCGGGGCATCAAAGAACTCGTTATCATCGTCCTCATCACTCAGGTCTCCTTTTGCAGAGCAGCAGGGATCTGGAGGTGACAAGGACAGAGGGGGCTGTATGCCTGCACTCTTAAGGGTGCCTGCTGCCTCCCTGTGGGGTGGTGGATGGGCAGAGTTTGGGCACGGTGTGGAACAGAAGACAGGGGGACAGTGGTACCAGGATGCCCAGCAGCACTCTTGGCTTCCCTGCTCCTCCTGCCCCACAGTACCCTCAGCTCCCCCAGTCGGCCCCAGGCTGTGCTCAGGTACCTTTGGCAGAGCCACCACTGCCAGCAGCACTGGCGGGCAGAACGGTGGCACCACGGAAAGCCCTTTCCAGGTGGTTGTGCTGCTTGGCCAGCTGCTCCAGCGTCTCCTCCAGGCGGATGCGCTGATCCCGCTCATGCTGCAGCGACTTCTGCCACTTCTTGCTGTGGGTCTGGGCCAGCAGCAGGAAATCCCGGCATGCCTGCATGGAGGTGGGATGAGATCAGCTCCGTGGTGGCAGGGAGCGGAGCGGGGCTGTCCCCTGGTGTCACTCACATTGATCATGGCGTTCGAGGTGATGCGGAAGAGCGTGGCACGTTCGTTGACCTGCTTGATCTTCTCGGTGCTGTCGGCCGGCAGGCGCAGGCTCTCCAGCTCACTGAGTGAGCGCTGCAAGGCCGTGCCGTGCTTGGCAATCAGGTCGTTGCAGGTGCTCAGGTCCTCCACCTTGCTGGACAGTGTGCGCAGCGTGCTCTGCAGCTCCGTCTTGTCGGTCTGGGACACCGACTCGTCGCCGGAGTCATCTGGTGGCAAGACGGGGTGTTAAGGAGGGAGGTAGCAGCAATGGCCTGGAAGGCCAACTGTGTTTTGGGCTGCATTAAAAAAAGGGTGGCCAGCAGGGAGAGGGAGGTGATCGTCCCCCTCTACTCGGCCCTTGTGAGGCCCCATCTGGAGTACTGTGTCCAGGCCTGGGGCACCCAGTATGAGAAGAACGTGGAGATCTTGGAGCGCGTCCAGAGGAGGGCCAGTAAGATGATCAGAGGGCTGGATCACCTCTCCTGTGAGGAAAGGTTAAGGGATCTGGGCTTGTTTAGCTTGGAGAAGAAAAGGCTCTGGGAAGGCCTCATTGCGGTCTTCCAGTACTTGAAGGGAGCACGTAAACAGGAGGGGAAACGGCTGTTTATGAGGGTGGATAGTGATAGGGCAAGGGGGAATGGTTTTAAACTGAGACACGGGAGGTTAGATATTAGGAGGAAGTTTTTCACTCAGGGTGGTGAGGCACTGGAACAGGTTGCCCAAGGAGGCTGTGGATGCCCCATCCCTGCAGGCATTCAAGGCCAGGCTGGATGTGGCTCTGGGCAGCCTGGTCTGCTGCTTGGCGACGCAGCACATAGCAGGGGGGTTGGAACTGGATGATCATTGTGATCCTTTTCAGCCCAGGCCATTCTATGGTTCTACAGTTCAATGTTTAGGCACTACCTGACTCCTCCAGCATCTTGACGGCCTTGGCCTTGGCCAGCTCCAGTGCCGTGACCCAGCGCTGCCGCTCCACCTCAGAGCTGGCCTTCAGGTGGTAGGTCTGCGCCCCGCCGTTGGAGATAATGAAGTTGCACGAGTCCTCCACTGTGATGTTGGCTGTGGCCAGGTTGATGGTGCCACGGCACGTGTGGCGCATCTCCGCCTTGGAGCTGTGGGGACAGCCAGCTGCCACCCCCTGCACTGCGGGGGCACCAACGGAGTACTGGGGGGAGATTGGGGGGTGCCAGATAGGGACTGGGTGGTTACTAGGGGACACCAAGAGCACACGAGTGAGCATTGGAATGAAGCAGTGGGCAACAGGGAGCCACCAGGTGAAAATGTGGGGCAGCAACAAGCATCGAGCAGGAACAAAAGGGAACCAATAAGGAAGAATTGGTGAGTGCTAGGAGGCAATGAAGGGGAGACAGAGAAGCACTGGGAGGGCACCAGGGCGGCACTGAAAAGCAGTAGAGATGACTAGGGAGGGTATAGGGTGGGCACTGAGGGAGTACCTGGAGACAGCTGAGCAACTAGAGGGGATCAGGTAGGCACCAGGGAACAGCAAAAGGGTGCTATGGGTCACTGGGGAGCACTGGGGAGCATAGGGAAGACCAAAGGGGGCACAGGGCAGGCACTGGGTGAGTACTGAAGGTACAGTGGAGCAGTAGAAGGGAGCAGTAAGGCAACTGGGCAGGGGAAGGGAGTAAGAGTGCACCAGGGTGGTACCAGGAGGGACCGAGTGGCACCGGAACGTGCCAGATAGCAGAAGGGAGAACCAAGGGATCAGTAGGCAGGTACTGTTGTAAAGGCACCAAGAGAACACTGGGAGGTATCAGGGGGCACCTGGGCAAATTGAAGGGATCACGGGGGGATCAGGTGGGTACCAGGGACCATTGAGGAGCACTGGTGGGCAGCAGGAGGTGTGGGGGGGCGGGGAGTGAGAGCAACCGAGAAGGCAGCGGGGGCAGTGGTGTGGCACCGAGGGCACCGGGCAGACACCAAGGGAACACCAGGTGATACCAAGGGACACCTGGGGAACTGGGAGGGGTTGGGGGGGGGGGGCAACCGGGCAGCAGAAGACATTGAGAGGGCAGCGGCAGGGACCAGGAGGGTGCCGGACGTATTGGGAGGGCCAAGGAGATACTGAGAAGGCACCAGTGTGCGACAGGGCGGCACTGACGGGCAATAGGAGTCGGCAGGAGGCACCGGGGAGGGCCGGTGGGGAACCTGTCAAGCAACGGGAGGGCGCTGAGCGGGCACCGAGGCGGTGCGGGAGCGAACCGGGGACACCAGAGGGGGCGGCGGAAAACGCCGGGAAGCGGAGGGGGAAACGCAGAGCGGCTCGGGGGCGGCGGGTGGGACGCGCGGCGGGGACCCCGGCCCCCGCACCTACGGAGCGGGCGGGGCGGGGCGGGGCGGGGCGGAGCTCCGTACCGGTAGTAGCTGAGCAGACCGTTGCTGAGCACGAACCACCGCCGCTGGTAGCCCTTGATGTAGTTGGTCCACTTGAAGAGCCAGCCCTCCCGCGCCGCCCCGCCGCTCCCCGCCGCCGTCGCCGCCGCCGGGCCCGGAGCCGCCCCTTGGCCGCCACCGCCTCCGCCTCCCGCCGCCGGGGAGGGCAGCGTCGGGGCCGCGCCGGGCGCCGCGGGCAGCGCCATGGGCACGGGCAGCGCCGCGCCGGGGCCCGCGCCCGCCCCACGCACCTCCGCCATGGCCGCCGCCGTCAGCCGCCACGCCCCGCCGCCCATTGGCCGAGCGGAGCGCCGCTCGTCCCGCCCCGCGCCGCCGATTGGCGGAGAGGCGAGCGCGGCGCGGCGCCGGCCCTCCGGTTGGTTGACGCCGCGAGCCTCGTCCCGAGCTCCCGTTGGCTCGACGACGCGTCCGTCGCCGCGCCTAGCCAATGGGAAGCGGGAAAGGGAGCCACGCGGGGCTGACACGGAGAAGCAGTGACTCATCGCGCTGCCTATTGGCCGGAAGGCGAGACCTCCCGCAGCGCGCACGCTGATTGGCCTCGAGGGCGCTGCCACGGGGCGCTAACCTATGGCCTTTATCCAGGGCGCGGCGCGGCCACGTCGGCCTGACGTCACCGCTGGGGGGCGTGGCCACGGCCGGCACGCTCCTGGGGGCGGGGCAAGCAGAGGCCAGGCGGGACCGTACAGAATCCGTCTTTATTTACATCCTATAAAAATGTAAAGTTAGAAACTTTATTCTCCTGATCCAGAGCCGAAAACCGGGCAAAACCGAAAAAGAAAAAAAAAAAGAAAAAAAAAAAAGCACAAAAAAAAAAATTAAAATAAAATATATATATATAATAATAAGGAATCTCCAAGGGATGGTGTGGGTCTACGGGTGTTTGTGTGTGTGTGTGTGTCTGTGTGTGTGTGTGTGTGTGTGTGAACTGCAACTGCGGTGGGGTCGGGGTGAGGCGGCAGGGGGTGTGCAAACAGCATGGGGGGGGGCTGGAACTGGAAGAAGATGCCAGAACCCAGCAGCAGAAGTAGCCCCAGGTGCTGGGATGGCGGCTGGGGGCACCGGCGCTGAGACGCGGTGGTAGGACTGAGGACCGCCACTGGGCACCGGGACTCAGCCACGGAACGACCAGATCTGCGCCTGCCCCGGCGCCGCCGTCCTACCGGGCTGTGGGGGGGCTGAGCACAGCATCACTGCAGCTTGGTCTGCAGTAGGTTGAGCTTCTGTTGGTCGACGTAGCGGGAGAAGAAAGAGAGCAGGTTGGAAGGGGGGGGCACCGGTTTGGGCAGGGCAGCGGGCGGTACACGCAGCAGCTCTTGGGTGGCCAGCAGCATCAGCTCCGTCCTGTGGACAGAAGGTGTGTCAGCGGGCATGGGGACAGCGCTGGCTCTTCCCCCCCCGGATGGCACAGCCCCGCCGCCCCATCTCTCACCACTGGTTGTCCTGCATCAGCTCCGTGCCGCCGTCTGTGCTCTGCAGCTCCTCCCCACGGCTCAGAACCAGGTACAGCAGGGACAGGCCGAACTGCAGGGACGGAGACGAGGTGTTGGGAACCCGCGGGGATGCAAAGGAGCAATGCCAGCCCCACGGGCGCCCACCTTGTTTTGGAGCACTGTGGTGAGGTGCAGGTTGGTGGAGGCGGGTGCGGCAGCACTCTGAGGTAGGTTGGTGAGCTGCTGCACCAGGCTGGTGACTGTCCCCAGGGGGAGGTGGTAGAGGACGTGTGAAAAGGGCCGCAGCAGGCAGGGCAGCACCTGTGGGGAGCGCAGAGAGCTGGGATGCAGGGTTGCCCCATAACCATCCCCATTCTCCCAAGGGGAGAGGTGGGGGCCTGCACTGTGGGGCATGGGAGGAATGCTCTGAGCTGCAGGAGTCACCTCATCCTGAGCATCCTTCTTGATGAGGAAGGGCAGGTTCCGGGCAGTCGCCAACAGCACGTCGGCCGCTTGCTCAGGGGACAGGAAGGGGAGGATGCGAGCCACCAGGCGCTTTCCTTTCCGGATGCACATGATCTGCATGAAGTGGTCGTCGCTCGGTCTGTGAAGGAAATGACTCAGCCAGCACAGTGATAGAAGTTGCACCTCACAGAGACATCAAGGTGCAAAAGTGAAGTTATTTCAGCCTCCAGCACCTCCCCGCTCACCTTTCCTGCCCCGGTGCTTTCCCACGCAGATTGTCATACATGTTGCAGATCTTCTGCTTCCTCTCACCTATCAGGGCGGGCCGCTCGCCCTCCAAGCTCAGGAGGTAGCGTCTCTCGTAGTCCTCCACATCCAGGAGGAGGCTGTACGTCTGCAGGACAGTTGGCCATCACACAGGGCAGAGACCCACAGCCAGGGGACCCACGGGCCGTGCCCCATACAGAGTGGGGACACAGCACTCACCTTCTCAATGGTGACAAGTGTCTGGCGCCGCTTGTCCCGGACCTGCTTCTCCTTTGTCTCCTGCCCAGGGGAGAGAGGAGGTCAGGGTGCAGGTGCAGGTCATGGGGCTGGGAGGAAGGGGCAGCACTCACGTCATCCTCTCCACGGGAGGTCACCACTGCATCAATCATCTTCCGGGGGTTATTCACACTGGAGACCGTCAGCTTCCCGAGCGAGCCCTCGAACTGCACTGCAGGATGGGGCAGGGGATGCAGGGAGCCAGCCCCCAGGGCAGGACTGCTCTCCCTGTCCACAGACCTGGGGAAGGAAGCGCTAACCTGGCTTGTAGGTGTGCTCCAGCTTTGCCACCTGAGGGGTGATGAGTTTCGTACGCTCCTTCTTGGGACCGTCTTCCTCAGCTGCTGACAGCTTCTCCAGCTTCTGGAAGTAGTTCTGGGACAGGGACAGGAAAGGTCAGTATCCCGTGAGCAAAGCCCTTTCCCCACTGCTTCTCCTTCATGCAGCAGTGCTTCACAACACTCCTTCCCAGTACGTGCAAAGACAGTGACATCTTCTCTGATGCCCTCCCTTTCTAAAGGCAGAGGGTGACAGCTCTTCCCTTCTGCTGGCCCCATCCCTGCCCCTCTCCCAGTACCTGGTAGTAGTAGTCATCCAAGTAGGGATCGGTGCTCTGCAGCTGCATCATCTGGATCTTGGATACCCAGTCCTTCTCCCGCTGCAGCATGAGGTTTGCGTAGGGGTCCTTGCGTGCCTGCTCCTGGTGGCTGCCACGGTGGCCCCCTCGTTCCCCCACCGAGCCGTTGAGGCCACGGTGCTGGCTGGCAGAAGGCAAGAAGGGCACCCATGAGCACACAGGAGCTACAGGAAGGGACAGAGAGTGGTGCACAGGCTAGCCCCGGCTGCACGGGCCCCCCAGAACACCCGGCACCGGGGCACCGCCCACCTCCTCACGCTCCCTCCCGCCCGGTGCTCACTTTCGGTTCTGCTGCTGCCGCTGGTGCAGGAGCCGGCGATGCTGGGGGTGCAGGTGGGTGGTGTCCGGTCGGAAGGGCTGTGGCCTGTGGGGAGCACATGGGATTACAGGGCTGTACGGCAGGCGCACGACCTCGAGGGGATCAGTGCCTACCTCAGGCCCTGCAGGTGAGGCACGGGGCCCGGCGGAGGCTGCGGTTGTGAGGGCGGAGCGGGGCCAGCCCCAAAGAAGGCACGAAAGCCGCCAGTAGGAGCCATCATCTGCCCCACTCTGCCCTGCAACAGCTTGGGATTGACGGAGGGCAGTGGGCTCCCAACGAGGCCTGAGACTCGAGCAAACTGGCTGGGGGAAATTCGGCCAGCCTGTGGGGCAGAGGGAGCATGGGTCAGGCAGGATCTATCAGAATGCTGGACCCTCACCCCTATGGGGCTGGGGGAGCACAGAGTCCAGGGCTTTACCTGCGCTCCTCCCAGCAGCTGCGCCCGCTGCAGGTGGGTGAAAACGGGAGAGACACTGGTGGGGAATGGGTGGCCCAGCAACGAAGAGTTCTGCGAGAAAATAAAGGAGCAGAGCCCCCGGTCATGGTTCTCCCAGGTGGGATGATGATGCAGTCGGGGTATCAGAGGGGCTCGGGGGTGGGAGCATTGAGTACTGGTACGTTGCAGAGCTGGTTGGGGGACATCCTCTCGCTGTAGGGAGCAGAGTAGCGCTGCTGCATGGTAGCCCTGATGTGGACAGGCTTTGGACACAGGATCTGAAAGAAGGAAAGCAGTGGGGGTCTGACCGCTGGCTCCTTGCCAAGGGGCGTGCAACTGCTGTAGGGAGCTGGGGGCCATACCTGCTGGTTAAAATTGGGCATAGCAGCCTGCTTGGGAGGGGTACCGATGGGGACTGCTCGTACAGGGGGGCTCCCAATGATGGGGGAGGATGAGCGACGTGGCAGTGCCCGCTCCGAGGGGTCCCGCTCCTCCTCCTGAGCCTGCAGGGGTCTCTGGGGCAGAGCATAGTCCAGCACGGACACTGATGGCATCTCCTGCAAGTGGAAGTGGGGAGAAAAGCCCTGGAAAGAAGTCTCAGGGCTGGACATGGTGGCAAGGACATTGACACTGACATGGTATAGTGCAGAGGAGCTGCCGTGTCGTGCTTTCCCAGTGCTGGAGATCCCCACACCCCAGCCAGGATTCTCAGGGAGCCCCAAGGATCCTGCGTCTGACTCTTAATTAAGCTTGACTCTCTGTCACCCAGCAATGAAAACAGTTATGCCTCGAGGCACTGACGATCCCAAATCCTGAGTGCTGACACCACCAGGGATTGCGTGGCATCACCCAGCCCAGAGAGAGCACATGCAGGGTCAAGAAGTGATGTCCAATAGCTCACCCAACAGCCACAGAATATCCCAAGTTGGGAGGGTCCCATAGGGACCACTGAGTCCAACCCCTGGCCCCACATTGGAACACCCAAAACCCAAACCTACGTCTGAGAGCACTGCCCCAACACTCCTCAAGCTCTGGTAGTGTGGGGCAGTGCCTGCTTCTCTGGGAAGCCTGCTCTACGCCTACAACCCTCTGGTGAAGAACCTTTTCCTAACACTTCCTTCCCCATTCCTGCAGCCCTTTGTCAAGTGCCGACAGCAAATTATGCCCAAACCTGGGTGATCAGTGGTGTGCGGATGCGCTGCAGCACAGAAGGGCCATCCCAGATGCTGGTGTTGAGTGCCATGGCCTGTACACCAGGCCCACGGGTGTGCACGGCTCGCATGATGGCAGGGTCCTCCAGCTCACTCTCAATCACGAGCCGCGTCAGCCGCTCTGCCAGTGCATCCTCAGGTTCACCCAGCAACTCTGCATCTTCACTGCTCGGCGCGGCCTGCTGCCCAGAGCCTATGGGTTTCTCCTCCAGCTCAGCCAACCGCTCGTGGGCCTCCTGCCAGTCATCATCTGCATGGGAACGGTGGGGTGAGCGTGGCAGCAGAGGGCACCAGGCACCGGGCAGGTGGTGTGGGCAAGAGATAGGGACCAAAAGCTCACCGACAGCCCCGGCTCCAAAGGTGTCATCGTTGAACTGATCGATGTCCTCATCCTCCTCGCCCAGTGCCTGGAAGCCGTCTTCCTCCTCATCCAGCGGGCACTCCTCCAGGGACTGCGGTGGCAGACAGCACGTTTGTACCACCACCGGCACCGCCGTCAAGCCCAAGGCCCAGCCCTGCCGTACAGCCCCAGTCCCGAGCCCGGAGCCCTGGCCCCAAGCTACGGGCCCCAACCCTCAGCCCTCAGAGCTGACCCTGGGCCTTGAACCTACAGCCACAACCCACGGCCCCACGGCCCCAAACCCAACTCCGAGGCCCGAGCTCGAACCCCAGCCCCGATCCCTGCCGCCCGACCCCGCCCCCCACTCACCGGGTACCGGAACATGGCGGTAGTAGTGGCGGCGGCGGCGGCGGCGGCGGCGCCCCCCGCCCGCAGGCTCCGCGCGGCCCGCTCCGGCCCCGCCGAGCATGCGCCGCCGCGGGCGCACGCGCATGACGTCACCCTTTCCGCCCGTCATTGGGATGCGCATGCGCAAAGGGGGAGCACCGCCCACTCGGAGGCTTTAGGTGCGCCGCGCCCACTGCGGGCGGCTCTTAAAGGGGCGGGCGGCCTTTTTCTGCCTGCCTCCGGGCCCTTGTGCCCCGTCCTGCCCCAGCCCCGCGCTGTTGTCCCAGCCGTGCCCCCCCCACGTCAGCCGTGTCTCGGTCCTCCGCTGAGTCCCCTGGGTGTTTCCCTCTAGTCGCGACCCCCAACCTGTGTCCCACCACCCGAGTCCCCTGCCCGTGGACACGTCCCCCAGCCCACGCCCCTCAACCGTGTGCCCTAACTATGGCCAAGTCTGCCTCGTGTCCCCTAGCCATGGCCACAACCCCAGTCCGTGTCCCCTATTAGCCACATCTCCAACCTGTGTCCCACCATTTGTTCCTCCCATCCGTGGCTCTGTCCCCCAGACCACGTCCCCTACCCTTAGCCACATCCCCAACTTGCGTCCCACCACCCGTGGCCACGTCCCCATTTCATATCCCAACACCCCTATCCCCCATCCGTGGCCCTGCCCTCCAACCCATATCCCACCACTCATATCCCCTATCCATGGCCGTGTCCACCTGTCCACCACCACCTCCTGTCCCCCATCTGGTGCCAGGGTCACCCGTAAGCTGTGGAGACACTCGTGTCACTGGCACCTTCGCCACCGCCCCCCCCCCTTCGGGTGTCTGGAGCACACGTGGCGGGTGCGGGCAGCCCCGCCTCAGCCTTGCTCTCACTGAGTGCCCATCAGTGGGGATTAGCGGGGCTGATGTAGGACGGCAGCAGGCGGGCGGCGAGTCCTGGCAGCCCAGCACCATGCGGGACCGGCTGGAGCAACTCCGGGCGGTGAGGGGTGCAGGGCACCATGGGGGGCACACGTGGGGTCATCCAGGGATACGTCATCCAGGGATAGGTCGTGCCCTACTGCTGGAGGGGACCACGGGTCTTAGCCCTGGGAGGATTCGGGGTGGCTGCATCCTCACTGTGGCGTGCAGGAAGGGGTGCGGAACACATGCAGGGCCCCCATGCCCTGCTTTTGGGTTCTTGGGGTGCTCCCCACGCTGCGCAGCCCTGCAGCCTCCATGCTGCCCTGTGGGGGATTTAGCAGGGATTAAGGGAGGCGCTGCCCATGATCAGGCCCTGCGGGGGGAGCAGGGGATTAAGCATTATTTTTACTCCAGAAATAGGGGGCCGGGGCACGACACCGTGGTAATGGCAAGGGTGGCTGTGGGGCAGAGGGGAGCTCATGCGGAGCTGCTGTGGGGTGAAGTTTGGGGCCACAAAGCCCCATAATGGAGTGCCCCATCCCTTGTCCCTGCTCCTCCCACGGCCCAGCCCTGCAATCCGTTAATTCCTGCTTGTCAGATGTGAGCAGATGGCAGCCAGCTGGACCCCCCCCTCGCTGCTTGGGGGCCACTGCGTTCCCTCCCTGTCCTCGTCCCACACCCACTGGCTGTCCCCAGGTGTCCCCTGAGCATCCCCTCACTACTTCCCGCAGAAGCAGGATGCTGATGATGACACCGATGAGATGGAAATCGCCATCG
Organism: Phasianus colchicus; assembly: GCF_987193195.1. Lineage (NCBI taxonomy): Eukaryota > Metazoa > Chordata > Aves > Galliformes > Phasianidae > Phasianus > Phasianus colchicus. The sequence goes on along the minus strand of NC_143440.1, from coordinate 7,918,781 downwards.
ACAACACAGCCTTCATGGACGAATTCTTCGCTGAGGTGTGGAGCAGGTGGACACAGGGGATGTGGGGCACGTGGGGGACACAGGTGACATGTCCTCATGGCCCCTCCAGATTGAGGAGACCAGGCAGAACATCGACAAGATTTCAGAGAACGTGGAGGAAGCCAAGAAGCTCTACAGTGTCATCCTCTCAGCCCCCATCCCTGAACAGAGTGAGCATGGCTGTGTGTCGTCCCCCCCTCTACCCCCATCAGGGCCATACGTCCCCTCCTTGGACACACACCTGCGATGGCATCCCTGTCTCAGTATCCCATCCCCTGCAGAGACCAAAGATGAATTGGAGCAGCTCACAGCTGACATCAAGAAGATGGCCAACAGCGTGCGCAACAAGCTGAAGAGTGAGTGGCTGCGTCCCCAGCCCTGGGGTCACCGTGGTGGGGGGGGAAATGCACCTGACAGGTGGGGTTTTCACTGCTGGTAGGCATGGAGAGGAACATTGAGCAGGATGAGGCCCGCTCCTCTGCCGACCTGCGCATACGCAAGTCCCAGGTGAGGTGACTGCACCCTGCCATCCCCTCCTGGGGGTGGAATGCATCACGGCTGCTCCCACACTCGGGCTTGTCCCCTGGGGCTAAGGCATGCTTTATCTATGATGTCCCTGTTCCCATATCCCTGTCACCGTCCTTAGCGCTCAGTCATGTACCCTGATGTGGGACACACTGTGCTGTGAGTTCCCCATCCACAACTCCAGCACTTGGTCCTGTCCTCACAGTTTGGGACATGCCACGCCTGTAGTGTTCCCATCCCAATGTCCCTGTCCCAGTGTCCCCATCCTCAGCACTCAGTTCTACCCTATAGGGCTGGGGCTCACCATGCCTGAAGTGTCTCCAGCCCAATCTCCCCATCCCCAACCCCAGCGGTTGATCCTAACCCCAAGGGCTGGAACACAGCATGCTCAGGTTATCATCATCCCAATGTCCCCATCCCTGTACCCCCATCCCCAGTTCTCGGCCTTGTCCCTGGGAGCTGGAACATGCCATGCCTGAGATACCTGCTTTCCAATGTTGCCATCCCAATGTCTCTGTCTCTGTCATCAGCACTCAGTCATGTATCCTGTGGTCAGGCACATCAGAATGTCCCCATTCCCAGCACTCAATCCTGTCCCCCGGGGCAGGGACACTGGGGTGTTCATATCCCAGTGTCTCTCATACATAACTCCAGCGCTTGATCATAATACCAGGAGCTAGAACGTGCCATACTCAGTGTTTCCAACCCAATGTCACCATCCCAACATCTCTGTCCCTGTCCTCCACACTCAGTCATGTATCCTGTGGTGGGACACATCAGGGTAACCCCATCCCAATATCCCTGTCCCCTGCACTCAGTCCTGTCCTCTAGGACTGGGACACACCACGCCTCGGGTGACCCCAGCCCAATGTTCATATCCCCAGTGCTTGGTTCTGGAAGCTGGAACATGCCATGCCTGGGACGTCCCATCCAATGTCCACTTCTCACTGTCCCCATACCCAAATCCAGCACTCAGTCCAGCCCCTGAGGCTGAGCTACACCATGCTCAGGGTGTTCCCATCCCCAGCACTCAGTCCTGTCCCGCAAGTTCGTTGATGTGATGACCAAGTACAACGAGGCGCAGGTTGACTTCCGAGAGCGCAGCAAAGGCCGGATCCAGCGGCAGCTAGAGATCAGTGCGTGTCTCCTTCCCCACATTATGCCCCACTCATTCAGTGGGATGGGCAGAGCCTGTGGCAGCACTGACTCCCCACAGCTGGCAAGAACACGACGGACGAGGAGCTGGAGGAGATGCTGGAGAGTGGGAACCCCGCCATCTTCACCTCAGGGGTGAGCCCCATAGGGCCAGGGTTGGGGGTCTGGAGCTGCCCCATTGACGCCTCTTGTCTTGTCCCCCCTGCAGATCATGGACTCGCAGATCTCAAAGCAGGCACTGAGTGAAATCGAGGGGCGGCACAAGGACATCGTGCGGCTGGAGAGCAGCATCAAGGAGCTGCACGACATGTTTGTCGACATCGCCATGCTAGTGGAGAACCAGGCATGGCTGCGGGGCGAGCAGCGAGCCAGCATGGGGCAGGGGAGACAGAGGGACTGAGGCAGGGGAATGGGAGGGGACAAACGGGGGTCTGGACATAGGACAGCATAGGGACAAGTAGGGACAGGACGGAGATAGACAGGGACTCATGCATGGGACAGCAAGGGAACAAGGAGGGACCCCAGGGGCTGGGACCTGGCCATGGAGCACCACAGAGCCACGGCACCGAACCCCTGGGAAGGGTCTCCTCCCCATCCCCTCTGAGCACCCCCAGTGCCCCATGCAATGCGAGGAGTCGTGCTGTGCCCTTTGTCTCTCCTTGTTGCCCTTATAGGGAGCCATGATCGACCGCATAGAGAACAACATGGACCAGTCTGTCGGCTTCGTGGAGCGAGCTGTGGCTGACACCAAAAAGGCCGTCAAGTACCAAAGCGAAGCCAGGAGGGTGAGAGGGACCAACAGGATCCCTCATTGCTCTGAGTCGCCCCCTGAACCTCTGTCTTCTTGTCCCCTGTCCCCCTTCCCCGCACTGCCCACGTCCCAGCCTCACAGCCCCTCTCTCCCATGCAGAAGAAGATCATGATCATGATTTGCTGCATTATCCTTGTCATCATCTTGGCTTCCAGCATCGGTAGCATCTTTGCCTGACACCTCAGCCACTCCCCACAGGTGATGGGGTGCCCATGGGGTTCGGGCCAGCAGCACTCACTCTGCACTGACAGATGGGGGTAGCAGTGCCAGCCACCTCTGATGCTTCCTGCTTACAGGTGGCCTTTCCCCATCCTGTTTGGTGATCCTGCCCGTGGCCCTGGGACCCACCTGCCAAGCCTTGAGGACGTCACCCCGAGGTCCCTCCTCACCCACTGTCCTCACACCAGGGTCCCACAGCTCCCTCCTCACCAGCAGAGAGCCAGCCACAGCCAGGGCTCTGCCTTGCCTGGTGGTGAAAGCAGCTCACCCCTCACTCAGAGCTCGCGTGCAGCCATTCTTCCACAGAGCTGCTGTCCAGATGTGCCGACACCCGCACCACAGACCTCCTCCCCAATAAAGAGATGACTCACACTCTGCCCCATGGTGCTGTGTCAGCGAGTTGTATCACCCACCTCCGCGTCCCATCCCCACATCTGAGCCTCCACAACCCACAGTAATCACACCCAAAGAAAGGTAATGAAGCTGGCGAGGGGTCTGAAGCACAAGTCTTATGGGGAGTGGCTGAGGGAGCTGGGATTGTTCAGTCTGGAGAAGAGGAAGCCGAGGGAAAGTATTATTGTTCTCTGCCACTCCCTGAAATGAGGTAAAGTTGGTCTCTTCTCCCATGTAAGGAGTGAAAGGATGAGAGGTAATGACCTCAAACTGTGCCAGGGGAGGTTCAGGCTAAATATTAGGAAAAACCTCTTCTCTAAAAGAATGGTCAGACATTGGAACGGGATGCGCAGGGGGTGGTGGAGTCACCACCCCTGGAGGTGCTGAAGAAACGTAGATATGTGGCATGAGGGATCATGACATAGTGGGCGATACTGAATCACAGAATCACCAAGGCTGGAAGAAAACTCCAAGATCATTGAGCCCATACACCAATATTTCCCCACTCAAGCAGGTCCCCCAGTGCCACATCTAAACGTTTCTTGGTTGTAAGCGGACAGATGGACTCAATGATTTTAGAGGTCTTTTCCAACACCAAAGATTCTATGATTCCATACTTTCACAGAAGGCTTTATTCCGGTGACTCCATCCCTGCCTGTGGGCTACACCCTGTGCTTGAGGAAGAATTTCCCCCAGTAGCGTCCCTTCAGCTTCAGGTCGTAGGGGCTGAGGTACTTTCGCATGCCCAGCATGTTGGCAGTGATGACACGCTCAAAGGTCCAGGGGTTCTGGTTGTTGCGCCTCTTCTCCTCCTCCTCTTCCCGCATCTGCTGCAGGCTCTGCCGGCTGACAGCAACAGCAAGGAAGGGCAGCTTGTGGGCCACTTGTGTGAGGAAGGGTTTCACCTCCTCAAACTCGCAGCGCCCACCGAGCTCCACCACGAGCTGTCCGCTCTTCACTGCAGTCACATAGCGGTCGATGGGGCCTTTGCCACCCCCCATGCGGTGTCCAAGGCTCTTCTTTGTCAGTGGTTTGTAGGGGGCTGGCACGCGCCAGATGGCAAACATGTTCTTGGGGTCCATGTAGCGCCCGATGGTCAAGCGGATCATCTCCAGGTGCCCCCAGTGCAGGTAGCCACCCCCCAGTGCCTGTGGGACGATGGCAAGGGCTGACTGCTGGGCACCGGAGGTGCTCCAAGCCTGGTGCAACCCACCACAGCCCAGTGCTCACCAGGATGCCGTACTGCCCCTGCGTGAAGTCGGTGGCCACGCGGGAAGGCCCGCGGATGTCCCGCAGCTGCCGTGGTTCCCGTCTGACCTTCGGCACTGCCGGCATCTTCTCCATGAATTTCAGCTTCGGCCTCTCCGGGAGCGTGATGCCTGCAGGGAGGGGAAACGTGAGGACCACCGTGGGGACGGGTGGGGGAGGGAACAGACAACTCCTTCAGGCACCGCCGCCAGACACGGGGTCCCGCACTTACCGCTGTAGTCAGGGGGCAGCACGAACTTCTTAAGGCCTGCCCGGGGGACGGCGCTGCCGCCGAGGCCTAAGGACACAATGAGCGCTCAGGACCGAGCCGGGCCGGGGGCGCCAGGAAGGTCTCCCCGGGCACCCCCTGCACACCTCGCCCCCTCCCCCGCCCTACAGACCCCTCCTGCCTACCCCAGAGTCCCCCTCCGGTCCCTCCCGGGCCCCCCCGACCTCCGCAGGCCGCCACGGGCCGCCCCAGCCGCCACCACCCCATGGCCGGAAGTGCCCGCCGGGCGCCGCCATCGGGTCCGTTCCATCAGCCGCTCGGCGGGGAGCACTTCCGGTCGCACAGCTCCTTATCCCCCTCGGCTGAGGGGAAGGGAATGCGGGTTCCGGCTCTCTGCCGGACAGAACCCTCAGCCCGACCTCCTTCACCCCGTGCTTCCCCGGCCGCTCCCAGACCGTACGTAGGAACATGGAACCACGAAATGTCGCAGCTTGGGAGGGACCCACAAGGACCACATAACAGCAGAACGGTTGTGTTGGGAGGGACCTCGAAGATCACAGAACCACAGAGTGGTTGGTTTGGAGCAGACCTCAGAGATCACAGAACCACAGCGTGGTTGTGTTGGTCAGGGGGCTGTGGGAGCACACAAGGAAGGACATGTTGCAAACGACTCTTTATTGCCACGTTGTAGGGCCCAGCAGGGCTGCTTCTCCTCCGGTACCATCAGTAGGTGCTGAAGACAGCCTGGATGTGCTCCCCATCGTACGGCTTGTATGTGCCAACCCCTGCAGTGGGGAACGGGCGTGAGGATGTGGCTCCCCACCACAGCCCCTGCCAGCCCCCCAGCACTGCCCACCTTCCTGCAGTGAGTCACTGCCACTGAAGAACTGCCAGTAGGTCCTGTCAGTCTCACTGGCAGCCAGCCCGTGGATGGACACCACCATTGGGCCCCAGAATGTTGATTCTGTCTTGAAGCTGTAGGGCAGATGGGTGGTGGGACTGGGGTCTGACGAGCAGTGGGTTGGGGCCCAGGTGGTGACACTGACCCTGTTATGCCCCCCACTACTCACCTAAAGATAGTTTTGTTGGACTTCTCTGCCTGCTCCAGCACGACCAGGAGCACGGAGCCATCTGGGACATCCACCCTGGTGGTATAGGTGAAGAACTGTCCACTCAAGTTGTTGGTGATGGTGTACTCCACTGTGATGTTGGATCTCACTGAGAAAATAGTTCAGGAGCTGTGAGTTCGTTGTCTCAAAGGGGAAATTGTTGTCCAACAAGGAAGTAAGCAGAAATAAATGATGGCAAATATGCAAAGAACAAGTGGAAATGTGACAGTGTGACCAGAGGTAGGTCAAGTGTGTGGCAATGGCTGGTGTCAACAAAATGGGAAGGTAATGTTTCCTGCAAGGGACCTTTAGTCTCATTAAGGGCTAATGACATACCAAAACCCACATCCATCAGCATGGACATGAGAGTATAATGCGACAGCAACCACACCCTCCCAGTCTGGACTCTTCCAGCCCCATAAGGTGCATACCCAATTGGAGTAATCCATTACAAACTATAAAGAGAGCAGGGTGGTGGCCCCGTGGGGCTGGAGGCAGCCAATACCTTCCTTAGTTGTCGTGCCGTGGCTCGGGGTTGGATCCAGCTGCAGGCCAGTGGTTGTGCGTGCTTCAGGGCTGCAGTCCAGGCTGGCAGAATCCAGGTAGGTTCTGCCCACCAGGGCTGGCAGTGCCTGAGCAATGGCCATGGGCTGCTCCAGGTGGTGTCTGGTGATGGCAGCCACAGGCTGGGTGCAGTCCCACTTCTGTGGGGCATAGAACTTGCCCGCAGCCAGCAGCAGCTGCATGGCCAAACCTGTGCTGTAGATGTTCCCAATTAAGCCATTTCCCTTATTCTGTTTTTCAAGGAATTCGTTGGTCACGTTTGACAGCGTTGTGTTCAGCAGGTCCCGCATATCCTGGTTCTCATTCCAGGCACACACCAGTGGCAGCGCCATCATGGCCTGCTCGTCTGCATAGTAACACTGTCACAGCCTGCTTGGCATGGACAGAGCCAGCTGGAGTGTGGTGTTGGAGTGGGGGGACTCTTACCCACAGAGAGCTTGTTCTGGGAACTCCGCAGCTGCTTGATCAGGATGGTGGCAGCCCTCTGGTAACCACCTGCTCCCGTCACACACAGTGCTTGTGCATCCAGCCCCATACTGAACAGTGTGCTCAGCGGGATGCCCTCCTCCTCTGTGGAAGTACAGGGTTCTATCAGCCAGCACAGGCCAAAGCAGCATCCCTGTGTTGCCGTGTGCCACTCTGAGCCCCATACCCCAGTGTGCCACCTCCTCGTCCATCTTCTCCTGAAGGATGCTGAGCAGGTCGACACTCTGCCCATGTGCCTCTATATGTCTCAGGTCACAGCAGGAGGACAGCAGGGCCAGCGTGTACAAAGCCACCTGGCCCGAGGACATGTCTGTGGGGACAGAGAGTGGCTGGGGCAAACAGGAACTGGGACCCAAACCCACTGTCACCAGACTATGGGACAGCCAACCCAAAGCACTGATGCCACAGGGTTCTGGGATGCCCCCCGAGGCACCCTCCTACCTTTTGCTTGCTTCACTGCTGTCTCCTTGATCCGCTCGAGCAACTCCTGCTTGGCCTTGCTGCTGTCCCCAGCCAGGTTGAGGGCCAGCAGCACACTGGGGTTGGGCAGCCCGCTGTCCATAGCTGAGAGCTGCAGTATCCCCAGCATGCGGGCACGCTCCTCAGCATTGACGACTGTGGTAAGAGGGAGTGGGCCGGGACTGCTGGGCACCCCGTGTGTCCCCTGCTGGGTTTTGCACCCATTCTCCTCCCCAACATCCCCTCGTTACTCACTGCAATCCTGGGGGACCATGTCTTCTGCCCCACAACCTGCGAGTGCCAGAAGCACCACAACGCTGAGAGCCACGCCAAGCATCCTCAGAACCTCAGTGCCAGCAGTGCCCCTCTGATGCCGTATCCTCTATGCTCTCAACTGCCTCTAGCAGTGCTGCACTGACCTTCTGCTCCTGGGGGTTTATCTGCCTGGGGCGGTGCTCGCTGACCAATGGGGCTGTGGTACAGCAGGGGAGTGGCCCTTTCCCTTGGCACTGGGACCAGCGGAACGGGGCCAGGACCTGACCAACAAATCTGGTGCCTGGCACTGTTCTCATGGTCTGTGCCCACGCATCACCCCTCTGCCTGCAAAGCAGCCCTGAGATGTCCCTCTCTGGATCGTGCTGATCACTCTCTGGAAGTTGGGACTCAGTCCTGTGTCATCAGGGAATTGCTAAGGATGCAGTGGTGTCACCATGCCCTCCTGGGTGCTGTGTGTTTCTAGGCAGGGGTCTGGCCTGTGCTGCAGTATTGTTGGCATAGGGAATGGCACAATGGTGATTTCTTCCACCTGGATGCCACAGATCACAGGCAGAGCAAGGGACTCTTCTCCTGCTTCATCACCAATGGGGTTCGGGTGGGGATGGGGACAGGGGGGAAATGGGGATTGGAGCTGGAGCAGGGCAGCCCCACAGCCAGGTGTGTATGGAGGCACGAAGACTTTGGTGTCTCCAGGGAGCACTTTTAGCAGGATTTCTGTCCCTGTAGGTCTTCCTCTGCTGTCTCCTACAAGCGGTGGGGACTGCTGGCAGTGGGGCCTGCTAATATCTCCATGTGAGCACTACATGGCTTTCTGCAGATGATGTTGACTGCTCCTGCTGCAGCACTCCCTGGGGGGCTGCAGCGCCTGGCGCCAGTGGGACAGCTGTGTGGTTAAGGGCTGGGGTTGTGGGGATGGAGGGATGAATAGATGGTGTCTCCTTGCAGGGCTGCAGGGGAAAGCCAGCTTCTGATTGAAGCTACTCTCAATGCTGCCCACCGTCCCACAGACCCCTACAGCCTCTCAACACTGCTCCATGGCCCTGGTGCTGTGTGGCAGCCAGAGGGACTCAGATGAATGCAGGGTGCCCATTGGAGGTGTGGGTGTCCCCTGTGCCTCTTATCCTCTCCCCTGCCTCTTCCCACAGGGCCAGTGCTCCCCATTCATGCCACCATGTTGGCCATGGTGGCCGTGGGCTGCAACTTCACCTCTGTGGGCACGCTGGACTGCCACTGCTCTGTGCAGTGCTACTGCTGCCAGCACAGGAAGGTGGCACCAGGAGAGCTTTGGCCCCCAACGTGGCCTATGGGGGCTGGGATTTTCCCATTCCTGCAGATCCCACTGCTCTGAAGACCGAGTGTTTTGGCAACAGATGTGGAATGGAGGTGGATGGCTGCAGAACAGTGCATCCCATGCATGTGGAGGCTTGGGGCTGGGGTTTGTGCTTCACTGTGGCATAGCTGGGTCTGCTCCCACTGACTTGGGATTGGTGAACCAGCTGGGTGGCCATTACCTGCTGGGGGGAATATGGGGCCCAGAGTGTGTTGCCAGTAGAAGGGCAGAGCTCTGTGCCCATGGGGATGTTTAACTTTAGGAAAACCTTGGGAAAAATGCCCGGTACTTGCAGCTGTGTTGCTGGGAAGGGGTGTTATGGGGGAGAGCCTTTTGGAGGCTGTGCTTTGGCATGAGTTGGTGGGATATCCCCCAGGTTGGAAGGAACAGCAGCACTGTTATCCCACCTCCCTTCCCAAGGAGCAGGGCTGGAGACTCGGGAGCTTTCCCAAATTGAGGTGGAAGGGCAATGCTGGCACCCACTTGTCCTCCTTTCCCTCAGTACAGAGGTGCCCTCCCCTGTCCTAGCAGCCCCTTCAGCTGCATAGATCTACAGGGGGGGGGCGCGAGGGGGCTCTTTTCTCCGCAGCCTACCCCGCAGGGAGGAGATGTTCCTGTGCCTAATGGCTTTGATGGAGCTTTCTTCCAGGAACTCACTTTGAGCCGCTGTAAACAGAACAAAGAGACAAAGATGGGTTGTTAGTTTTTTCTTTTCTTTTTTTTTTTTTTTTTTGGGGGGGGGGGGGGGTGTTGTGGGGAGATTCTGAGCACTCAGCGCCTGCTCCCCCCTGCCCCGTTGTCCCCCGTTCCTCCAGCAGCACGCACGCACACTTCGGACCCTCCCGACGGGCACGCGTGGTTGCCCCCTGACATCACGGCGGAGGCTCCAATCGCAGGAACGGGGGCGGCCCCCGGTGCTCGGGACCGAGAGCGAGCGGGGCGGGCTTGGGGGGGGGGGGGGGGAAGATGTAGATGGAGACGGGGGGGGCTCAGGTGGCGGCTCTGTCTCCATGCAGGGGATGGGGACGCTGCGGCTGGGGAGCCGTGCTGTCATGTACACAGCCGAGACACTGCCCAAGGGCAAGAACCGAGTGATGGGGGTGAGTTGGGAGTGGGGGGGGGGGGGGGAAGGGGTTCCCATCCCTATGACACCCCTACACTTCCATTGCAACTCCTCGTATCCCTGCTGTACCTCTCCAAAATGCCCCCATCCTTAGCATCCCTGAGAAGTTCCCCGTCCCTGAGAGGTTCCCCATCCTCGTGGGTGCCCCCAGACCGTAGTGTTGGTGGGGGTCACAGGGACCTTCCTCCCTCTCCCTTCCCATGCTACCGTGGTGAGGGAAGCTCCCAGTGGAGCTGGGGGAACACAGGGGTTAACCCTGGGCATAGGGGGGGGCTGGGGGCACGGAAGGGTTAACCCTTGGCTTGGAGGTGGGGGGATGAGGAGCACAGGGGCTGCGTGCCTCCCCCAGCACAGCACACAGCAGGGATGCGTCCCCCATGCATGGATTCCATAGATGTGGGAACCCCTTCCTAAACTACAGGGTTGGAGCCCTAAAGCTCAGGGGCTGCCCTGGGGGGGCTCAGCCCTGACCCTCCGTCCCCTCAGACTATCCAGATCATGACTGGCTTCATGCATATTGGCTTCGGTATCGTCCTGACCACGCTCACCAATGTCTACTCCTCCATCTTCATCACCGGCGAGATCCCCTTCCTGGGCGGTGTGTCTGTGCGTAGCATGGGGGCTGGGGGCTGCCTGCCGGCCCCCCCCACTTCCTCTGGAGATGGGGGAAGCTGGGGGGTGTTCTGTGGGTCTGGGGACACGGGACTGAGTGCCCCCCTCCCCTCTCCTGGTGCAGTTCATCATCTCGGGCTGCCTGTCCATTGGGGCAGAGAAGAGTCCCACAGAGTGTGCGGTGAGTGTCTGTCTCCCCCCCCTGCCTCCTTCCTGGCCCCCAAATCTGAAGTGGGATGTGGGGAGCAGCACGTGTACGGGTGTGGAACCCGCTGGGGCAAAGCTGTGTCCCCGTTTGAAGCTTGTACTGAGGTTATTTCTGTCAATGAGCAATGGGAAGAGGGGAATTAACAAAGCTGTTAATTCTGCTGTGTCAGCAGCAGTGCTGAGGGAGTGCTGGGATCCCTACATCGGGGTGGTGCTGGGGGTGGCCCTGAGACGTTACCCACAGCTGTGGGGTAAAAAGGGCCAGGAAAAGCCTCTCCATGCCTGCAGGTGAAGGGAAGCCAAGCCATGAACATCATCAGTGCCATCTTTGCACTCCTGGGCATCGTCGCCTTCATCATTGACCTCAACTTCAACGGGCTGTACCGCTCCAGCGATGACTACTACAGCTACCTTGTCCTGGTAGGTGGGGGAATCGTTCAGCCCTTTGGGATCCTCTGCACTTTGGAGCACTTCTCTAGCCCTATTGGGATCTTGGCTCTATCAGGGCTCCCATCATCCCTTGGGCACAGTGCCATTGCCCGACCTACACTGAGCTGGTGCTGTGGGAGATGACTCATGCCCTGCATGTGCCTGGTTCTGCCTGAGCTTTGGGAAAACAGAGAGGCAAAAGACACAGAGCAAGACCCAGGGCTGGTGGGAGATGGGAAAAGGTCTCAGTGCACGGGGGATGTCAAGAACTGGGCACTGCTGATGGAACTTTCCCCACTTTGGAGCTCGCAGGGAACGGCATCTCCATCGTGCTGCTCATCTTCACCATCCTGGAGTTCTGCATTGCTGTTGCCACTGCCAACTTCTGGTGCCGAGCAACACGACTCAGCCCCAACGAGGTAACAGGGCAGGCAGAGCACAGGGTCCTCATTCCCCTGGCTGGGGATAAGTATGGGATGGTATTTTCTCCCTCCAGGCCATGCTGATTGTGCCCAGCACCACCAGAGTGGACCTGGCTGTGGTGCAAGCAGAGCTGCCACAGCCGCCCAGCTACTCGGAGGTGAGGGGGCTCCGGGAGGGCTGCATTGAGCCCCCAGCTCTTTGTGCAACAGCCATCTCTGAGCACTTCTCTTTCACAGCTGGCAGCTCCTGAAGTATAGCTGGGCAGAAAGGATGTCACAGAAGCCACCTGCATCTCCAGGGCATCGGCACCTTCTCTTGCTGCACTGCAGGCTGGGGCATACTTTGTAGCCCCTGAACTTAGCCCCTGTTGTGGTTCCCTTCCCCCCCTGCCCTTCCTGACCTCCATACCCCACCCAGCTCTCACCTCCTGGCTGCTCTGGGGAGGGACTGGGGGTGGTCTTGCCCCATTACCCCAGCCAGGTGCTGGGCACCGCACAGCAGCCAGACTCATTCCATTGTCAGCTCAGTCCCTGCTGGCTTCATTTTCTCTTGAAAATAAAATAATAAAATGCTGTGACCAGACCCGGCTCTGCTCCTTTGCTGGGAGGGGGGGGGGTTGCTAGGGGAGGTTACAGTTCCTTTCAGATTTCAATACTCCATCCACTGCTGTGGGGGCTTGCAGTAAGGAAGGGCTGTGAGGATAAGCCCCAGCAGAGAAAGATTCATTGGAGAGTATTTTGCACCTTCCTCCAGGAGGAGTTTTGGGTCAAGTTCCGTGTTTTCTTGCTCATTTCACCACCCCCCTCCCAGTGCTTACACCATTCAGCCAAAACCTCATGGATTATTCACTCGCTCTGTTATTTCTGGGCCTGGTGCTGAAAAAATAATGAGCCGGTTTGGGAGGAGAAGCCCCAGAGGTGGGGGGAGTGCAGGGGGAAAGGATCATACTGCTCGTGCTGTGCTCACAGCACAATAAGTTCTAACTCCAAGGGTCCCCCTGTGCCCACCCAGCTCTGTGCTGGTGTTTTGGCCACCCTGTGGCCAGCACTCTTGTGGGGTCCATGCACACCCCACAAAGAGCTGGGGATCTGCACCCAACCTTCACTCCTGGCCAGGCTGCAACCCTGGGTCAAAGTAGACCAGGAAGCAGCTGGATGGGCTTTAGGAGCAGCACCGCAGCAACTCTCTGCTGAGCAGTGGGTGCAGAGATGAAAGCCAGCTCTTCCTTTTTTTCGTTTGCTGAGGGCTGCCCCAAAAAACATGACTTCCTCTTTAAGTAATCAGTGATCTGGAGAAAAAGCTGAATTCTGTCTTTTGGTATTTTTATGGGGATATAAAGTTTTTCACAGGAAGCAGAAACTTGCTGTGAAAAGCATTTACCCATCATGACTTGTTTTCCTTGGAAAAAGCAGGGATTTGGATCGGAAAGAGCCTGCAGCATGCAGGGTTTGCTGCTTCCCGGCATCTGCTCAGCCTGTGAGCTTCACCTCCTCTGGCATCTGCTTCTAAAATATATTGTAACATCCTACCTTGGGCTCCTGCCATCCCCAGCTGGGCCTGGCTTTATTTAGAAAGAGAAGAATGCTTTCTCCACGAATCCCTCTTTCAAAAACGGGTTTTTAAGGCACTTCAGTGAGCCCCCACTGCTGGGATGAGAGCTGCCACAGTTGCTTCCAGCTGAAAGGCTGAAACTCCAAGAATGCTTTCAGAGCCTGAAAGCACGGATTTGGGAGGAAATCCACCACAGTGAGTGATTTCAGCTGGGAATGCAAGCTGCTGCTGCTCTTGACAGGGGACACCACATGTGTATAAAGGATAAATAGGGGATCTGGGCATTTCCACAGGTGCTGAAGCATTCCTGGGTAACCAAGCACCAAGAGCCACCAGGAGTACAGCTGATGACCAGACCTCTTCCACCTCCCAGCTTTTCCTGGAAAGCTGCGTCCCTGGATGAGATATAACCCATAACTGCTGTGGGGAACTGCCCCTTCTCCAGACCCCAGGTGTCTTCCCCAGAAGGATATTGCCATGGGGACACTTTCTAGGCTCATTTCCACACAGAAGCTACTCTCCATCCTGCATACTGATCTGTGGTCATCACCCCTTCAGAATCATGCCTAGCAGAAAACAATGCATCGTGGGGATGTGTGACAAATTAGCCTTGTCCCAAGCTCTCTGTGAACTAAAGCAGAGAATAGAGGAGTTGCTGGTCCCCCATGCACATGGGGATGCCAAGAGGTGGCCCCCATGGGCTCACAGTGAGGCCAGAGCAGGTGTCCCAGCTCTAGGGCCAAAGCAAATCAAGAGGTGCTTCCAAAAGCCATTTTTGGGATGCAGCCCCATGTCTGCCCCTGTCGCAGGGGACACCGATTTCCTGGGGCAGAATCCCCACTGTCCTGGCTGTTTTTCTATGCGGGGAGGAAGCGGCTGTTTTTCTGGCAAAGCCAGAGCATGGTGGCCCGAGGAGGGAGGAAGGGGCCCCTTGGGTGCTCTTCGGGAGCTCTCACCATGTGCTGTGGCTCCGTTCCCAGTCTGAGCTCTCATTTCCTATCGGAAACGATTGCATCCCCCTTCCTTTCAACAGGGGAGCAAGCCTCCCAGCTCGTGATTGTGGGTGGACTGCCATCAGCGGGAACAGGCACAGGGAGTCAAAGTGTCTGGGAGGGAGAGAGAGCCCTGAAAAACACAGAAAGGTAGCAAACGAGGTTCCCTAGGACTGACAGGATTTAGGCTGTGTCATTTCATTCCCATTTGTCCTATAAGAAAAGCACCAGCCAGGCCAATGGTCTCTTCCTCTGATCGCTGACGCTCACTGTGGGCACTCAAGGCAGATTCATTTATTTTTGCAGCCTCTCTTCCTTCATTTGGCAAAGCTGCCTCATTGAGCAAGAGGGGCCTGACAGGACTTCCGCAAACAAACTTCCTCTGCGGACCAAAGGGCAGCAAGCACTGCAGCCCTTGTACTCCACCTAAACTTCCCAAGGGACCAGGAGCAGCAGCACAAGCCAGGCTAAGTGAAGTACAGGGCGCAGGATGGGGCATGGGGTGCAGGATGGGGTGTGAGGTGTCTCCATCAGGGTGATGGCACTCCATTCATGGACTAAGCACAGACCCACCCCCATCCCTGGGCCTCTGCAGGTAATGGCAACCACGGTGACAGAATCTGGCGGCGTGCGGATCATCACAGAGGTCATCCCCAACACAGACCCACGGGCAGCTCAGCTGGCCTCCGGCTCCATCCAGCCCACCGTGTCTTCTTTCCAAGTCAGTGGCTTCAGGAGAGCACAGCCCAAAGTGCTGGGGGTGAGTCTGTGGCGTGGTAGGGCACGTCTCCTCAGCATTGTGCTGCTGATGCTGGGATCGGGGTGGGACGCACATAATGGCAATGCTAATCCTTGTCAGCACACAGGGGATCCCCTCTCTTCTGTCCTTTCCCAGACCATTCACATCGTCACCGGCATCATCCACTTGTGCTTTGGTGTCATACTGACCTGTGCAGAAAACAACAGTGTCCTCTCCCTTCCTGTGGCCAGCGGAGTCTTCTTTTGGCTTGGGGTCCTGGTATGCAAGGGCACGATTGGGCTTCAACCCCTTACTGCCCAGTGATATGGGGCTGGATCCCCTTGTCATGGGGGGTTCCTTGTATACCTCATATCCACTATTCTTTCTGTGGCTGGAGAGTTGGTGAGGGCAGACCTGAACACTAGAGGGGCTCTGGGATGGGTGATGGGAAGCTGTGCCCAGCTGCTGCCTCTCTTCCTCCCGTGTTTTCCAAGCAGCTCCTGGTTTCAGGCTCTCTCCTGGTGGAAAGTGAGAAAAGGGAGAACATCCTGCTGGTAAGGGCTTTGTGTTGCCACTGCATACAGCCTCCATGAAGGCGCTAAGAGGGTTGGACGGGAGACACGTCCCTGTAGGGTGACCCTTCCTGATGTGAACCATGCAGGTGAAGGTGTGTTGCGTGGCCAACGCCGCCGTCATCCTCAGCACGCTGGTGGCCATGCTCATACACACGGTGGCCATCACCCACAGCATCCCCGGCTGCAGCAGCAGCGCCAGCATGCCACTCCTGGTGAGGCAGGAGTGGTGCTTCAGCGCTGAGACCAAGGTACTGCCCGTGGCCCGGCGCAGCGGACGCTGTGGGGCAGCAGGATGCTTAACTGCCTTCCTGCCACCAGGCCCTGAGCAACGGCTTCGACTGCATCTTCGTCCTCTTCAGCCTGCTGGAGTTCTGCACAGCCGTGGCGGCCCTGGCCTTCGGCTGGACTGCCATCAAGCAGTACAGTTACACACGCATGGTAAGGGGCTCTGCTCACCGCCTTCCTCCTCAGCAGGCCCTCACGCCGGCCCTACGGCTCCTTCTTCTCCCTCTCCAGGTGCTGTAGTGAAGCCCACACTATCCCTGCTGCTCCCCAGAGCCGGACCACGCCCAGCCCTAAGCAGCAGCACCACGCACTCCTACAAAATCTTAAAAACGAACCAAAAAATCCCAATAAACTGCCTCTCCCCCAGCCGAGCCTTCGCGTTTCTCTGCAGGTCGGGCAGCGCGTCGGTTGCAATATGGCGGCCCACACCAGGCCTGGGAGCGCTGCCCGACACCAACATGGCGGCCGTGGAGGCGGATGGAAGTCAGAACTGAGCATGCGCGCAGTGCGTTGTGATGTCATCGCTCGGCGCCTCGAGAAAGGCGCCGCGTGGAGGATGAAGGCGTGCAGTACAGCGGCGGCCCCGGGCCCTGAGGGGCCCAGCGGGGAGGCCTCGGCCTCCGTCTCCGTTTCCGATCTCGCCCAGACCTCAGCCGTGGGTCCGGTCTCTGAAGTTCCCCAGGCTCCAGCCCGCCGCAAGGCCGCCAAGAAGCGGAAAGAGGCGGCGATGGTGGCCATCCCCCGGGGCAGGCCCAAATCGGGGCGGGTGTGGAAGGACCCGGGCAGGAAGAGGTGGGAATGAGGAGGAGGGCTTCCAGGCCGTGGGGGGTTCTGTGTGGTGCTCCGGTGAGGGCCGAGAGGTACGGGGTTATAGAGAGGGGTATAGGGCTGCAGTGGGGGAGCTCCCCAGGAGGGCTTAAGGTGTGGTTCCTGAGCGATGTGGGGGCTTTGGGGGTGGCCGAGGTGCTGTTGGGAGCCTTGGGCTGGGGGTGAGAGGAGGGGGAGCTGTGACAGGACTTGCAGGGGTCCCAGTTGCAGGAAGTTTGGGGAGGGCCGGGAGGGTGTTAGGACTGCCTCTCCCCGTTACAGCCCCGCCTTCCCACCCAGGTTCTCACTCATGGTGCAGGACAAACCTCTTCGCACTTCGTGGCAGCGAAAGCTGAAGGAGCGGCAGGAGAAGAAGCTTGTGAGGGACCTGGTGCAGCAGCTTCAGGAGGCGAAGCAGAGGGAGAGAGAGGTAACAGGATGCTGCGTTTGAGAGCTGGGCCAGCTCCTTCTGCATCACCCAGCCCTCTGGGGCAGCTCTCACCTTCCCCTTGGCACAGTTCCACATCTTTGCCTACATCCCAGCCTTGCAGGCTGCTGCCCTGCAGTGAGCATAAAGCCTGTCCACAGCTACATGAGATTCTCCAATTGGGTCCCCTATTGTCCTGCCAGCTCTGTGCTGTGATAGTCACTTGCTGCAAGTTGCTGTTTTGGGATAAATTCAGACTCGGGCCTCATGGAGGGAGGGGAAGGGAAGTGTTGATGGCTTGACTCTGTGTGGCAGATTTCTGCATGCAAGCGCATTGCTATAGTCCTGCAGTTTCTTGTCTGGCCCCTCTGCTCCCAGTGGCCTAAGTTTAAGGCTGGAAGGTGGGAGCTGCAGGGACATTCTGGTGCTGCTCCTGCAGGAGAAGAAGCGGCGGCGGGAGGAGAACCTCAGAAGGCGGCTGGAGAATGAGCGGAAGGCAGAGATTGTTCAAGTGGTGAGTCCAGAACTGAATGCTGGGCTCTAGTTTGACTTCTGCTCCAGTTCCTCCCCCTACTCCACCCCAGCTCTGGAGGGGCTGGGGGAGGATGGTTGCAGCTCTCCATGAAATCACTTTGGGGTTGACCCATGAGGTAACAGAGCATGGGATATGGGGCAGCAGCAGCGCTCCAAGCATGTGAGGCTTTGGTAGGGCTTCTCTACCTTGGAGAGACCTGGGGGTGGTGGGGTAAAGGGGGATGATTATCTCCTGTTCCTTCCCTCCCATGCAAGAGCTGGGGGAGTCCAGAGACATTCCTGGGAGTTTTAGGATAAAACTTTCCACCTTTCCACCTACCTGAAAGCTGCCTTCTGCCCCCCAGATCCGCAACCCAATGAAGCTGAAGCGGGCAAAGAAGAAGCAGCTGCGCAGGGTGGAGAAGCGGGACACGCTGGGCATGCTCCAGAAGGCACCTGTGAAGTGCAAAGCAGCTGCACAGTGAGGCTGGAGTTCTGCAGGTCCTGCTGCTCTCTGGGGCCTCAGCTCGGAATGGACAGCAGGATGGAAAAGGATCCAGCTGCTGCGTGCCCTGTCTTGTAAAGCAGGTCGTTGTCAGTGCCTGGTGCTGGACTGAGAACTGCTCAAATCTACCTTTTCTTTATTAAAAGCAAAGGGAAATTGCTCCAGCCTCGCCTTCAAAGAGGCTTCTGTACTTCTGGGGTCACAGGGCACCATGGCCCCTGCCCCTGGGGCTTAATTTCCTCTAGGAGAGGCCTTGCTCCTGAAAATGAGCGCTGGGGTGGGGACACCTCCACCATGTCGCAGAGCAAGTGAGCACACTGCAGCCTCCTGCCTCCTCTCTTGGGCTGGGAGACAGTAGGGAGGTGGGAAGAATGAAGGAGGTTGGAGCTGGAAGCCCATGTGCACCTCTTCACGTTTGTGGTTAGATTTCCTGCCCTATGAACGCCTATTCCTGCGTTTTTCCTTCTGGTTGTGTTTCCCTGTGCTGTGCTGAACAAGCAGTTGCTGGAGGGAGCCATCCCCGTGCACCCTGGACAGAGGGAAGCATGGGGAGTTAACTAGATGCAACATTTATAGGTTCTCCACTGGGGCAGGTGGAGCTAGCTCCCCACTGCTGCATCCCCACCCCCCAGCAGGGGAAGGGCTGAGGAGCCTGCCATGGGGCGTGGCAGAACTGTGGGTCATCAGCCTCACGGCTGTATTCCTGCTGCTTCCTGGGTTAATGATTGCTGGGGTGGCGAAGTGCTGCCAGTCTCCAGGGCACAGCAATTGACTTCACCTTTGCCTGCGCTGCGGGGTAAGAGGGGCTTGGGTCCTCTCCACGTGGCTTTGGGGCACGCAGAAGGTTTTCCAGTGTGGTGCGTGGGTGCACACCTCCCTGGGTGGGGCCACGCAGGGCTCCCAGCTCTCTGGAAAGGGGGTGAGTGCCAGACAGCGGGACTAGAGCTTTCTGTAGCCAGTGCTGAGGAGAGGAGGTGGAGGTGAGTAGGGAAGGGGTTCCTGGGGGCGGATCCTGGAGCAGCACATCGATGTGCTGGTGCCGTGCTGCTGTCCCCAGGTGCACCATGGTGGAGGTAATGGTGACGCCGAGCTCCTCACTGGCTGACCAGATGGTGCAGGTGGTGGTTTCTGGACTGGCTCCCTCGCAGTTGGTGACTCTGCGTTCCTGGCTGACGGATGAGCATGGCGAGCGCTTCCAAGCACGTGCATTCTACCGCTCTGATGAGGAGGGCAAGGTGGATGTTGGGCGACATGCTGCCCTGGGGGGCAACTACACCGGTGTCTGGCCCATGGGGCTCTTCTGGTTCCTGCAGCCTGACAGCCTCTTCAAGCGCCTGGTGAAGCGCGATGTGATGGGCAGCCCCTTCCTCGTCCACCTGGAGGTGTTTGATGGCCTCCGCATGGTGTCGGGGCAGCAGGATGAGCCTCTGGCCACCTGCACCGCCGAACGGTGGTACGTGGGCCCTGGTGTGCAGCGGGTGCCCATCCGCGAGGGGAGGGTGCGGGGGGCCCTGCTGCTGCCACCAGGTGAGTGCTGGGGGCAGGAGCAGCCCCAAAGGGTCTCTGGGTCGCTGCCCTTGTGGCTTGGAGCTAGAGGTGGGGGTTCCTTTGTGGGAAGACCCCGAAGCTGGGTTTGGGCTGTGGGATGGTGGCCGTGGGGCTGGTGGCACCCCCTTGGTATGGGATGGTAATGGGCTGGTGGCACCCTCTGGTGATGGATCCTGCGTGGAAAGACCCCCAGTCTGGGTTTGTACTGCGGTGTGGTGGCGAGGGCTGGTGGCACCCTTCATGGTTTTGGGTTCCTTGCTACCTGCAGGCCCAGGGCCCTTTCCAGCAGTGATCGACCTGTTTGGGGGTGCGGGTGGTCTCATTGAGTTCCGAGCTGGGCTGCTGGCCAGCCGGGGCTTTGCAGTGCTGGCTTTGGCTTTCTTCGCCTACGAGGACCTCCCCAAAGGCCTAACCCAGCTCGACCTGGACTATTTCGAGGAGGCTGTCCAGCTGCTCCTGCAGCACCCCAAGGTGAGTGCTGTGCTGTGCTGTGGTGGGCAGCCTCAGCAAACAGGGACATGCTGATGAATGAGGATGTATGAAGGGCTGGGATCATCCTGGGTCTGTCCTGGTGATCATGGAGTTTGTGGTGAGGAGAGGTGTCCTGGTGACCAGGGGCATCCTCCTGGCGACTTGGGAGTGTTGTAGTGATTGGGGACGTGCACAGATCATAGAATCACAGAACATCCCAAGTTGGAAGTGACCCACTAAGGGTCGTGGAATCAAATTCCTGGCTTTGTGCAGACCATCCAAGAACTACACCGTATGTCTGAGAGCAATGTCCCCATGGGCAGGGCCATCCTGAATTTGGGGGCATCCTGCTGACCAGGGATGTCTTGATGACCAGAGATGATGCCACGGTGCACAAGGAGGTCCTGAGATGCCTCCTCATGAGCAGGGCTTCCCCAGTGATCATGGCTGTCCCAGAACCATCCCATCAGTGCCACCACCCCCTCCCTCTTCTCTCCCCCTGCAGGTGCGAGGCCCAGGGCTGGGTGTCATTGGTGTGTCCAAAGGGGCTGAGGTGGCTCTGGCCATGGCCGCCTTCCTCCCACAAGTGGTGGCCACAGTGTGGATCAACGGCACGACCTTCCTCTACGGCAACCCGCTGCTCTACAAGGGCCTCCGCATCCCTTCCATCCCCTATCAGACCGAGCGCATGCTCTTCACCGAGCTGGGTGCCATGGACAACTCTGCCATCTTCGCCGACCCGCGCAGCCCAGCCTGCAGCTCCTCGGCCATCCCAGTGGAGAAGATCCAAGGCAAAGTCCTCTTTGTGGTGGGTGAGGCCGATCGCAGCTTCAACAGCAAGCTCTTCGCCCAGCTGGCCACAGAACGCCTGCCACAGGATGCCTACCGCCTGCTGTCCTACCCTGGGGCTGGCCACCTCATCGAGCCCCCCGGCTCACCCCTCTGCAGCATCTCCAGCCTGCGTGGCAGCCCTCTGCCTGTGGTGTGGGGCGGAGAGCCCCAGCCCCACGCCAGGGCGCAGCAGCACTCGTGGCAGGAGATCGTGCAGTTCTTGGAGCTGCACTTGAGCCCCGCTCCTGCTATCAAGCTGTGAGCTGCTCAATAAAGGCAATGGTTTCACTGGGGGGCACGTTGGGAGTTAATGAGTCTTGGTGGAGATTAATGAGACCCTTTGACCTGGGTGTGAGCGTGCTGGGCAAGGAGCAGCAGCAGTCACGTTTCTTGTGCTCAGCCCTGGAGTGGGATTTTACATCTGGAGTTGCTCTCCAAGAAAAGGGAAAACTGAGCCCAAGTCTCATTGATCCATGTTCTCTTCCTGCTGAGCTGAGTGTCTCCATGCAGTCCTGGCTCAGAAGTCATCCTATATCCTCCCGTGGAAGGGGGAATGTTGCCCCATGGGTGCCTGGCTCCAACGGTTGGGGCTTGATGGCTGAGCTCCAGGGCTCCTTGGGGCTGCATAGGCTTGGAGCAAGTCTGGAGCTGGCTGTGACCCCAAAGCAGGACTGGGGTCAGGGTGAGAGAATTTAAGCTTCACTAAGAGCAGGACCCAGAAGAGAAACTGGGGCTGGGGGGGGGGGGGGAGCACACAGGAGAAACATGAAATGCTGCTGTCAGCAGCAACCTGAGGAGCAAGGTCCTTCCCAGCCCCATGGAGCACTCCCCACACCTCCAGCCTGGGCACAATTCACTTCCAGGTTTTTGTGCCCCCTCTATTCAGTGACAGTGGGCACCCCACAACTGAGCACCTTGGAGCACTGCTGGCAACGGCACCAGTGCAGTGTGGGGTGATGACTGAGCCAAGGGATGTCCAGGGACCCCTGTGCCCTGCTGGGAGCAGCAGTCTCAATTCCCCATTTGCAGGAGCATTTCCCTGAGCCCATGACAGCTGTGGGGCACCGTGATCTCCAAATGACTTTCGGTTCCCCTGTGGCACCATGAGTGGGGCAGAGCGACCTGGGTCTGTGTGTGGGGGCACCCCTGGCCGTGAGAGCACTTGGACAGGGCTTGGGGCAGCCCAACCTGGTGGAAGATGTCCCTGTTGTAGGACTGCTCTATGGACTCCTTGGCACGCTCCCGTGGCCAACAGGGAGCTGGATGGCATACACCATGGAGCTGTGGGGTCTTATGCCAGCACAGTGCTGCTTCAGCCCCATTTCTTGGTCTAGGACCAGATCTCAATTCCCCATTTGCAGGACACAGGACATGCCGGCCTTCAAACAGCTTTCGCTTCCTCCCATCACTTTGCTGACGCCTCGGTCATCTGATTGTAGCCCAGGTATAAATGGAGGAGACTCACGGGAAGCTCTGTGTTGTGCTCAGCGCTAAGATGGGCTGGAGCTGCTCCCTGCTGCTGCCGTTGCTGCTGCTGCTGCCCGCATGGCTGCCCTCTGGCTTGGCACTGCTGCGGTTCCATTACGACTGTGGGGACTTTGGCATGCAGCTGCTGGCGTTCCCCACGCATGGCCGCACCATGCGCTTCAAGGTCCTGGGTGAGTGATGGGCATCCAATGGCAGCATGAGGGGAGTGGGATGGGGTCAGCCTCACTGCCCCCGTGTCCTCGCAGATGAGTTTGGCACCCGCTTCGAAGTGGCCAACTGCTCCGTGTGCCTGCACTGGCTCAACACTGTGGAGGACGGTGGGTTTGCCTTCTCAGCTGGCTACAAGGGCTGCCACGTGTTGCTGAAGGTGAGGCTGTGCTTGCTTGTGGGGCACCCGGTGAGATGAGATGGGGTTACACCTTCCGCTTTCCCTGCCACAGGATGGTCACTATGTGCTGAGGGTGCAGCTGGAGGAGATGCTGCTCAGTGGGGTGGTGGCTGCTTCCTACGAGGTGAACATGACGTGCCCACGGCTAGCTGGCTATGAGATCCTCCGAGATGAGAACATGCATGGCCACCACCAGCCCAACCGGGGCAACGGCGCCCTGCCAAGTCACGGTGTCGATGTCCTCATCCCCCGGCCACGGCCCGGCCTCCTGCAGCACATAGCCCATTCTGCCCTGGCCATCCCCCGCCCCCAGCAGCCCCCCAGAGTCCCCATGGGGCAGAGTCACCCTGTGGCACACACACAGCCCATCCTGGAGCACCCAGAGCTGCAGCACCAGCCTCAGCCCGGCATGGAGCATCCAAGACCCCAGCCCCAAAACCAACCTGGGATGATCCATGCTAGTGGTCAAACCCAGATGGGTCTCCTTCATCCAGGTCTTCAGTCCCAAAATCAGCCTGGGTTTGTGCATGCTGGAAGTCAGATCCAACCAGGGGTCCTTCGCCCAGGTCTTCAGTCCCAAAACCAGCAGGGATTAGTGCGTCCAGGGAGTGAAACCCAACCAGGTGTCCTTCGTCCAGGCCTTCAATCTTCAAACCAGCATGGATTAGCACACCCAGGGGGTCAAAACCAACTGGGTGTCCTTCGCCCAGGTCTTCAGTCCCAAAATCAGCATGGATTAGTGCACCCAGGGTATCAAACACAACCAGGTATCCCTCGCCCAGGTCTTCAGTCCTCAAACCAGCATGGATTAGTGCGCCCAGGGAGTGAAACTCGACCAGGTATCCTTCACCCAGGTCTTCAGTCCCCAAACCAGCATGGATTAGTGCGCCCAGGGAGTGAAACTCGACCTGGTATCCTTCGCCCAGGTCTTCAGTCCCCAAACCAGCATGGATTAGTGCGCCCAGGGAGTGAAACCCGCCCAGGTATCCTTCACCCAGGTCTTCAATCCCCAAACCAGCATGGATTACTGCATCCAGGGGGTCAAACCCGACCGGGTGTCCTTCGCCCAGGCTCTCAGCTCCAGAACCAGCCTGGGCTGGTGCATGCTAGCAGTCAAACCCAAGCAGGTCTTTTTCACTCAAGTCTCCAGCCCCCAAACCAGCCTAGCTTAGTGCAACCTGGGCTGCAGCCTGGCTTGATGCACACCAGCACTCATACACAGGCAGGGTTTGTCCGTCCAGGCCTCCAGCCCCAAAGCCAGCTGGGCTTGCTTCTCCCCAGCCTCCAGTCCCACGCCCAGGGCAGCCTCCTGCACTCCAGCCTTCAGAGCCAAGCAGGGCTGCTGCAACCCAGCCAGCCCCGACCAGGGCTGCTGCGCCCAGGGCTGCCACCACGACCAGGGCTGGTGAGCCCAGGGCTGCAGTCCCAAGCCCAGCCTGGGCTGCTGCATCCCACGGCTCTCTTCTACTCCTCAGCGGGGGCAGGTAAGTGGATAGAATGGGATGGGGGTGTACCTGTGCATAGAGACTTAAGGGGTGCTGGGAGTGGGTGGAGGGTATCTGAGGAAGGTGGGCACAAGGATGCTTGGGGTGGGCTACAGATATTTGGGCAGGGGGATGCTCAGGATAGGCACAGGGATACTTTGGGAAAGTTGAGCAGGAGAATGCTGTGGTCAGACAGGAAAATGCTTGGGCAGAAGGATAGGCAGGGATACGTTTGGGTTGGGTAGGTGGTTAGTCATGTTGGGCTGGGGGATGCTTGGAGTGGGCAGGATGGTTTGGGTTGGCAGGGGAATCCCCTCCCCAGAGAACGCTAGGGGGATGCTTGGACAGGAGAGTGAGCAGAGGGTGCTTGGTGTGGGCAGATGGACGCTTAAGGCTGGAAGGAAGATGCCTGGGGAAGAGGATGCTGTGGGTTGACAGGGATACTTGGGCAGAAAGATGGGCAGGGAGATGCTGGAGGTGGGCAGAAGGTTGCTGAGGTCGAGCAGGGGGCTGCTCGCTGTGGGCACGTGTGCTGCTGAGTGCTCCCTGCCCCAGGTGAGCCTCTGACACGGGAGCAGTGCCAGGTAGCAGTGGGGAGGCTGTCCTGTGTGTCCCCGCCGGGCCGTGATGCGTGCCTGCAGGCAGGCTGCTGCTTTGATGACACAGACCGTGCGACGCCCTGCTATTACGGCAACACAGGTAGGGCTCAGCAGCAGGCAACCCATTGCTTGCTATGGCCAACTGCAGCACATGACTGCACCTCTGTGTGCCACAGCCACCGTACAGTGCCTGCCCGAGGGCCACTTCGTGCTGGTGGTGCCACGGGGGCTGTCGGCGCAGCCCTACAACCTGGACAGCGTGCGCCTGGCCAGCACCCAGCCTGGCTGCCAGCCTGCCCGGACCTCTGATGCCTTTGTCCTCTTCCACTTCCCCGTCACGCAGTGTGGCACCACTGTGCAGGTGGGGGTACAGCCCTGAGTCCCCTCTCCTACCCGACTGCCAAGTGGGAGCCTGACCAGCATGTGCCCCCCCCTCTCCAGGTGATTGAGGACCGGCTGGTCTACGAGAACCAGCTCATCTCTACCATTGATGTCCAGCCAGGGCCCCGTGGTTCTGTCACCCGTGACAGCGTCTACATGTAAGGGGATGATGGGTGGGGGGCATGGTGACACTCACAGTGCTGCTCACCCTATTGTCCCCCCACAGCCTCCACGCCCGCTGCATTTACAACGCCACTGAGCTGCTGCCACTGAGCCTGGAGGTGGCTGTGCCCCCCACTGCTGCTCCTCTGGCACAGCCGGGGCCGCTCCAGCTCCAGCTGCGCATTGCCACTGGTGAGCCCACCCCAGTTCTCCATCCCCCACTCTCCAACCCCATCTCTGTGCCCCCCGCTCCTGATGACTTCCATCCTCACATCCCCCGTCCCCCATTCCCACACCCTCACCACACTGTCCTCAATCCCTGTGCTTCCCATCCCCATACCTTCCACCCCCACGCCTTCCCACAGCCCTGTGCCCTGCTCAGCCTCAAACCCTCCCGTAGATGAGAGCTACAGCTCCTACCACCCTGACACCGACTACCCGCTGGTGAAGGTGCTGCGGGACCCCATCTATGTGGAGGTGCGGCTGCTGCAGAAGACTGACCCCAATCTGGTGCTGGTGCTGCACCAGTGCTGGGCAGCTCCCAGCACCAGCCCAGTAGCTGAGCCCCAGTGGCCCATCCTGGTGGACGGGTGAGCAGATGGGGAAGGGGGTTGCTGGCAGGGCTCGCTTACGCTGACACAGGGTCTTCGGTCATCCCTCAGGTGCCCTTTTGCTGGGGACAACTACAGGACACAGCTGGTGCCGGTGGGACCTGCCACACTGCAGCTGCCCTTCCCCAGCCACTACCAGCGCTTTGCTATCTCCACCTTTGCCTTTGTGGACAGCCCTTCCATGGTGGTGCTGGAGGGAGAGGTGAGGCAGGGGGGTCCTCCTGCTCAGTGGGAACCCACCATGACACCGGGTGTGACGTGGCACCGTGTCCCACAGGTGTACATCATGTGCAGTGCCTCAGTGTGCCACCTGTCCCAGCCCGAGCCCTGCCGGCCCTCCTGTCAAGTGGCCATGCCTTCCCGTAAGTGGGGCTGCAGTGGGGGGCCCTATCTGCCCTTGCCTTTCTCAAACCAACCCCTGCACCCCTCTCCCCAGGGGCCCGACGAGCTGCAGGAGACAGGAAGACATCAGACATCTTGGGCACAGTCACCTCCTGGGGATGCATCGTCTTGCCGAAGGGTCCTGCAGGAGGAAGACCTTAAGCGTGTGCTGCTGCCTCTTTGTTCCTCCTTCTGGTCAGGACAGAGCCCCAGTGCTCTGGTCCTGGTGGGGGCAAGTGGGAACAATAAATCAGCAACTGGCAAAGACTAGTGGTGGCATTTGTGGGATGGGAGTGATGTGGGCTGAAGGTGGGGAGGGAGGGATGGAACACCAGCAGAACCA
This sequence comes from Phasianus colchicus, assembly GCF_987193195.1. Lineage (NCBI taxonomy): Eukaryota > Metazoa > Chordata > Aves > Galliformes > Phasianidae > Phasianus > Phasianus colchicus. The sequence continues at coordinate 7,892,063 of NC_143440.1, read as the reverse complement.
GGTCTGTTCTGGATCCCCTTGCACCCTGACCCTCACCATGCTGACCAGGGCTATGGTGAATAGTTCTTTATTTGTGTACTGAAACTAGATAACTGCTTACAAAACTGCACAATCCCCCATCCCTCCGTCACAACTATCCACCGGGGTACAGGCTGGAGCCTTTCAAGTGTACCACTTACAGCCACAGAAGAGAGTCTAAAGCCAGAAAGATCAACACGAAACTGGAAAAGAAAACTAAAACAACAAATCCATGAAGCATGGGGAGGGTGACATCCAACTAACCCCCCCCCCTTTCTGCCAACAGTAATAGCAAGGAAATCTAAAGGAGAAAGGAAATCCCTCCCACCCAACCCCCCTCCCTCCCCCAAATCCCAGCACTGCAGTGAGCGCTGCCAGCCCCACACCCGAGGCTACAGGCTGTAGAACTTCAGGCTGCGGTCCATGCCTGTGGAGGCGATGAACTTGGCATGGTGGCCAAAAGCCACCCCTGTGGTGAGGCCACTGTGTTCTGCAGAGGGAAGACAACATATGGTTATGTCATAAAGAGGTGGGAGAGGCTTCCCCGCCATTCTCAGCCCCATGCTCCCTCCCACAGCCCCGCACCAGTGAAGTGGAGGATTTCTGTCCACTGCTTGCAGATGTAGATCTGGACGTCTGTGCCACCCAGTGCCAGGTAGGTGCCGCTCTGGTCAAAGATGAGAGACTTCACCTGGGGAGGAGCAGAGGAACAAAGCTTCAGGCCAGGCCCAGAAAGCTCCAGACACCGTGCCAGACGTGCAGCACCCTGTCTATCCTCCAGCACCCTGAGCAGAGCAAAGAAGCAGTGCTAGGGTGGCCAACGCTGGGACAAGGGAGCCACCACACCTCAAAGTTATTGTCCAGCTGCAACGTCTTGAAGTTCTTCAGTTTACGCAAGTCCCAGAGCTTGACAGAGGAGTCATCCGCAGCTGTGGCCAGGTAGTAGCCGTTCTCAGAGAAGGCAATACTGGTGATAGGGCCAGAGTGCCCTGGGAAGTTGGCCACGTTGGTGCGTTCCTGGGGACAGGAGGGTCAAACATGGGCCTCAAGCATCCTCTGCTTCCCCAGGGCAACAGCTTGGCGAGGAGAGAGACAACAGCGCACAAAGACAACAGAATTTGCACACGCCCAGGGAAGCAAGGATGAGGAAAGCCACAGGGCTGTCACTCCAGGGGGCACCCAGAGATCTGTGCAGAACACAGTACCCACTGCCCAACCCCTGCCTGCCAGGGCCAGTCCTACCTTCAGATCCCAGATCTTGATCTGAGAATCCATCGTTCCCGTTCCAAAGATGAGCCCATCTGGGTGGAATTGGGCGCAGGTGAGAGCTGCAGAGATAGAGAGATATACAAGGGTTGGAGAGGCTCTGTCCTGTGAGAACCCTGCTACCAGGAACTCCCAGGGAAGAAGAGCCCCACAGCATGGGTACTCCTGGCCTTACCACAGCCAGAGCTCTCATCTGTCACCTTAGTGAGAACACGGCCCGTCTGGATGTCTGAGAAGGCCCAGTACTGGAAGAGACATGCATGGCATTGAGCATGCAGTGACCAAGCAGGGTGTCCATGTGCCCTGAGCCCAGGCTGGCTCTCACCTGGTCATCAGAAGAGCTCAGAAGGTAATCACCCGTGGCATGCAGGCTGAGCCCTGTCACAGAGCCCTCATGGGCACGGACAACCTGCACACAGGAAGCGTTGGGCACAGACCAGATCCGAATGGTGGCATCAGGAGAAGCTGAGAACACCAAATCCTAGAGATAAAGGGATAAAGCAGGAAGTTTAACATCAAAACAGTGCCGTGTCTCTGCGAGCTCCTTTACAGGCAGGAAGGGAAAGCTTGAAGTGGGCAGCAGCACACCTGTGAGGGGTGGAACACGACACTGGTGACCTTCTTCGAGTGGCCCTTGAGTGTTGCCAAGATCTGCTCCGAGCTCTTGTCAAAGACGATGACATTTTTATCAGCCCCACCTAGCAAACAAAGCAGGGAACTATCAGAGATGGGACTTGTGGTTGGCCAAGTTCAACATCCACCTGCTGCTCTTTGAGATCTCTGTCCTGAGAAGCTCTCAGGACATGAGCCAAGAGAATTCCTTACACCTCTGCTCACTCCCACCTCACAAAAGGTCAGAGAAAGGGCCCCATTTCCAGAAAGCTGAAGGGTCTGTGCTGACAACAAAGACCCCAGAGTGTGGAGGTTGTTCCCTTACCGGTGAGGATCTTGTTGGTGTCGGAAGGACAAAGGTCCAAGGCCAGGATTCCTGGAATGCTGGCACTGTGCAGCCCCTGTGTGAGGCAGAAACAGGCCAGGTTGGTGCCACAGGCAGGAAAATACCCCAAAGGGAACCCAAAAGGTCTTGCAAGGGGTTTTGCTGGAAGCCACCTCCACTGCAGCACTGGTCTACGTGGAGAGAGCCATGACCACCCTGGCACTGACGAGCAACAGAACTGTGGGTTTGGACACTGCCCAGCAACAGAGGGTGAGTTTTTGAGAACACTGTGAAACTCACCACATGCGAGGCGACCTGCCGGTACTTGCTGAGCTCCTCTGGTTTCACCAGCTCCTCTGGCACTGTCTTGCCCCTCTGCAAACAGAAAGTGGCATGGGGATGAACATCTGTCGCTCTTGGAACACGCCATGTCCTGATCACTGTGGTATTTTGAATGTGAAATGTAGGCATGAAATGTGGCCGCTCACCTTCTTGCGCTCTGTGGTCAGCACAGTGGCTTTGTCTTGAAGCTACGAGACACAATGACAGTGGTTACAGCCAACCTGGGTTCTCCCAGCATCAGGACAAGGAGCAGCTGAGAGCTGGAGCAGCACAGATAGCACAAGTCCTTACCTTCTGGATAATCTCAGGGGTCATGCCTGCAAGCTCACCCAGGTCCATGGACTCCCCAGCTCCCTGTGTGGGGTAGAGAAGGGCTCAGTTATATGCAGGTAGGAAATAGAAGAGACACGCATGGTGAAGTAGAAGAAACTCACCGACACATTAGGCTGTGAGGATGGCACTGCCTGTGGCACGATGAGGCCGGCCTGTGGTTTCAGCGTGGCCAGAGCTGCAGAAGCAGAGAAACATTATGAGTTCCATCCTCCACCCTGGAGGCATTCAAGGCCAGGCTGCATGCAGCTCCAGGCAGCCTGGTCTAGTGGCTGGCGACCCTGCATGGAGCAGGAGGTTGAAACTAGATGATCATCATGGACCTTTTCAACCCAGGCCATTCTATGGTTCTACGGTTCTCTTTTCCTTGAGTTTTGTAGCCCCCTTCATCCAAGCTCACCTTCTCTGGCAGCAGTGACCTCCTTGGTAAGCCGTGCGATGACACGGCAGGCAGCATCATGCTGGTACAGCGCGTGGGACAGCTCCTGGCGTGTGGTCTGCAGCTGCTGGCGCAGCGTGAAGCTGTGCAGCATGACGGCATCCTACCAGGGCACCAGAAGGGAAGTCAGGGGGAAGCACTCAGCCCCACACCTCAGTTCTCTGCAACTTACCCACTCATCCTGCAGCGCCTTCAGGATGGCCGGGATGCTGGTGGCCGACGGTGGCTTGGGCCGGATGGGATGGGCAACTGCCAACACAGATGCACCCTCAGCTCCTTGCCCTTCACCACAGCCCCTCGTGTGCCCCCCCGGCAGCTCGGGGCCGGGCTCCCGGTGTCCCCCCGTGCCCTCCCACCTTTGATGTCGATGAGCTGCTCCTCGGACAAGGGCTGGTTGTTGACGGGGTCGGTGCCGTTCTCCGCAATGTATTTCTCGATCAGCCGCCGCTCGTACACGTGGTTGGACACCGGCGACACGCACGGGTGCTCGGGGACCTCGTTGGAGACTGCGGGGACAGCGTAGGGGGCGGCGCAGGTCACGGCGTGGTCCCGACGTCCCCTCGTCCCCCCACCGCCGCCGCCCCCCCCGGGCGGCCCCCCGCTCACTGGAGCAGATGAGGGCCATGGCGGGCCCTGCGCGCTCCGCTTCCGGCTGCTCCTGGTTCCGCTTCCGGCTCCGCGCGGCCTCACCGACGCTCGGAGCGCTTACGCGGGCTCCGCTCAGGCGGCCGCCGGAAACGGAAGTGCTCCCGGCGTGCCCCGCGCCAGTGCACCCCCCCCTCCCTCTCCTCCCGCCTCCCGGCGCACCCCGCGCAGGACTACAGCTCCCATGGCGCCCCGCGGCGGCGGGCTCGCGGCAGGACCGTTCGTGCGTTGTGGCCGACCTGCCCCGCAGCGCCCCCGTGCGGCAGTGGGCGGCGCTGCCCTGTGCGGGGGTGCGGGAGAACCCCGGGGGGAAGGGGGAGAGGATAAGGGGGGACAAGGGGGATGGGGGGGGGGAGGGACAGCGCAGCGCAGGGGGAAAATGGGGGGGTGGGAGGGGAATATGGGAGTGGGGATTGGGAGGGTGCGGGGGGGGTGGAGGAGAGCAGAGGGCCTGGAGTGGGCAGGGGCTGCTGGGAGGGTAAATGGGGGGCGTATAGGAGTGCAGTGATTGGGGCACCTAGGGTAATATTGAGGGGCATGTCGGGGGGGGGAATGCTTTGAGGGAATATGGGGGGGCATATCGGGGGGGGCTATGTTGAGGGATTAGGGGGAGGGCTGTAATGGGGGGTAATGGGGGGGACATTGGGGGTTGGGGGCCATATGGGGGGATACTGAAGAGTATAGAGGGGGAGTTCATATGGGGGGATATTGGGGGGCTGTGTTATGGGTACATAGGGGGCATATGGGGGGCATGAGTGTGGGAGGGCATGTAGGGAGATGGGGGTTATATTGGGAGAGGGCATGGGTGGGCACACTGGGGAGTAATGGGGCTACGTTTGTGTATGTGGGGAACATATTGAGGGAGGTTGAGAAGGAGCCATGTAGAGGGGAGTGGGGGGCAATGGGGGTAGACTGGGGTGTTGGGGGGGGCTATTCTGGGATGTTATATGGGTGAGCCCTATGGGGGAGGCAGATGGGGGGATATTGGGGTATACTGCAGGGAGCACTGTGTTGTGGAGGTGTATGGGCAGGCAGATAGATGGGGTGGTATGGGGGGCACGTAGGAGGATACTGGGGGTTCATATTTGTGGAACCTGTATTGGGGGATATATGGGGAGACGTAGGGGGGTCATGGAGGAGTATGGGGTGGCATGCTGGGCGGGCACATTGAGACGGGATACGGTTGGGGGGCTTGGAGAGGGCACCAAGTTGTGGGGGGCCGACTGGGGGGGCAGCTCACACCCCCCCGTTGCCCACAGACCCCGTTGGCAGTGCCGAGGATGGGGGCTTTCGGCGGTACCATGGCCGCCTTGGATGAGGCCCTGTGGCAGCTGGGCCACACCGCCTGGGCCAGCCTGGAGGGCTGCGTGGGAGCCGAGCCGCTGCGCCTGCTGGCCGAGGTGAGCAGGGGGGAGTTGGAGGTGGGAGGGAGGTGTGGTGGTGAACATGACATGGCCCCACGAGGCCTTTTCTCTCTGCAGAACCTGCTGGCTGCGCTCTGGCTCACCGCCTCGGCCATCTCATCGGGCCTGGCTGTGCTGAGCAGCACAGTGGGGGATCTGCTGGACGCCTGCGGCTTGCACGGTGAGCACGGTGCAATGTGGGCTCAGCCGGGTGCAGCCCCAGCTGCTTGGTCTCAAATATTCTCCCGTGTTTTGAACCGCAGGGGCCTGGCTGGCGGGCAGCGTGGCACTGAGCCCCAGCGCGGTGCAGCGGGTCTTGCTGTGGGGGCTGTTAGCTCTGGTGGGGGTCCACCTCCTGCCATGGCTGTTGGGCCTGGTCGTAGCACTGCTGCGGCCCGTGCTGCGCTGGCTGCGGCTCTGTGTCTTCCTGGGAGCCTTCCTGCACGTGGCGGCGGCAGAGGGCAGCGGCCTCATGGTGCGGGCAGCCATGCTGCTGGGGCTCTGGGGGCTCTACGTGCTGCTGGGGGGCGGCAGGGCCCCCCCGCCCAGCCCTGGTGCACACCTGGAGGCTGCCGTGCGCAGCCTGGAGTGGAAGGTGGAGGAGCTGCGGAGGAGGCAGCAGCGCTATGGGGCAGCACGAGGCCGTGCGGAGGAGTGAGGGGTGCGGGGGGGGCCTGCGTGAGTGTGTGTGTGTGTGTATGGGCCCCCTCCAGTGCCCCACATCAGTGCCTTCACTAACACTACACCAAAGTGCCTGGGGGGTCCTAAACCAGGTAACCCCCCCCCCCCCCAGACATAGGATGAGGGCTATGTGCTTGGTTTGCTGTTGTGGAATGGTTTGGCCACCAAATAAAGTTTGACTGCTGTCCACGCTGTGCCTGCAGGGAAGGCGCTCAGTTCCGGGGGGGGCACAGAGGACACTGGGGTGGGGGCAGGACACGCTGTCCCTGTGAGTGCCGTCTCCGTCGCCTGTTTGCTGAGGGTGAGGTTATCAGTGCCAATGTCAGGCTCTGTCCCTGGTGCCCTCTGGCTTTGCAGCACCCCCGTCCTTCCGGTGTTCCCCCGTTGCCACCAGTGCCCCCAGTACCCTTGGCTCCTGCACTGTGTCCCCATCACTTCCAGTCCCTTCCAGTCCCCCCCCACTGTTCCTATGGCCCCCAGCCCTCCCAGTCCCTTCAATCTCCCCACTTTGTCCCACTGGACAGCATGCACAATGTCCCACTCCCTTCCCTGTACCCCCAGTACCCACAGTCCCTTCAGTTACCCTCCAAGTCCCTCCAGCGATCCCAGTGGCCCAGGTCTGCCCCAGTGCCCCAAGTCCTTCAACCACCCCCACCCCTCCCTGTGCCCCCCATGCCTCCCATCCTTCCCAGTCCTTCTCAGGATCCCCAGTCCCACAAGTGTCCCTCATCCCTCCCAGCAATTCTTGTGTCCCCCCACATTCTCCCCAGCATACTGCATTCCTACCAACACCCCCACCCTTCCCAGTGTCCCCCATACTTCACAATCCCTCCAGCACCCCCAGTATCCCCCACCCTTCCCTGTGCCCTTATCACCCCTCATCCCTCCCAGTCCCTCAGTGCTCCAATGTCCCCAATCCTTTCAACCCTCCCTAGTGTCTCCAGTCCTCGCAGCACCACCAGTCCTCATGCCTCCCAAACTCTTCAGCTCCCCCAGTGACCCCTCTGCCCCTTATCTCCCCAGCTCTCCCAGTGCCCCCAGTCCTTCCCATTTCCCCCAGCACCCCCAATATCCCTCATCCTTCCCAGTCCGCCTAGCACACCTCGGTGTTCCCCTTCTCCCCAGCGTCTCCCAGTCTCTCCCGGTGCTCGGGACGAGAATGTCGCTCCGTGTCCGTTCCCTCGGGGTCCCGCAGTGCCCGGCGCGGGGTGTTTAGGACCCGCCGGGGTGAGGCGGCGCCGGTGCCGGTCCCGCCCCGGCCCCATTGTCTGCGCGCGGAGGCGGAGGGACGGCAGCGGAGGCTCCGCTCGCACGGACGCTCCGCGGAGCCCGCACGGCCCCGGCTCCGGAACCGGTCCGGCCATGGCCCCGGCCGAGGGGCCGTACCTGTTGCTGCTGGCCGCCGCCCTGCTCGGGGCTTCAGGTGAGCAGCGCGGGCACCGAACCCCCCCGGGCCGGAAACTGCTCCGCACGGCTGTCCCGGGGAGAGCCGGGAGGTGGACTGGGATGAGCTGGGATCTGCCCCATGTGCTCCCCGGGGTCTGCCGGAATCTGCCCTGGGTGGTCGTGGAACCGCGGAGTGGTTGGGTTGGGAAGGGTCCTTGAAGATCACAGAACCACGGAAGGGTTGGGTTGGGAAGGGTCCTTGAAGATCACAGAACCACGGAATGGTTGGGTTGGAAGGGTCCTTGAAGATCACAGAACCGTGGAATGGTTGGGTTGGAAGGGACCTTAGGAATCATCCAGTCCATATTATCCATTTGGAATCTGCCCCATGTGCTCCCTGGATCTGGTGGGGATCTGTTCCACACAACCCCTGTATCCCCAGGTGCCCAGTGCCTGGCTCCCACCCCCAGCAATCACTCAGCACTGCTCCCCCCAGCAGACTCCTTCCTGGGCAGCTGGGGGTTGGATTCCCCAGGAGCAGCAGCACCCACAGCCCATGGGAAAGCCATTCCCTTGTGTCAGTGCCCACCCTTGCCTTGGTGATGGTGGTCTCCATCTCTGCAGCCAGCAGCGAGTGGCCTCCCCCAGAGCCCGTGTTCCTGCCTGTGGAGATGGAGCTGCAGGCAGTGCCCGAGCACTACCGCCTGCAGCGTGCGGATGGAGCCCTGCCTGCTAACACCTCTCTGCATGCCCGTTCTGACACCTTCCTGCTGCTGCCCCGCCACCCCACCGCTGGCCCCTCGCCTCTTCTGCGAGCCTCCTACCCGCCCTTCAGCACCCACCAGGTAATGCCAACCACCACAAAGCCGTGCTGACCCCCACGGGGCCACCACACCGCCATCCCCATCTCTTCCAGGAGGTGCCCACCAAGAGTCCCACCTGGGCCATCCGTGCCGTGCCCCTGCACAGCACTGTGAGTCCAGATGAACCTACCGCCCGCGTCCTCTTCCACCTGCACGGCCCTGACTGGCGTGGCCGGCGGGACACCCCTGGGGACCACTCGCTGCCCTGCATTGTCCTGCAGGCCCAGCAGCGCAGCCGGACGGTGCAAGGCTCCTGCCGTGTGCAGGTGGGTCACAGCCCCGCAGCCCCAAGGTGCTGTCGCCGTAGCGCTGCTGGCTCCACACAGCCCCAAGCCCTAAGGCTGCTATCTCCCCCAGGCCCCACTGGGCATCTGCTTGGTGGAACTGGAGATCCCAGCACGCTGGTTCTCCCCGGTGTCGTCCCCGGAGTCGGTCGAGTTGTGGTATGGTGTGGCTGGGCTGGGAACCTGCAACCGTCCCAGTACCACAGTGGAGCCCCTGCGGTATGTGGGGAAGCTGGAGCTGCAGACAGTGCCGGCAGTGGCACGACGGCAAGAGGTGCAGCTGGATGAGAGGGTGCTGCTGCGCGTCCCCAACAGAGCCTTGCGGCCTGGGCAGCGCTTCACCGCCAGCCTGGCGCTGCGGCACAACTTCACCGCCACGTTGCTGACCCTGCGGTGAGAGCACGTGGTGAGGAGGGGGGTTGTGATGGGGGCACAGTGTGACGGCCCTTCCTTATTATGTAGAGTCAAGGCCAAGAAGGGGCTGCAGGTGGTGGCTGCCAGGTCTGGGGACCCTGCATGGACTGTCCATTTGGAACGCAGCCGTGGCCCCAAGCACTGGTCGGCTGTGGTGACGTGTCGGCGCAGCAGGGACATCCATAGGAGCAGCAGGTATGGGCAGTGATATGGGAGAAATCTTCAGCGTGGCACCTGGTGGGGCCCACTTGGGCATGGGGAGCTGCACGTGGCACTGCATCCATTTCAGTATGGCCCCAGTTGAGCATGGGGACCTGTGCATGGCACTGCTCCCATCCTACTGTGGTCCAGTTGGTCACAAGGAACTGTGCATGACACTGCATCCGTCCCAGTATGGGTACAGGGAGCTGTGTGTGGCACTGCATCCATCCCACAATGGCCCAATTGGCATTAGGGCCCATGTATGGCAGCATATCCAGCCCAGTGTGGCTCACTTGGGCAAGGGAACCTGTGCATGTTGCACTGTCCCCGTCCCAGCAAATTCTAATTGGATGGCTGATGGTGTGGGAGAGCCCTATTTCAACAATAGGTCCCAGTTGGGGATGCAGGGTGGTCCCATCCCAGTAGGTCCTAGTTTGGGATGTGGGGCAGCCCTGAAGCAGTGGGTCTCTGTTGATGGACATCCCCATTCTGTTGGGTCCCCATCCCAGTGGGTCCTATCCGGAGCTCTGTTCCTGCAGGACACTGGAGGCGGCTGAGCTCCTCCACCTGGAGCTGGCGGTGGAGAATGGCACGGGGGGTCAGGCACTGGCACGGCCCCTCACCTGGCAGGTGGAATACCCAGGCCAGGACCCTGAGGCGCAGAAGGACAAGCTGGTGTGGGAGGTGCAGGTGTCAGAGCGTGACATGCGCGTCCTCGTCCCCTTGGTGCAGGTGGGTGCCCCCATCCCGCATCCCACCCCACCTCCCCATGGTGCTCAGCCCCACTGTGTCCACAGGAGCTGGAGCTTCTCAATACATCCCCGCTGACCGGTGTCCCCCGTACCGTGCCAGTGACATTGGTGACGGTGGAGGTGGGTGGTGTCGTGTCCGAGCTCACTGAGCCGCCAGCCTGTGAGTCAGCAGATACACAGGTGCTGCAGGTGAGCAGAGTCCCAGCTCCCCCCAGCACCACTCCCTGGGCACCCTCTGCCCTTCCGTGTGCCCCAACAGGTGTCGGAGGGCTGTGACGCAGTGTTCGTGGGGGGCAAGGAGAGCCGCGGTGCCCGCGGGGTGCGGGTGGACTTTTGGGCACACCGCCTGCACGCCTCGCTGCTCTTCACCGTCTGGGCACCGCTGCTGCCATTGCGTGTCCAGCTGGGAGACACTGCCCTGGAGCAGGTGCGTGGCTGGCGCCTGCCTGGGAACACCGACAGGTGAGAGGAACACTCTGTGCCACTGCTGCTTTGGCGGAGGGTGGAAGGGAGCTGGCACTTGTGCTGTGTGTCCCTGTCCCTCTGAGCCCCATGGTGCATGTGCCGCATGTCTTTCTGAGTCCAAATGGCGCTCATGGTGTCCCCCTGCCCCCCATCCCGTGGCCCAGTGCCCCACCAAGCTCCCCTTGGCACTCATGACACTCGCCCCTCTGCCTGTGGGTGACACATGTGTCCTCGTGCCCACAGCTCTAGCAGTGATGTAGAGGACCCTGGGGAGGATGCCGAGCGGCGGGCGCGGAGCTGCCGGCCACAGTACCAGCGCACAGCAGTGCGGTTCCTGGCATACTTCGTGGCACATCCACAGGATGGTGGCCGCCACCTGTCCTACTTGCCAGGCCCTGAGTGGCTGCTGGATGTCACACACCTGGTGGCCAGCTGGGCACGTGTGCAGGACCCTCGTGTGGCATCACTGGAAGGCGGCACCGTGCTGGTGGGCCGGGAGCCTGGAGTCACCTCAGTGGAGGTAAGTTTGGGGCAATGCAGGGAGATGTGGTACTGGAGGGATGCTGACCAGCTGCCTGCAGGTGCGCTCCCCGCTGTCGGATGCCATCCTGGGTGAGCAGATGCTGGTGGTGTCGGAGGAGAAGGTGACAGTGACAGAACTGCGTGCTGCAGTGGTGGCAGGGCTGACGCTGGCGCTGCACCTGGAGCCTACCCACCCTGGTGTGCTCACTGCCATGTGCCAGGCCACGGCCACGCTGCAGGACTCCAAGCAGGTGAGGATCTGTGGGTGGCCCAGGGGGAGCTCTGTGCCCCAGTGCCACCCTGGTGCCACTCGGTGTCCTGGCAGGAGGCGACGCTATCTGTCTGGCTGTCCTTCTCTGATGGCACGCTGGCACCGATGGAGCTGTATGGTGGGCAGGACGCCGTGCTCGCTGTCACCTCACTGGATCCCACAGTGGTCACTGTGGTGGGGACCTCATCCTGGCACCCACGGGTGGTGGTGGAGGGGCCGGGCCGAGGGGCCCTGCTGCAGCTCAGTCTGCACCCCCTGGATGTGTGCCGCCGTGGCCGTCACCGTGCTGCTGTGTTGGCTGCCGGCACTGCCTTGTTAGAGGTGGCTGGAGGGCGCAGGACCCCCCCAAGCAGCCCCCGGTCTCCCATGCAATTCCCAAGGGCAGAGGGGGCCATGTCAGGTGAGGCGGTGACGGCAGGCCAGGGGGAGCACGGTGATGTGAGGCTGGTCAACACAAAGCTGCAGGGCATGGGGTCTTCCTCCGAGGAGGAGGAGGAGGAAAGAGAGGAAGGCTATGGCCGTGGCATGCATGAGGAGGAGAAGGAAGAAATGGTGAAGGCCCCTGCACGTGTGAGCGACCTGGAGATTGGCATGTACGTGCTGCTGGGCGTCTTCTGCCTGGCCATCTTCATCTTCCTCGTTAACTGCGTCTTCTTTGTGCTGCGCTACCAGCAGAAGGAGCCCCCTGACACCAGCACCGCTCCCACGGCTTCCCAGCCCCACAACTGGGTCTGGCTGGGCACTGACCAGGAGGAGCTGAGCCGGCAGCTGGACCGCCAGCAGCCTGAGCCTGACACCCTGCCAGGCCCCCAGCCCGAGCGCTGCTGCTGTGCAGACCCCCTGGCACCCGACGTGGGGTCCCCAAGTGGCACCTCAGTGGTGCCCCGCAAAGAAGGCTCTGTGCCAGGGGGCAGCCGGCGGAAACGCGTGGAGTTCGTCACCTTTGCACCCCAGCGTGCCCCTGAGGATCCCCCCCAGCCCACCCCCAACGTGCAGTCCATCCTGGTGGCTGGCGAGGACGACATCCGCTGGGTGTGCGAGGACATGGGGCTGCGTGACCCTGAGGAGCTGCGCTGCTACATGGAGAGGATCCGTGGCAGCTCCTGACCCCCATCAGGACCGTCCTCTTTGTCCCTATTCCTCCCGTGTGTGGAGGGCACACCGGAGGGACCATCCCTAAGCCCCATTGGGAATCAGTGACATCCCGCTGTCACCTTGCCATGGGGTTTCCACTGCGGTGCTGGGGGCACGGGGTCCCCTTCCTTGCTGCGGTTCTCATTGCCACGTTGTGTTCATAGTGCTGATGCCGAGTTCTGTGGCCCCCCCCCCTCCCCCTTGACCGGCCTCGTGTCCGTTTTGTACAACATTTTGTACCCATTGCGCTGTGGGGTGGGGACCCTTATTTATGGAAGATTTTTAAGTCTGATTGTTGTTACAGAAATAAAATATTTAAAACAGAAGAGTGGTGCCTGGTGTGGTGGCACAAACTGGGTCACTTTGCACTGCTGGGGACAAGCACAGGCTGTTTGCTTTGGCTCCAGGTGTGGGTGCATGTGGGAATGTCCTGGCTGTGGCCCAGCTGCTGTGACCTTGGGCAGGGAGTGGGCAGCATGGGGATGGGGATGGGATGAAATGGGGATGGGATAGGATGGAATGGAATGGGATGGGAAATGGATGGGGATGAGATGGAGATTAGGTGGGATGGGATGGGAATGGGATGGGAATGGAGATGAGATGGGGATAGGATAGGATGGGGTTGGGATGGGATGGGATGGGATGGGGTGGGGTGGGGTGGGGTGGAATGGGAATGGGATGGGATGGGATGGGATGGGATGGGATGGGATGGGATGGGATGGGATGGGATGGGATGGGATGGGATGGGATGGGATGAGATGGGGATGGGATGGAGATTAGATGATGATGGGGATGGGATGGGGATGGGATGGGATGGGTTGAGATAGGGATGGGATGGAGATTAGATGGGGATGGGGATGGGATGGAGATTAGATGGGGATGGGGATGGGATGGGGATGGGATGGGATGGAGTGGGGATGGGAGTGGGGATTGAATGGGATGGATGGAGTTAGTGATGCTGAGCTGGGCTTCCTCAGTTTCATGAAGGCTCCCAAATCCATTTTCCATCCCACTGCTGGTGGTAGACCACACATCCATGCCCACCCCTTTATCCACAGATGCCGAAGTGATCAGCTGCATCCAATCCATCCTGGTTATCCCGGGGTCCCCCTGTCCCCACTGCTGGTGGCAGAGCTCATCCCTGCAGTGGGGGTGGGTTCTCCCAACCCCTCTCATCCCAAATCAGAGTGCGGCGCAGTGTGATCCCGCAGTGCTCTGAGCTTCTCCCACACCACCGATGCACTATAGGGACACCACGGGTGCACGACATGGTCCCCAAGCTACCTCCATTACCCCTCAGCATACTGCTTCCCACGGGCATGTGGTGCTGCAGTGGGACAGGATGGAACCACCCCCACACCAGCACCCCGGCTTCCTGCATACCGGGGCCGGACGTGCAGCATGCAGCAGCACGGGACCACATCCCGACACTGAGCAGCACCCGATGCAATGGGCAGGAGGTGAGGATGGAGGTGCTGTACCTGCTGCTGTCTGCTCTCTGCGCTGCTGCTGTGCCCAAATCAGGTATGCCATCATCCCCAGCCCTGACGGGATGTCGCCAACACATTGGGTTTGATACATGGTAGGGATGCTCGGCACCAGTGGGATCTGACCCAGCATGAGGTTTCCCATTCTGTGTCCCCTTACTGCCACCAGGGAGGTGAAGCGCTTTGCCGTTGTTCCCCAGGAGCATCCCACCCCACCCCATCCCATCCCACCCTGCTTTTTGCACCAGACCGTTGTTCTGCAAAGAATGCTGCTTCACGTGGAGCATTGCTGAGAGAAAGCAAATGCTTTGCTGCAGGCTGTGCAGAGTGCCCCTGCTTTTCTCCTCCTCCCAAGCTGAGCAGTGAGGTGCTGAGCTCACATCTCTGTTCCCAACAGACCCGGACACCATTTTGCCCCCAGCATATGCATGGTGCCCTAAAATCTCCCCTCAGCACCGATCACCTGAGCACAGGCCTGTCCCAAACCCCACTGCTAAGCCTAGGGGCTTCCCAGAGCAGTCCCCTACACCGGGGGGGGGGGGTCAACGTGTGGCCACATGGGATGAATTTGAGATTTTGGCTTAAGATCAGGCAACCTCTGGTCGCCATTTTGTACCTCTGGTGCCATGCTGGGGACCGGCATCCCACTGCCATCCTACACCTCCCTGTCCCCTCTTTATAGCTCCAGTGAAGGCAACGGGAGTTCCCACTGCGGTGCCAAGCAACATCTCAGCAGAGTCAGGTGAGAATGGGCATCCATCCATGGGGCAGCGGGTGTGGGGACCCCCCTGCCACCCTCATCCCGAGCTGCCTGCAGGTCCCTGGGGCACAGCCACGCTGCGCCTGGCTGGTGGCAGCCACCCCTGTGAGGGCACAGTGCAGGTGCAGCATCATGGCCAATGGATGCCCGTGTGTCGGGGGTCCTGGAGTGCTGCTGCCTCTCAGGAGCTGTGCCACCACCTGCACTGCGGAGATGCTGAGGGTGATGCGGTGATGGCAAGCCTGGACAGTGACAGAGATTTCTCCAAGGGATGTCCAGCTGCGGTGGCCAACTGCAGTGGGTGGGAGCCACAGCTCTGCCAGCTGCAGCTGGCCACCGAGCCCAGCTGCTGTGCAGCAGGGCCGGCAAATGTCACCTGCACAGGTAAGGTCACAGTGGGTGCACGCCGTCCCCGTGTGTCGTGTGCCGTGTGCCAGCACCTCTCCATCTCACCCAGGTGCCCCGGCGCTGCGTCTGGCCGGTGGGCGCAGCCGCTGCGAGGGCCGGGTGGAGCTGCGGCAGGCGGGCAGCTGGGGCACGGTGTGTGACGACGGCTGGGACCTGGCTGATGCCGCCGTGGTGTGCCGGCAGCTGGGCTGCGGCTGGGCACTGCGTGCGCCGCGAGAGGCCGCCTTCGGCCGGGGGCACGGCCCCGTGCTGCTGGACGAGGTGAACTGCAGCGGGCACGAGGAGAAACTGGGGGAATGCCCTGCTGCCCTGCAGCACGACTGCAGCCACAAAGAGGACGCCAGCGTGGTGTGCTCGGGTGGGTGATGTGTGCGCTGGGGGGGGATGCCTGTGGCACCGTCCCCGTGCCGCGGCGCCATCCAAAAGCGGTGCCGCGGCGCCGTCTGGTCCTTGTGTCACGCAAATGGCCGCTCCCCGTGTTGTGGCACCGCCCTGACCGCACGCAGTGCCCCTGCAGAGCATCACGAGTGGCGGCTGTCCGGAGGCAAGGACGGCTGCGCGGGTCGCGTGGAGGTGCATTACCGGGGGACGTGGAGCACCGTGTGCGACAGCACCTGGTACATGCTGGAGGCTTCAGTTCTGTGCCACACGCTGGGCTGCGGGGAGCCACTGCAGCGTCCTTCCTTCCACCACACGCTGCCCACCAAGATGCTTTATGAGTGCCCGGACTGGCAGCCCTCACTGGCGTACTGCCGCTGGATCTACAACAAATCAGCTCCCTGCCACGAGTCCCGTGCTGCCGGTGTCGTCTGCAATGGTACGGCACCCTTTGGCCCCGTGGGGAAAGGTTTGGGCCAGCAGCCCCCCTGGGTCGTGGGGCTGCAGCCTCCCCTCTGCCCTCCTGCAGGCTCCCTGGGCTTGCAGACCCCAACACTGGAGGCGACAGTGATGCCAAATGGTGGTACATCCCCAAGCAGTAAGTGTGCTTTGGGGGGGAACCAAGGGGTGAAGGGATGTAGGTGGGAGAGTGTCATGAACTTTGTCCATTCTCTGCTGCAGCCACAAAGGGCTTGGATGCAGCGGGAGGCCTGTCCCCTCTGCATATGCCTCTCTTCATCCCATGTGTGGTGCTGGCAGTGCTGCTCCTGCTCACACTGGTGGTCTTCACCACTGCCTTGCTGCACTTGAGGAAGAGGAGTGGTGAGGATTCCTGCATAGGGGGCTGCATGGGGCACTGCTCCTGGCCATACTCTCACTGATGCTCTCCACTCTTGCAGCCCTCACCCTGGGGACCCCAGTGCCACTCCTGGTGACCCACAGCAGCCAGGGTCACGACATGCCCTTGGAGACTTGCAACAACTACAGGGAGGTACCCGCAGACCTCCCCAAGGAGCCAGGTGGGTCTAGCAGGTCACTCACTGTTCTGTGAGTCCTCAGCAGCCCCATTAGCTCCATCAACTCCAGCAGCCCACCATCCCCATCAGCCCTACATGCTCCCTGAGTCCACCAGCCCCTCCAGTGCTGCTGGTGACTCCAGCCCCGGCTCTGTTTCTCCCTGCAGACTCCACACCCGCAACCCTTCCCACCACCAAGGGCTCCGACTCCTCTGACTCTGACTACGAACACTATGATTTCAGCAGCAAGCCACCCGTGGCCCTCTCCACCTTCCACAGTGAGACGCCACCCCCCACCCTGGCACCTCCCCACTATATTGGGTTCCCCAATTGACCCTGTTCCTCCCACCCCACAGACTCACAGCGCCGACAGCCAGGTGAGCAGCTTCTGCTGCCCACCCAGGATGGGATGGAGCCATTTCCCACAGAGGGTGCGCCAGCCCCATCCTCCTGTCCCACAGCCGTCTGTCTGCCCATCCAGGGGCGGGTGAATGGTGGCCCTGTGCTTCCCTAGTGACATGCACCCTGTGTCCCTGCAGTGCCAACCATGCAGTGCGCCCACCCATGGGACAGGGTGAGGAGCTCATCCTCTTCCTCTTCTTCCTCCTCCGTGGAGCCCTACTGTAGTGAGAACGCAGCCTCCACAGGTGCCTGGCACTGCCCACAGCCCCCATCATGCAGCACCCAGCAGCACACAGCACCCACCAGTAAGGGGACTGAAACGGTTATGGGGATGGGGACGGCCTTGGGGATGGTGAGAGCACCCAGGGATGGGGATGGCCCTGGGGATGGGGATGGTGTTGATGTGACCTCTTGGGTGGGAAAAGCTCTGGGGACGGCAATGGGGTTGGTGAGACCCCCAAGGATGGGGACAGCCCCAGATTGATGTGGGGACCCCAGGGAGTGGCAGGAGGGCTGAGAGGTGCTCATACATCTCCCGCCCTCCACAGCACCCCCAGCTGTGCCCTGTGTGCCCATCCCAGTGCTCAACACGCCGTGGGTATCACCACCCCCAACAGACCCCGACCATGCTGACAGCTCCAGCACCTCCTCGGGGGAGTGGTATGAGAACGTGCAGGGTGCTGAGACATACGGGGACCCATCCCTAAAGGAACACACACAGGACCCCAGCTTCTCTGAGGGGAGTGACTACGATGACATCCAGGGCTCTGGCTGCTGAGAGTGGGAACAGGCAGCGGGGAGGGGACTCTTATCCATAACACAGCCGTGGGCCATTAAAAGCTTTTAGCCCCATCTGCCTGGCAAGCCCTCATCTCTTTCTGGGTGTACCCAAGGGATGCCATTCCCAACACCCTGCCCCATCCTGAGGGTGCTCTGGCTGCCGTGCTCAGCCTAGCATGGAACCCAGCGGGGTCCTGGGGAAGCTGAGCTCTCATTGCCTCCGGGCTATGAGCCACAGTGGAAAATTTGCCCCCTGTCACATCCTCCAGCTGTTTACCGAGTTGAGCGGCTCTGGCAGCCCAGAACAAAGGGGCCGCACCGCAACAACAGAGGAAGCACTGAAATAGCAACAAAACCCCAGACAAAGGGGAGAGAGAGGAGACGAGAGCAGGGCTGCAAGCGGAGCCTGCGTGGGGCCAAGCTACTCTGTGCACACGATGCTTTCCGCCCAGGTCGTGCACCAAGTACCACATCCCCACAGTTTGGTGGTGAACTGAGTGCCACAGCCCCTGGCTTGGATTTAGGTGAGAAATGGGGTGAACAAGTTGGGTCCCACCAATGGACCGCTACAGCCAGCAGGATCAGCGCTGCCCACCCTGAGCACCTCTTAGAGACCTCCTCTTGAGTCATGGAAAATCTTCAGCCCCGAGAAAGCGTTGAGGCAGGAAACTCCCAGGGAGTGGAGATGTGGGGCCAGAGTGAGGCTGTGGGGTGGGGGACCTCTGTAGGCACAGGGCTGTGGTGTTACCATGTGGAGAGTTTGGTGGCCCTGTGGAGCCGCCATTCATCAGCACTGCCACCAAGTCGATGGCGAGCGGCTTCCTTTGCATGCCTGACCTGGATTTGGGGAAATTAATTAGGGTGCAATCAATCAGTGCCTCCCCAGCACCCATGTGCCTCACAGGGACATGCTGTGTCCCCAGAATGCCTGTAACTGGGAGAAGAGTAGCAGTGTTTCAGGCACGAGACACGTGGAGCTCACCCAGCTTTGGGTACCAGCTCCAGCACTCAGCTCGCCTTCTCCACGCTGCCTGCAGCCCTGCGAGGACTCCAAGGAAAAGGAAGGTCCACGTGGCCCCCAGTGCTGGGCACGTTCACTTCTCCTTGAGCTCCCTCCTTCTGTGGGGTTGGGGGCTGATGGGGATCTCTTGGTGGAGAGGGAATGGGGATGGGATGGATGGGAAGGAGTGGAGATAGGGATGGGATGGGGTTGGAGATGGGATGGGGAGGCAGTGGGTATGGGATGAATATAGATGAGATGTAGGCAGGGATGGGATGTGACGAGATTGGAGATGGGATGGGGATGGGAACAGGAATGGGGACAGGAAGGGGACGAGATGGGGATGGAAATGGAGATGAGGATGGAGTGGGGATTGGATGGAGATAGGGAAGGAGGTAGGATGTCATGGGATTGTAGATGGTTTGGGGATGAGCATGGGGTCAAAAATGAGGTACAGTTCCCCTCTTTCTCTCTGGTTCTGCCCCTGGCGAGGCAGCTGCCATGATGCAACTTCAAATGAGGAAGATGTGACGCAAAAACCACAGAGGGAAGAAAAACAGCCTACTGCTGCCTGCCTGCTCCCCCCCCTCCGGGCCTCCCTTCCCCAGGCTGGGTACAGAGGCGTTGCTGCTCCACACACCTCCCGCTCAGCCACCAGCACCGGGGCGGAGGAGGCAGCACGGCTCCATGGCAGCCCAGATGCCCACCCTGTGCCTTCTGCTCATGGTGGGGATGTGGGGTGAGTACGTGGTGCTTCTCCTGGGGGACACTGCCCACGGTGTGGGGCGCAGGCTGATCCCCTTCTCTTGCAGCTGGCTGCAGGCACAGAGGAGCAGCTCTGGGCCCTGGAGGTGAGTGCGCTTTGGGGCTCCGGCTTTGGGGTTGTGGAACCTGTATGGGTTCCCACATGGGATGCCCAGTGCCAGGCGGGGGATGCTGACCACCAATGCTCACTGTTCCAGAAAAGCCCAGCTTGCGGCTCTCCGGTGGTGGCTGCCGCTGTACTGGGCTGCTGGAGGTGCAAATGGAGTGGAGCAGATGGAGTCCTGTGTGCTGGGATGGTGTGAGCCAGGACAGCGTGTGCCAGCAGCTGGGCTGCGGCCCTCCTACCAGGCTGAGCTTCATGCCTCCCAACCTCGAGGAGCAGCAGGCATGGGCTATGCGGTGCAAGGGGATGGAGAGGTGCCATTGGGTGGCCGCCAACTGCAGCCAGCAAGCCATTGTCGCCTGCAGCGGTGAGCATGGCCTCCCTATGGCCATCTGTGCCCCCAACTGCCCCCACCTGCTGCCTCTCTTCTCATTTCAGAGCCAGAGCCCACCAGAACCGAGCCCCCACCTCTACCTCCCACCACCAGCCCCGAGCCCACCGGTGAGAGCCCCCTGCCCACAGCCACCCTGGGGATGTTCAGCTGGGTGGCAGGATAGAATATGCATAGCGAGGACTTTGTTCCCCACCAGTGTGAACATGGGGGGCTTTGGGGCCGAGGTCCACGTGTGTGATGGCTGCACTGTCTCTGTTCCCTCACTAGGCGCCCCATGGCTGCGGTTGGTGGATGGCAACTTCAGCTGCTCAGGCTTTGTGGAGCTGCACCTGCGGGGCCGATGGGGGGCCGTGGCACTCAGCCCAAACGTTTGGCCAGAGCTGCCCACCCGCATCTGCCGTGCACTTGGCTGCAACAACCCCAGTGGTATCCCCACTGGTGGTCCCATTGGTGGCCCAGTGGGTGGCCCCATGTCTCTGCCACCACAGAGCCGCCTGCCCGTGAGGTGGGAGGCAGTGGTGCCATGCACCAGCCCTGAATTGCTCGATTGCTTCAGCTGGACCAGTCACGGGCACGGGAAAGCATCCACCTTCCTCATCTGCCCAGGTGAGCATGTGACAGGGGCAAAGGATGGGTGGCAGTGGTGCCCCTTGCGCTCACATACAAAGACAAAATTGCGCACGCTTGGTTACTGGAAGATGTACCCAGCGTCCTGCTTGTGCCATGGGATTGCCAAGCCCTTGGCCCTCGCCTCCATCTGCTCAGGCTTTGAAGCTGTCCTGTGGGGCTTAATGAGATGACATATTGCTGATGAGGGTTTTCACAGCTGTGCTTGCCATGGGGACGCGCTGTCTGTGCCATCATGCCACCAGTCCTCTCCCTGCAGGTTCCCAGCCACGTGCCGGGCGCAGGCTGGCAGGCGGCCCCACGCCATGCGAGGGGCACATCGAGGTGTTCCAGAGGGGCCACTGGCACATGCTATGTGATGAGCAGGTACACCGTGTCGAGCGAGGCCGCCAGCTCTGCAGGGAGCTGCGCTGCGGGGACCTCTCCTTCAGCGCCGAGCTGCGGGACTCCCATGCCAGTGGGATCATCTGCAAGGAGCGTTACCTCCACCTCTGTCCCGAGAGCCCCAAGGAGGTCCAGGGCTGCTCTCGCACCCATGTGGTCTGTAAGCAGCTGTGTGCCCACTCCTCGCAGTGCCACTCCCTTGAGGGTGCCACCTGCATGATGATGCCATCTTCCCCCAGGCCAGAAGTCGAAGCCACCTCCTGCTGGCACCGCACCTGGCACAGTGGCTAGCATCTGCCTGGCCCTGCTCCTGCTGGGAGTCCTGCTGCTCATCTGTGGCCCCCCCGCTTACAGGAGGCTGATGAAGAGGAGTAGGTGGCCAGACCCCCAACCTGTCCCCACACCCCCCTCTTTGTGTCAACCACATCCCCCATCTTCCTGAAGTTTTGAGGGTGACATGTGTGCACTCCATGTCGCTTCCCCTGGATGCCACACTGATGCTACCACTCCATCCTCACTGTCCCTATACCAGTGCTACCATTTCATCCCCATTTTCCCTACGCCGTTGCCACCACCCTGTCCCCACTGTCCCCGTGCCGCCTGCGGCACAAGGATTAGGCGCACAAACGAGCGCTCAGCACGAGACGGGATTACCAGGAGGATTACTGGGCATGGCAGATGGGGCCACAGCGCGCTCCTGGGGGAGCACAACCTGACTGCAACCTTTCCCTCCCTCTCTCCATCCCTTCCTCGCAGTCTCCAAGAAGAAGCAGCGGCAGTGGATCGGCCCCACAGGACTGCACCAGAGCGGTGAGCAGGGAGCGGGGTTTTGGCGTGGGGTGTAAGCAGCTCTTGCTTCTTGCCACCACGGCAGTGCAGTGCCGGCTTGGTGGCACCAAGCACTCTTCCCAAGCCACCCTGCCTTGCAGTTTCCTTCCACCGCAACAGCACTGTCACCCCGAGGGTAAGAGTGGAGGAGCAGAGGGTGCAGGGGAGGGACAATGATTATGCTCAGCCCCCCCAGAAGAGCCTGTCGGCGTACCCAGGTGAGGACACTGGGAACGTGGACTCCCTTCCCATGGGGAAGGATGAATGTGGGGCTCTGTAATGCCGGCACCATCTGGTGGCACTGGCTAAGGAGCCATGTGTGGTTCAATCCACAGCCCTGGAAGGCACAGCACGAGCTTCCAGCGCCGTGGATAACTCCTCTGACAGCGACTACGATCTGCACTCTGCCCGCAGGCTGTGAGAGGCAGAGGTAGGGCCGCCCAATGATGGGATCGATTAATTCAGCTGCACAGAGCTGGTGGAACAGATGGATGGATGCCCATATATCCCCATCCCCATGGTGCTGGAGCCCACCCGGCTCACTTGGAGATCTCTCTGCTGGAGCAGAGCCCACTCGCATCCTTTGCTGCACTCATCTCTGACCCCACAATGGCCTCAGGGTGCTGATGTGCCCCAGCCTCTGAGCAACCTTTTGCTTCTTCCTGCTCATTCTCTCACTTCTGGGCCTCCTTCCTGCCTGGGAAAGCACAAGGTGGGGGCTTTCTGAGCTCTGCATGCATCTGAAAGTTTACCAAGGGCTGCTGTGATGCAACCGCGCACCTCGGAGCTGTAAGGAGAGAAATGAAGTTGGTTGCGCGTGCGCAGGACAGCACAAGGGCTGTGCAAAAAGCAAAGTGCGGATGGGCAGCACAGGAAGAACAGAAACATCGAGAAGCAATCCATTTAGTTGGTAATAAAACGGTTATTTCTGGTAACGATGTCTTGTTCTCTACCTTCCGCTACCGCGCCACTTCTCGGATGGCCAACCAAAAGGCACCACCAGCACAAGGGATGAGCAAGAAATGGTGCAGAGGCAGCAATGGGCCCCTTGGGGGAGAAAGAGCTGGAGAGCAGGAAGGATGCGCTAGAAGACAGTACTGCAGGAGGGTAAAAGGTTGTGCTGATAAAATGGAGAGGAAGTCAGTGCGAGGCTGCCAAGATGGCACGGAAAGATCAATAGAGCTCTGTCATTTCTGAAGGTACCACTGCTGGGACTCCATGTACGATTCACCATTTTATTACTGTAATTAACCACCATGCGGGACTGCTTCCATCGACCCCCTAAAGCATTCCTCTTGTTCTAGTCCATTAGTAATCTCCCCTTATAAATAACTTACAGACATAGAAGCGGTATTGGTAGGAAAAAGTGCTGAGCAATGCAAATGCCATTTCTGCGAGCAGCCCTGGCTCCCCATCACCTCGTGTTTCCTGAGAAGGGGAATCCCAAATCCACCCCTGGGCACCACAGGAGCAGCTGAGTGTGCAACATCAACCTGGGCACACCCCCTAGAGCAGCGTGAACCCCTAGTAGTGTAAAAGCACCCACATCCTGTGCCTGGAGCCTTCATGCCTTCAGTGAGAGCCTGTGTGGGATGTGGAGGCTCCTGGGCAGCGTGGAGATGGGTTCTGTCACCTGAAAGAGGCAGCACTGGGATGCGCTTCTGCTTTAGGGCATGCTGGCAGCACCTCTGAGCTACAACACACCTGCGAGCCCAGTTATTCCCACCTCCTATTTCAGGAGGGCCCCTTGCAGACAGCAAACATTTTGTGGCTGAAATACTGTGATTCCCACTGTAGCTTTGGGATATCTATGAAGAAGCTGGGAATTCCTACACGTGTTATAAATGACAGGCAGACCCAGAGGATTGCTCACTTGCACACAGAGCGGTCAGGCTCCCAGCAGGCCTTATCAGTGCACACCCCATGTATAACACACAGCTGGCTGCCTGGGTGCTACAGCAGAGCCTGGATGAACCTGTTGGGAAGCAGCCTCTTCAGCCCACCAGCAACCACTTCACAATGATCCTACAGACATGTGGCTGCTACTGCGTCCTATGCAACGCTCTGGTGTGGAGGGGCTGAAGAGCCACGCTCTGGGCTCACTCCTCTTCCTCAGTCCACAAAGAGGAGGGAGCAGCAGAGGACACTGTCTGGTTTAGTTGCCAGGCCAAGCAGGGCGCGGGGGGTTCCCAGGTGGGGGGTGGTACCCATAGGGTGGCCCTGGTGGATAGGGAGGCTGAGGGGGGATCGGGAAACTGGGGAGGGGAGGCTGTGTGGGGTAGGGACACTGTGGCCTCCCAGCCCCAGGGGGTGCGTAGGGTGGGTAGCCAGGTCTGGATGGCGGAGTGGAGGGAAAGGAGGGGACATGCGGTGGGCCCCTGGATGGAGACCAGGAATAGGCTGGTGCAAATGAGGCGCCTGGGGGAGGCTTGGGGAAGCCTGGTGTGGAGTCAGCAGCCTGCAAGGGTGGGTATGTGGCACCCGGAGGAGGCTGGTAGGGAAGGGCAGGCTGGGTGCTGGGCTGAGAAGCAGCATTGTGTCCTGTGGTGAGTGGGGCACCTGCAAAAGGAGCAGGTGGGAGAGCTCCATGTGCTGTGGGGCCGAGCGGCATGGCTGGGGCCGGGCTGTAGGGCAGTGGAAAGGAAGGAGCTCCTGATGGGACGGGCAGAGGCTGCGGTGGGTCCACGGGTGCACAAGGAGGCTGCTGCTGCTGTGCGTCCCTGACAGGCTCCTGTGGTGCTCGTGACTTCCGCAGCACCTCTTGCAGCTTTTCCACCCTGACCCGGCGCAAGTGAGACAACTTCCTCATCACCAAGAACTGCTCAAGGAAGGTCTCCAGGACCACCTCACCCTCCAGGAACTTCTCAGCCATTTTCTGGAAGAGAAGACAGTACAACATCCCTCAGTGCTGCCTCCCCAAATCCACTTTGGGATTGACGTCTCCCCCAGAGGACCACCGCACCACACAGAAGCAAAGAAAGAATAATCCAATCTTTTTTGGAGCAACAATGTCAAGCTACAAAAAGATAATCCTTGATTTAAGGGATTAGGTTTGGGAGAGTAACTGCAGATCTCTTAGAACTAATCACTTGAACTGCTAATTGTTTCAAACCTTAAGCTCACCTCAGACTCCTCTTCAATTTTTTGGCTTTCCACCTGCAGGAGATCCAGCAACATTTGAGGATGCATTGCAGCTGAAAATTTCTCTGGGGAAAAGAGCAGCAGAGAAATAAACACAGAACAGGGCACACTGTTAGCACACTGACTTGTCTAACACAGTTTGTCACCTATTCCACAGCTTTGCACTGAGACACAAGAAAAACCTAAAGCAGGATGAGCTCACTGTCCTCATTTCTGTGCCCCATGTGCTTTTCCAACAGTGCCTTCCCGCCTTGGAAAATGTTGGTGTAAGGAAAAAGTCTGAAGAGGAAATAGTCTTAACCACTGCCACACCTGATTGGTACTTTAAGGCAGCTTATAAACAGAGGAGAAAGATCTTTTACACAGGCAGAGAGTGACAGAATGAAGGGAGAAGGGTTTAAAACTAAAAAAGAAGAAATTTAGGTTAGCTGTGAGGATGATATTCCTCACTCAGAGGACAGTGAGGCCCTGGCACAGCTTCTCAAGGAAGCTGTGTGTGTCCCATCCTTGCAGATGTCCAAGGCCAGGCTGGATGGGGCCCTGGGCAGCCCGATCTGCTGGGCGACAACCAGCCCACAGCAGGAGTTAGGGCTGGGGGGCTTTGAGGTCCCTTTCAACCCAACCATTGTGTGGTTCTGCAATTATATGAAAGGAAGTGAGACTGAAGTCACTCACCCAGCTTTGCCTTCTGCTCCTTACAGTGTTCAGCGAGGTTTTGCAGCTCCTCATACTTGCTGGAGAGCTCAGAACGCCCTGTCTCCAGAGGGACCTGGAACTTCAGGTTCTGCTCAGCAAGGCTGCGATTGGCAGCGAGTGCCATCTCTCTCTCCAGCTGCAGCTCCTGCACCTGAGGAGCAGAGCCCACGGTCAGCACAGTGTCATGCAGCCAGCCCTCACCTGCCTGCCTCACTGCTTACCTCCCTGGACTCCAGGGCCAAGCGCTCGATCTCCGCAGCATCCTCCTGCAGTGCCTGCAGCTCCTCCACAGTACGGTTCTTCAGGGTGTCCATGCTCAGACAGCCACGGACTCCTAGAACAGGGAAAGGAATTCAGAAAGGCAGTAAGGCTGGAAAAAAACACCACTAAGACCATCCAGCCCAACCCACGCCCACCGGGCCACGTCCCTCAGTGCCACATCTCCGTGGTTCCTGAGCACACCTAGGAACGGTGACTCCACTACGCCCCCCGAGCAGCCTGTGCCTCACCGCTCCTTCCCGAGAAGAAATCTTCCCTCACATCCAGCCTGAACCTTCCCAAAGTCAAGCCAAGCCCACTGCAATCAGGCGATGATCCGATTAAGGACACAGACACAGCTTCAGTTCTTACTCACACAGCACCCGGAAGGCCCGCTTGCTTGCACCAGGCGCTCCTGTCAAGCCTCGCCTCCCTTCGGCCCGCTTCTCCCCAGCTTCGTCCCCGCTCAGGACTCAGCGCGGAGCCCCTCCACCGACGCGACGATGCCCACGACAGCACCGAAAGGCCGCAAACACCGGCGGGCGTAAAGCCCACCGCGCTCCGCCCGGCTTCGGGCCTCCGGACTGCGCCGCCACCGACTTCCGGCGCCTCACCGGAAGTGAGCGCGGCCACCGCGCGCTGGGGGTGTGTGGCGCCCCCTAGCGGCGAGGGGTGCGTGACGCCGCCGCCATCTTGTGGCCTGGACTCAGCGTGGGCTGGGTTTGTGGCTGTAACTGAAGCGGGGCCTGGCTTCTCGCGGCCACAGTGCAGGGGTTCCATGCAGGGAGCTCCTTTGTGTTGTGTGAAGCACCTCACGCTGAGCAGCAGCTGCTGCTCGCAGTGTTCCAAGGGCTGCTGGCTCAGGTGACTCAGAGTGCTGCTGGCTGTGAGCCTGGAGAGCCCTGCAAGAAGTGAAAGAAAAGCAGGTCCTTGTGAATGGCCTGCCTTGCATAAAGCACACCAACGTGAGCAGCGAGGCAAACACACCTGCTGTCCACATTTCATGGATCCGTAGGACCACAGAATTGTTGGGATGGAACGGACCTCTAAGATAACAGAACCACAGAATTATTGGGTTGGGAGGGTCCTTAAGGATCACAGAACCACGGAATGGTTGGGTTGGAAGGGGCCTCTAGGATAACAGAACTACAGAATTATTGGGTTGGGAGGGTCCTTAAGGATCACAGAACCACAGAATGGCTGGGTTGGAAGGGTCCTCTAAGATCACAGAACCACAGAATGGTTGGGTTGGAAGGGGCCTCAAAGCCTCCCCAGCCCCAGTCCCTTGTGGGCTGGTTGCCACCTGATCAGGCTGCCCAGAGCCCCATCCAGCCTGGCTATGAGCACCTCCAGGGATAGGGAATCCACAGCTCCCCCCCCGACAGGGCCTCATCACTTTCTGAGTACAGAATTTCCTCCTCATAACTGACCTGAATGTCTCATCTTTTAGCTCATCTGTGCAGACAGTCATGAGGAAGCGTGGAACGCAAAGGGAACCACAGCAAGGTCATGGCAGTATTTCAGAGGTGCTGCCATCCAAGCACATGGCTCCGGAAAGGCACCTCTGGTTCCTGTGTGCCACGTGAGGCCCCGTTGGCTTCTGTATGACAAACATGAGTCATACAGATCTGGTTCAGTACCCAGTGGTCCAGTCGGTGCATAGCAGGGATGATAACCTCAGCAGAACCCAATGTTATTGCAAGAAAGGGACATGATATTCCAAAGGGAGATTGATATTTTCAAGGAGGATCGATAGTGTGAGGAACAGCCTCCAGGGACGTGGAAGGGCTGGAGCACATCCAGTTCACCATTTGTCAAACTGTAAGGGCTGAGTACGGGATAAGCAATATTTTATGTGAATGATACCATTGAGGGGAGACTTGATGAGTGGATCTGATGTTGTTCACAGCTAATTGGACACTGAAGTCAGAGCTGGCAGTACAAAGCTGGAGCAAAACAACACAAAATCAGTGTGGGGTTAAAAAGTCTTGTGCAGAATTCAGCTCAGCAGCTCTGATTCTGTCTCACATATCACCTTTGGTTTTTTTTCTGGCCACGTTCACTTGTGGTTTTGGTTTAATGTCCCTCTGAGCCTAACAGTCACTCAGCTTTCTCAGCACCACGTCACAGATGTGGTTCACAAGGGAGCTGCAGCCTAGCCAGCTCCCTTCCTGTACCTGCTCTCATGTAACCCAAGGGCTTCACAAACCATGTGGTTCAGCCACAGACCGATACTGCAGGTGGCCTCGGTCACTGGCTGGGTCTCCCACAGCAGATGGGAAGAGCTGGCCTCACCATCCAGAGGTCCTGCCCAGTAAGGAGCCAACATCTCTTTGTTTACTGATATTAATCAAACCTTTCTACATCAAGTTCTAGGAATTTGACACCTCAGGAGCATTAAACCAGACTCCTGTCCACTCAGTCTGCCCTAACAGAAGGGTCAGGAAAGATGGAACAGGGAGAGGAAGACAAGTTTGCTTCCTTGATCTGCTGTTACCGGGATAAACTATATCTCAGGAAAGTGATTTTTTCAGGCAGAGGCTTTTGAGCTGGCACAAGTAGAGCTCTAGGAATGGATATCTTTTCCTCAACAGAGCAAGGATAGTTCTGCCTAGCACCAGGTCTGTTTGACAGGGCTTTTCTGGAGCTTCATCAGCAAAGTTCCTCACCACATGATTTGGTCCTTGGGATGAGCCATATGGTAGTTCAGGCAGTGTTGGTGCCCAATCTTGTACCATTTCCATTCAGACTTTTTGTGCACCTGGCCACCAGGGATGGTCTGGTGCAACTGATTCCCACCTTGTCTTTGTTGTTGCTGACAAAGCCACACAGGGATCCAGACAGAGCTATTTGCCACTCAAATCCTAGTCACTTAACCTTCTTGTGTGTCCAAAAGTAAGGCATCTTTTACCCTGGTTTCCCATGATGACACCTTAGGATGTGCAGATTTCTTGATTGTGTCTTTCCTGGCTTGAATACAGTAGCTGCCAAAAGGCATATCCAGAGCAGCCACATCTCCCTGACATTGCCTAGTTCTTGGTCTTGGACTGTGAAGTGAGGTCCCCATGCTCCATTTCCTCCTTGTCTCCACAGTTCATTAAAAAGACCAGAAACACTCTGTCCTCCCCCTTCATAGCCTGCTTCCCATCGGGAGAAGATTATGAAATCATTAGCCCTTGGAAATAAATAGTTTTCTGAAAACTTCCTTTAGGCCTCTCAGTGGAAAAAACCTGCATTTCTTATCAGGCACATGCAGAAGCTTGACGTATGAGCAAACAGGCAGCAGCCCCAGGGCCTCACCCCCCTGTACTGGCCACCAGTCTGGTCCTGCTCCTTGCCAATGAGTTGCCTTCAGGCTCTGAGCCCTTCTTCGACCTTCACCTGCCCCTGGGGGACATTGTGGATGTGAGTGTGGCTGTTGATGTCTGCAGGCCTGTTCATTTGGGAGAAGTCTCAGCAGCAGCCCTTAGAAAGAGGAAAATCTGCTTCTGGCCAATCTCAGAGCTGCTCAACTCCTGGAGCCACCTGCCTGCCCTTGTTGATCATAGAAAAATATGATGGCTGAGTTGGAAGAGACCTTAAAGCCCTCCCAGCCCTATTCCCTGCCATGGGCTGGTTGCCCCTCACCAGATCAAGATGCCCAGGACCCCATCCAGCCTGGTGTTGTGCACCTCCAGGAATGGGGCATCCACAGTTTCCACGGGCATTCTGTGCCAGGGCCTCACCACTCTCTGATGACCAAGGTGGCTCAGGGGGTCCTCCCATGGGTTCGCTCCTGGTTCATCTTGTTTACAGGTGCTGTCAGAGGGCCTGTCTCATGATGAGCAACTCTACCCTCGGCAGGGGGGTTGAAACTGGATGAGCTTTAAGGTCCCATCCAACTAACCATTTTGTGTCTCTATGATTTAGGGCATTGAGAAGTGGCCTTCTTACCCGGAGGCACATCTATCAGAACACACATGCGGAATGTATATTTTTTTTGATACAGGAAAACCTGCTCACAGAACTACTTTTCATCTTTGAGCCCACTTATTGCTGCTCTGGAGCTTTTCTTGCTAAAATAGGTGACCATGAAAGTGGCCAAGTAACAGAATACCATAGTTTCACAACACCAGTCCTGATCACGAGTGTGAAAAAGCCTCATTGGGCCAAAATGTGAAAATGGACTATTTGCCCAAAACTTCTTTTCCCAGCAGGAAGGCTGCCATGTGGGCATGCTGTTGTCCCCTGCCTAGTGGACATCGGGCATTTCAGCCATTCTGCCCTTATCATCACCTGCTAGACCTAGACCCTACTAGGCTGCTCTCCCTTCCTCTCCCTGGTGAAGTTAGCATCCATCTTCCCGTCTCTCCTTGCAAGATGTGGGGCTGAGGCTGGTGCTCAGTGCTGCAGACTCTCTCTGTTTCCCTCCAGTGCTCTGTGCACAGGACAAGGTGACCGTGCTGGCTCAAGCGCATGGCACCACAATGCCCGAACTGGAGCTGAGCACCTCTGATGCAACCAAATGTGGGTGACCTTTGTGTTGTCCTGGCCAGCAGCATCCCCATTGGGTCCCACTTTCATCCCCTAATTGGTCCCAGTCTCATCCTCCATGTCCACAATCAGACCAACATCTACCAGGGCTTCCCCATGGCACTGTAGGATGCTGGGATGTGTTTCTCCCAAAGCCTGAGCCTTCCCTAAGCATCCCATGCCCCAGTGGAGGAGATGGCAAGCCATCACCTTGACATTCCCGTGGTGTCCTCTGCGGACATTGCGATAACTCCCACCTGGCCGTTTGCCTTTCTTATCGGGGCTGCTGGCCAAACAACCATGGGGCTGTATATAAGGAGCTCAACTGGGGCACTCAGCACATTCGGCACTTCACTTGGTATCGGCAACTTGCCACAAAGAACCACGATGAAGCTGCTCCTGCTCCTCAGCTTGGTGGCCCTGGCCCAATGCGGCATCCACAGGTGAGCAGTGTGGTGGTGGGTATGTGATGGGGCTCATCAGAGACAGGGGACAGCTCACAGTGCCCAGCCATAGCCACAGCCAAGGCACAGGATGGGTGTCCCCAAAACTTCCATGCCCTGATCCCCATCCCTGCCCTGACCCTGATCTCTCCCACACCTCAGGATCCCGCTGCAGAAGGGGAAGTCCCTGCGGAAGCAGCTGAAGGAGCATGGCTTGCTGGAGGATTTCCTGAAGAAGCATCCCTACAACCCAGCCTCCAAATACAACCCTGTCCTTACTGCCACTGAATCCTATGAGCCCATGACGAACTACATGGATGTGAGCAGGGGGCAGCCACAACCCAAGGGCTACCAGCCCCTTACCAACTCTCTCATCACCTTCCTATCCTTATCCCTAACCTCCTTCCACAGGCTTCGTACTATGGCACCATCTCCATCGGCACCCCGCAGCAGGACTTCACTGTCATCTTCGACACTGGCTCCTCCAACCTGTGGGTGCCCTCTGTGTATTGCAAAAGCTTGGCCTGCAGTGAGTATCCCTGTCCTTGAGGGCTGGTGGATGGTGTCCCCTTTTGCTACGTGTTGTCACCTTGCCTTCGGTGCCCAAGGGTGAGATGGGCTGTGACCATCCCTCTCTCATACCTGCAGGCAACCACAAACTCTTCAACCCCTCCAAGTCCTCCACCTACGTGAGCACCAACGAAACCGTCTACATCGCCTACGGCACCGGCAGCATGAGTGGCATCCTGGGCTATGACACTGTGGCCGTAAGGCAGCAGCGATCCAGCTGCTTGTGTCATGGGACATGGGGACATGGGGATGCCACATGCCCCAACCCAACCATCCTGCTCTCCCCATCTCTCCTACCAGGTCTCGAGCATCGATGTCAAAAATCAGATCTTTGGGCTGTCTGAGACTGAGCCTGGCTCGTTCTTCTACTACTGCAACTTCGATGGCATTCTGGGCCTGGCCTTCCCCAGCATCTCCTCCTCTGGGGCCACCCCTGTCTTCGACAACATGATGAGCCAGCACCTGGTGGCCCAGGACCTCTTCTCTGTCTACCTGAGCAAGTAGGTCCCACAGAGAAAGTTCTCTCCTTGAGGCTCCCTTGGAGGCTTCAGCATCACGTCCCCTCAGTGCTGTGGGGATCCTGGGCCATGGGACCACTGTACCTAATGGCTGCTCTCCTACAGGGATGGGGAATCAGGCAGCTTTGTCCTCTTTGGTGGCATCGACCCAAATTACACCACCAAAGGCATCTACTGGGTCCCACTCTCTGCTGAAACCTACTGGCAGATCACCATGGACAGGTATTGTTGACAGTGATGGGACAGGGTGAGGGTGGTGACATCCCATATCTCACCTCTGGGCTCCATGCAGGGTCACCGTTGGCGACAAGTACGTCGCCTGCTTCTTCACCTGCCAGGCCATCGTGGATACTGGCACCTCACTGCTAGTCATGCCCCAGGGTGCCTACAATCGTGTCATCCGTGACCTGGGTGTCAGCTCTGATGGCGAGGTGAGGCGGGAGGTCCTGGGGACCCACAGGACTCAGGATCCTCCCTAAAGGCCAAGGTCCTGCCACGGGACACATGGTTCCAGAAGGGCCACTGACCCCATCTTCCCAACAGATCAGCTGCGATGACATCAGCAAACTGCCTGATATCACCTTCCATATCAACGGCCATGCCTTCACCCTGCCACCCAGTGCCTACGTGCTGAACGTGAGCACCCCATGGGGGTGGTGATGGGGATAGGGATGGGGATGGGATGGAGATGGATGGGGATGGGAATGGAGATGGATGGGGATGGGAATGGGGATGGGCATGGGGATGGGGATGGGGATGGGGATGGAAATGGGGATGGAAATGGGATGGAGATGAAAATGAGGATGGAGATGGGATGGAAATGGAGGTAGGGGTGGGGATGGACTCTTCTGGGTGTCCTGGGCAGTTGGTGATGGTCTCCATCCTTGCCCACAGGAGGACGGGTCCTGCAGCCTTGGCATCGAAAACATGGGCACCCCCACTGAGTTGGGTGAGCAATGGATCCTCGGTGATGTCTTCATCCGCGAGTACTATGTGATCTTCGACAGGGGCAACAACAAGGTGGGGCTCTCCCCCCTGTCCTGAGCCCTTTCAGCCCCTGGCTGGGCCAGACCCCACTTTTTCTTTCAGTCCCCCACTGCTGCTGTCACTGAGAACAATAAAGCCTTGGAAATGCATTCATGTGTTGAGTTTCTCTGGGAAGGGTCAGGTTAGGTTGCAGCATCTCCATGGTACTGATGATGTCAGGCTGAGCTCCTCCTGCTGGTGGGGCCCTTTGTTTCCCTCCACCATGATGCTTGCTGGCCACAAGTATCCAAGGTCTGGGACAAAACCATCGCCATGCTGGCACGGCTTACCTAAGCTGTGTTTGTTCCTGGCACATGGCTTCGCTGGCTTCTGTTGGCAGCACCAGCACTGAGCCCCTGGCAGCTCCCAGTCGGCTCATCCCCAGCCTCCAGCAAGCCACACATATCTCCTGTGCACAGAAGAGACAATCAGAAGATTCATCCCAGGGATGGGATTCATTTAAGGGTGGTGCTGTTGATGCTGCTTGCTGCCACCTGCATGCCACTGCATCCCCCAGCTCCCTGTGGTTCACCCAGCTGTGCAAACACCCCACATCTCCAAGCAAGGCAGCAGGCAGCCTGTAAGTGCCAGAAGGGCAGTGGCATGACAGCAGGAAGCTGATAGGTGCCAGGGGCCCAGTGCCAAGGTGGCCAGTAAGTGTCCCCAAGTGGGATGAAAGTGCTGGCTTATCGGGGTGCCGGCATGCCTCATCTGGGAGTGCCTCTGTGTGCTGTGATTTAAGGGCAGGCACCCCACAGTGCAGTACTGCATCCCTGTGCCATGAGGTGGCTGTGGCTGATGGGGCTGGCAGTAGCCACCCACGCCATGATGACAAAGTAGGGAACACTGGTGGTCATGGTGGGATCCAAGACCTGTGGTTGTCGCCGTGCTCAACTGCAGTCCCTCTCACAGGGTCATCTTGCAGCAGAGGAAGACAAAGCAGAGAGTGCTGAAGGACAGCGGGGTGCTGGGGGAGCTCCTGCTGCAGCAAGCCCTCTCCCCAGCAGTCAAACATCGCCGCACCACCACCACGGAGCTCTTGGAAAACTACATGGATGTGAGTGTGAGGGGCTTGGCAGGATCCCCAGTGACTGGGGGATTCTGTGGGGTTGGGCAGGGGGCAGTGGAAGCCTCCAACACGCCCTGCGTTGGCAGCTGAGCTACGTGGGCACCATCTCCATCGGCACGCCAGCACAGCAGTTCTCTGTCATCTTTGACACCGGCTCAGCCAACCTGTGGGTGCCCTCCGTGTACTGTTCCAGCCCGGCTTGTGGTGAGTATCGCTGAGCATCGGGACGCTAGGGGGGGTTGCAGCCCCCCTGCCCTGCTCAGCTCTCTCCACTCCCTCCCTTCTCCTGCGGCAGCCAACCACCAACGCTTCGACCCGGCTCGTTCCTCCACCTACCGCAGCACAACCACCAGTGTGGCCACCTGGTACGGTACTGGCAGCATGGTTGGCGTGCTGGCCTACGACACCGTCACGGTGAGCATCCAGGGGGCACAGGGTCGGGGGAGATGTGGTGCACCTTAAGCCTCCCTGCTTTCCCCGTCAGGTTGGGAGCATCCAGGTGCAGAACCAGATGGTTGGGCTGAGCCAGTGGGAGCCTGGCTCCTTCCTCGTCCACGTGCCCTTTGATGGCTTCCTGGGGCTGGGCTTCCCCAAAATTGCCTCCTCCGGTGCTACTCCGCTGTTTGACAACATGATGAGCCAAGGCCTGGTGGCTCAGGACCTCTTCTCCATCTACCTCACCCCGTAAGTACCAGCAGCACGTAGGCAAACTCCGACACACTTGGGGCTAAAGCATTACCGATGGTGAAAGCTTCACGTTGGGGTGACCCTAAGGCATGCACAGCTCCCACCTGGGAGCAGAATTCTGCTCCAGAAGGGCACTGGCACCCCCTGGGCACCCCACTTCTGCCTTCCTTCACAGTGATGAGCGGAATGGCAGCTTTGTGCTCTTTGGTGGCATCGACAGTTCCCACTTCACTGGGAACCTGAGCTGGATCCCGCTGACTGCCCAAGCCTACTGGCAAATCAAGGTGGACAGGTAGTGCTGGGACGTGGCATGGGTAGGGGGACTTGTCACCAGGATGACAGCCTGCCTAAGGGACGTGCCTTGCCTCCAGAATCACCATGCATGGCCTCCCCATCGCTTGCATCCATGGCTGCCAGGCCATCCTGGACAGCGGCACCTCGATGCTGGCAGGTCCTGGTCTCAGCGTGCGCCACATCCACCATAAGATGGGAGCCATACGCAGCCCCAGTGGTCTGGTAAACACATGGGGATGAAGGCAGGGACAGGACAGTGGTGGCTTCCTACGGGGGCTGAAGCCAGGCTGTCCTTCCCTGGCAGCACACAGTGAGATGCAGCTCCATTCTGCCCGACATCGTCTTTGTCATCGGTGGCACGCCATTCCCGCTGCCAGCCCAGTCCTACATCCTCCAGGTGAGCCCCAAGCCCCAGCACACCGTACCCACGGGCTGTCCACCACTCACCACATCCCCCATCCCCTCCAGATGGAGGATGGCTCCTGCATAAGTGGCTTTGAAGCATATGCCCTGCCCGTGACCACCGATGAGCTCTGGATCCTTGGCAACATCTTCCTGCGTCGCTACTACAGCGTCTTCGACAGAGCCAACAGCATGGTGGGGCTGGCGCCGGCCGCCTGAGGCACACCACAGTCACAGAATCGCAGAACCATGAAGGTTGGAAAAGACCTTTAAGACCATCCAGTTGAATTGTTGACCCATCCCCACCATGCCCACTGACCGCGTCCCTCAGTGCCACATCTCCGTGGTTCTCAAACGCCTCCAGGGATGGTGACTCCACCACCCCCTGTGCCAATGCAGCACCACTCTTTGATAGGAATTTTTTTCCTAATATCCAGCCTGATTCTCCGCTGGCACAACTTGAGGCTATCATCTCTCGTCCTTTTGCTAATTACCTCCTTTGAGGGAGTTAGCTGTAGAGAGCGATAAGATCCCTAAGAGCTGCACAGTTCTCATGACCCCAAAACCAAGTGGGGCTGGGCTGGGTGGCTACAAGGAGGAGCCTGGAGCGTAAATACTGGGGTAACTTTATTGGGGGGTGGAAGAGCACTGGCACCACAGCCCTACAGCCTCTGGCACCATGGAATGGTGAAGGGCCGGGGGTCCCCGTGCCCACTGCTCAAGGATGTGTCACCACCTCTGGTTGCTCAGCGCATCCAACTGCGCACCTCAGTGCCCCATCTTCAGCTGTGCCTGGCCGGCCAGGCCCGCTAATCCAGCAGCCTTCCTCCTCCTCCTCCTCCTCCTCCTCCTCCTCCTCCTCCAGGTGTGGGTGATTCTATGTGTCCATGTCCACGTCCCCAGGCTGTTCCTGAGCGTCCTGCCTTGAGCTGGGGCTGCTGCTGAGGGCTGGGGATCCTGTGGCCTTACCAGGGCAGCCCAATGGGGGGCTCGGGGTGTTGGGAGGGGGCTCCCCCCCCAGAGAGGGGCTGAGGGGGTTGGGGTGGAGCAGGACCTGGGCCAGGCGGTGGCGGGGGGACTGGGGTGTGCCTTTGTGGGATGGTGATTGGGACAAGGATGGGGATGGAGATGGGGATGGAGATGAGGATGGGGATGAGGATGGGGATGATGGCTGTGGGGTTGGGGATGGGGACAGAAATGGGGATGTGTCGCTGCTCTGCAGCTGGCCGTCTGCTGTAGAGAGAGAGATGCCCACATTTAGCTTCACCCGCCCCCCCCCCAAAATTCCTGCATCCCACACTGGGGACAAAAGCCAGGTTGGGGCACCCACATATAGAGGTGCTACCTTGGCAACGGAGGCAGCAGGCAGTGGGCTCAGTGCAGGACTGGGGACACGGCCTCTCCTCGCAGCTCACCTCCCCAAGCTGTGGCACAGCAGGAAGAGGGTGATGAGGAGGATGAGGGGGATGAGGAGTGTGAGGAAAGAAGGAGGCATGAGCTCACCTGGCACGTACAGCGGATGCAGGGCCGGCCCTCAGGACTGAAGCTTTGCCCATTCACCACTTTCCTGCCCTCATAGTTGCAGTCTAGGGGGACAGTGCTCAGAGCAGGGGTGGGGGACACATCCCTGTGTCCCCATGTCCTCACATCCCTATGTCCCCTTGTCACCATGTCCCCTATGTCCCTGCATCCCCACACCCCCGTGTACTCACGTCCCTGTGTTCTCGTGTCCCCACGTCTTTCTGTCCTCGTGTCCCTGTGTCCCCATGTCCCCCTGTCCCCAAGTCCCCATGCCCCTGGATTTCACCTTTACAGACAGGGCAGCACTCGCCCTCGGGGTGGAAGGGATAGGTACAGAAGATGGCGCAGTCCACGGGTGAGCAGGCCACTGAGCCCAGCTGGGGAGAGGTGAGGGCTGGGCATTAGTGGGTCAGGGGTACCCAAATGCCCACACCCAAAGTCCACACGCCTCACCAGGCAGATGCAGCTGAGGCAGGGGTCCAGGAGCGACGGGAAGGTCTCATTGTTGTAGAAGATCCGCCCCATGTAGGTGCATCCTATGGGTTGAGAGTGGGGTTGCAGTGCCTGGAGTCCCGGGTTGTCACCCTGTCCCCTGCTGCCCCATCACCTGCTGAGCAGTCGGGGCAGCACTGCCCCGGGATGTGGATGGGGTAAGGGCATGTCTCTACGCAGTCTGTCCGCTTGCAGCTCACCGAGCCATCAGCCTGCGAGGGGGAACAAGTGACACAGACCTTGAAGTCATACAGGTTGAACCCAAAGCCGGGGAGCTTAAACACAGTATGGAGGGGGTGGAAAGCCTTTGGAGCTGGGGATGGCAGAAGAGCAGAGGCTGAAGCATGGCTAAGGCAGGAGGCAGCTGGAGAGAGATCCTGCTTTGGAACTCCCCATCCTTCCCTGAGCCAATCCCAGAGATGCAAGGCAAGGCATGAGGACAGGGGATGGGGACATGGAAGGGATGGGGATGAAGACAGAGATGGGGACAGGTAGGAGGAGTGAAACAGAGTAGATTCTCATTCACCTGGCAGATGCATAACTCACAGGGATCACCTGGAGACCAAATCTGTCCAATGGGAAACTCTACCCCATTGTCATCCACGAAGCAGCCTGGTGGGGACATGGACATGGCTGGGGAGAGGGCACCTCATCCTGTCACTCTCTGCCACATGTGGGTACACAAACACCACCTGAACCCTGTGGCAATGCATCCCCAATCCCCTTTCTCCCAACTGGCACCCCACACCCCAGCTCACCCGAGGGGCGCGGGGGGTCCTTGCAGCTGAAGCAGCACTGCCCGGGATGCAGCTGCTGCTGGTGCTGGGGACAGTCCAGCACCGGGCATGGGGCAAAAGAGCACTCCACCTCTCCGTTCTGTGGGGAGAAGGGAGCATCACCCAGCAGCTCTGTGCCACTCGTGGGACCACAAGAAGTGCCCCGGACCCACCCGGCAGACACAGGTAGTGCACTCGTCCCCATCCAAGCTGAAGCGGGCTCCGTGCGCGTAGGTCTGGCCACGGAAGCTACATTTTGCTGGGCAGGAGGGAGGCAACGAGGGCTGAGATGGGGAGCTGAGCCCCCCCAGGACCCCATGCGTGTGGCAGAACCACCCGCAGCCACTCGATCTCCTCTGGTAGGACCCCACCTGGCTGGCAGGAGCAGCAGTTGGGGGGTGAGGCGCTGGGACAGGAGCCTGGGGGGCACTCAGGGGAGATGCAGGAGATATTGCCAGCCTGCAGAGAGGAACGTGGGGCGGTCATGGGATGAGCAATGGACGTCAGCTCTGGCACGTGGCAGTGCATCATTTGGATCCCATATTTCCAGTGTGTCCCATCAATGTCATGAGCATCCGGGACAGGACTGAAGGACTGTCCCCAGCCCTGTCCCACTGCACAGCACTCACCAGGCACATGCAGATGGTGCAGTTTCCATCTGATGGAGTGAAGACTTCTCCCTCAGTGTGGGCCACCCCATTGTTCAGGCAGCCTGCGAGCCAGGAGTCAGAGCAGGCTGTAGGGGGGCATGGGAATGGGGGGGCCAGGGCTCACCTGTGCAGCTGGGACAGCAGCCCCCAGCTGGGGCAGGCAGAGGGTGGGAGCACGGTATGAGGCAGGTGATGGCCTCGCACAGCACTTGGCCTCCCTGTTGGGGTGGGCACAGCTCAGGCACAGCATGGGGATGTGGGGATATGGGGATGTGTGGATGCAGGTACGAGGAGTGCTCACGTGGCAGCTGCAGCTCTGGCACCCTGGCTCGTTCCAGCGAGTGCCCGGCTCCTGGGGAGCCCCATGATGCCAGCAAAGAGGAGCTGATGTGGGAGTCCCGGGAGGTGGCTTGATGGCATCGTGAGGGGAGGGAGGAATGGATGTGCCTGGTGCCGCGGCAGGGAGGTGAGGAGAGGGGAGCAGGAGGGGTCCCCCAGCTCCAGGAGGGAGCAGGATGTGCGTGGGGGGGTGCTGCAGAGACTGCAGGATGGGCGAGGGTGCCAGGATGGCCTTGGGGAAGCCTGGGAGGGAAGGGGAAAGGTGTCAGCACGGGGAGTTTGGGGGTTCCCACGTGGAGGAACAGGCGGTTACCTTCACAGGACACCCTGTCCCTGCTGAGCCGGTAGCCAGGCCGGCAGGAGCAGAGGAAGCTGCCCAGTGTGTTGTGGCAGGCATGCTGGCAGGCACGGCGCTCACCTGGCTGCCGGCACTCGTTGACATCTGGGGGATGTGGAACATATTGGTGTCCCCAGCGGTGTCACCCGTGGCACTGAGCAGAGCACGGGCGCATAGCAGGGTCGGGTTTCCACCACGTGGGGAGGGGTCGAGGTGCCGGCACATAGGGGAGGGGTGACGGTGCCGGGGAGAGGTGAAGGTGCATGGGGAGCTGTTGTGATGCAGCCCGCGGCAACGGGCTGCTAAGCCCGCATGCAGCACTCACCCACGCAGGTGTGCTGGTTCCCATGGAGGTGGTAGCCGGGACGGCAGGAGCAGCGGTAGCTGCCCATGCTGTTCTTGCAGCGGTGCTGGCACGGCGTGGCCAGGCACTCGTCAGTATCTGCCAGGCAGAGGCTGAGGCTCAGCGCCCCAGCTGAGCGGCCCTCCCCAGCCCCTGTCCCTGCGCACCCTGGCAGCTGTGGCGGTTGGCAGCGAGCTGCATGCCGGGGCCACACTCGCAGACGAAGCCGCCCTCGGTGTTGACACACAGCCCCTCGCAGGCAGCGCTCAGGCACTCGTTGATGTCTGCGGGCGAGAAGAGACGGAGCTGGGGGCTGGGGAACGCTGGGAGCCCCCGTCCGGCCACACCGCGCTCCCCCCAGCTCACCGTTGCAGCGGACGCCGGCGTCCGTCTCCACCATGGAGAAGCCGAGGGGACAGACGCGGGCCACCTCCTGGCACCCACCGTGGTTACAGGAGAGGTCGCAGCCGTACTCCCCGCAGCTCCCCAGCGGCTCTGGAAGGCAAAGAGTGGCTCTGCGGGGCACCGGGGGCAGCCCAGAAGCCAACTGTGCGCCCTCGGCTCCGTGGCACGTGGAGGGGATGGGGCCCTACCTGGGCAGGTGACGCCCCGCTCTCCATCGGGGCACGAGCAGAGGTTGGGCGCAATGCAGAAGCCGCTGCCGCAGCCAAAGGAGCAGAGCGCTGCGGGGCGCGGGAACGTGAGGGCGCGGGGACTCCCACCCGGTGCCATCCCCGGCGCCCGTACTCACGGAGGATGCACTGCCCGCTGCCCGGAGCCAGCATCCAGCCGGGGCAACATCCGCTGCCGAAAGCCGAGAAGCAGATGTGGGGCCCCACGTGGCGCCTGGGAGCGGGCGGCGAAGGAGGAGGTCACCCTTAGCCGAGCCCCACGGACGTGAGGAGGCGATGGGGACCGGGGATGGGGACGTGAGGGAAGCTGGAGTGCCGACGATGCAGCGGCACGGATCTGAGGAAGGGGTCTCGGGGTACAACGGGTACGGGATGACTGCGGGATGTGGTGGGACGGAGGGGTGGTGGAGACGCATCTCTGGGCAGGATGGAGACGTGGGGAGAGGCAGCCCGCGAGGGTCACGGTAGTGGATGGGGCGCACGTGGGCACGACACCGCACGCCGCCATCCCCAGGTGCAGCTGGGGTAGGGATAAGGAAAAGGGGGGCAGGCTACCTCTCCACGGCAAAGCTGGCCGGCTTCTTCCTCCCGGAGTACACCCTGCCCTGCCCGCCCGGGAGGAGCAGGGACACACAGGCAGCCCGGACGAGCAGCACGACCAACATGCCAGCGGTTCCGGCGGCACGCTCCCAGCGCTGCCTTCCTGCCTGCCTTGCAGCACGGGGCGCCTACCGCATGCTGGCCCTTGGCCCTGCTCCTCCTCCCGCCCGCCGGGCCGGGAACAATGCGGGGGGTGGAGGGAGGCAGAGCGGGGCGCGCCGGGGGGCCCCGATCCTCCTCTGCCCCAGCGCGGGAGAACGAGCGTGGGGATGCTCGAGTCGAGCCTTGCGCCCTCGCCGCACCTCGGCCTCAACGCCACCGACCTTCTCCTCCTCCTCCCCGAGGGAGGGGGTCCCCACTCTTCGGAGGGGGGAGAACGGAGCTCAGCGTCCCCCCTGCTTTCTCCTTTCCCACATCTGGCAGAGCTCCGGGCTGGCCTCTCCCCACCCCTCCTCCTCCTTCTCCTGGCGGCACTGGGCTGCCTTCCCAGCCCTGCACGGGGACCCACCAAAGAGGAGCACGCAGCAGATAGAGGAGCCAAAGTGCAGTGGGGAAGGGCGCGGCGAGGGGCTCCGTGGGAGCTGAAACCCCTCCAGCCCGAACCTCCCTGCGCCCGGCCGGGGGCTGAAGCAAAGGTGAAGGGCAGGTAAATGATTGACGGCACAGAGCAAAGGCCATTCCCTGCAGCACAGCGATGGGGTGACCCTCTGCCTGCAGCCCCAGGCTTCCCCTGCAGCATGACCCCACGGCATCACCAAATGCTGGCTGGAGAGAAGCTGAGAGCGTGGCACCTGCCACCCCGGGTTTGCTTTTAGGGAGGGAGAAAGGCTAAGCACAGATTCTGAGCCCTCCAGCAAAGCACCCTCCCTGCCTGTGGAGGGTCAATTTACTTTTCCCATCCCAAACAACAATCCAGGTGGATCGGATTCTTCCCACACCTAAGGCTTGCCCAGCAACTCAGGGCTGCTGGAAACACACACTTGACTTTAGGATGCTGCCCACCTCTTTGCTACTGAGGAAAGGAAGAATATAGGGAAAAAACTTGTGCTCGCATGGGGCCATGGAGTTCGTGCGCACATGCAGCTTTTGGAGCAAAACCTGAGTTGCATAGCGAGGAGAAAGGATCCAATCTGGGGTCCTGTGCCCTCTTCTGGTGGCCCAGAGCCTCCTAAGTGTGGGATAGGATCTGTGGGGGCTGTTAACCCCATGGGTTCCAATGGGGAAGAGGGCAGCTGGGGACTCCTCAGTCCCCTCACGTGCGTTTTGGCAACTGCTCAGCAATCAGGACAGCAGCAAGCCAGGGCTCAGGCAGCTCAGAGCCAAATGGAGGCCAGGAGGGTAATGATTAATCTATTTTACACGCAGAGAATGAGGGGCAGGACCCCATCCTGGATGGAGCCTGACTTGATTGTGCCCTTCCAGCTCCTAGCTCTGTACTCCCTGCCCCTGCTGCACCAGAGAAGGCAGGAATCCTTAAGTTCTTTACTATGAGAGTGCTGAGGTACTGGAACAGGCTGCCCAGAGACACTATAGATGCCTCCCTGTCCCTGGAAATGTTCAAGGCCAGGTTGGATGGGGCCCTGGGCAGACAGGTCTAGTATTAAATGGGGAAGTTTTTGGCCCTGCCTGTGGCAGAGGGGTTGGAGCTTCATGATCCTTAAGGTCCCTTCCAACTCAAGCCATTCTGTATGATTCTGTGAATCCCATGCAACTGTGATGCTTAGTGGAGCGTGGCAGCGCCAGCAGACACACCATTCCGTTTGGACTACTTTATTTGGTAAAACTCCACAAATGATTGAGCTTCCCAGAAATTCCCTCCCTGAGCGAGCCAGAGGTGCTGTGGAGGGAGAGAAGCATTCTGTCCTGCTGTCCC
Organism: Phasianus colchicus; assembly: GCF_987193195.1. Lineage (NCBI taxonomy): Eukaryota > Metazoa > Chordata > Aves > Galliformes > Phasianidae > Phasianus > Phasianus colchicus. The sequence continues at coordinate 7,849,199 of NC_143440.1, read as the reverse complement.
CCTCTGCTTCCTTCGCCAGGTGCAGAGAAATGCTCTGGGCCCACAGATCTCACCTGCCCCAGATGCCTTCTCCAGCCCTCACGCTTGAGGCAGCTTTGCTTCCTCTTCCAAAAACAAACAAACAAAAAACCCCAACCAAACCCACCATGGATCGAAAAGAATCAAAAACGAAAGCAGAAAAACAAAACAAAACAAAACAAAACAATAGCAAAGCATGAACCCAGGTAAGGGCAGTGCTGTGCGTCGCCCAGCGAGAGCAACCAGCAAAGCCCAGCACTGGTAGGAGTCCGTAGGATTGGTGAATCCAAGCTGACAACAGCATGGTGCCCCCCAGATCCCTAACAAACAGCTCTCCTTCAGACACCTCCCCTCAGGCAAGGGCCACTGCCGGCGCTGAGTGCAGCCAGGCAGGGGAAGAAAGCCCCTTGCTCTACATGGAGGAAGGTGTCAGGAAAAAGCTCCAAATCCTGCTAGTGGATGCGGGTCAGCTCCTCCACGATCTTGATCAGGTCGTCCACAGTGGCCTCCCTCTTCATCCCACTGCCATCATCAATCTGCAGAGAGAGAAAAGCATGAAAACACCTGCAGGTGATGGAGAAACAGCAAGACGTGTGATTAGCATTTAGCACAGCCTCCATTTCTGAGCAGTGTCCCCACCTGTGGGGTCACCCCTCTCACCTGCAGGTTTGCCACCACCTCCTGCATCTTGGGCCTGCTGATGTCCAGGAAGCTTTCAATCAGGTCACCATCAATGAAGCCTGTAGCTGGCTCTGTCTTGCGCTCAGTGTGAAACGATCTCCAGGTGGCACTGTCAAGGAGTCAAATCCACATGGAGTGATATCAATCCCACCCTGTCCAGACAAAAAACCTCTCTGCTGGGTAGCCTGGGGCAGACTGACCATGCTGCCTCACAGAACTGGTCTAGAAAATAGCCCTAAAAGTGTGGCAAGGAAGATCTTGGGAACTTGACATTATTGCATGCAGTTCCTCAAGCACTGCCATCTCCTGGGATCAAAGAGAAACCAACATTTGCACTACTGCAAAGCCCAGTTTGTCCTCAAGCCCTGTAAGATGTGCTTTAATTCACAAGACAGCCCCCAGCACCCGCTGGCATGGGCTCCCAGTTGAACCACAGAAGGATATAAGGAGTGCTCGATCTTGCCCACGCTCTTGATGACTTTATTCAGCCTGTTCTGCATGTCCAGCAGGAGGTTGTACCAGCTCTCTGACAGAGAAGTTACCAGCCCTATAAAGGAAAACATGGTGATGCAAGTTCAGCATCTTGCAGATCCTAAGACCACACTGCTGCAGCTGCCAGCAGGCAGGGAACGGCAGGACTGCAGCTGGAGGCTGCTGTCTGACGGGGCTGGGACAAGGATGGGGAGAAGAAGAAGAGACAGAAGGAATCTCAGGCCAGGGTGCTCCCTGCTCCTCACCTATCATGCCGTTGACTGTGCCAAAGAGAACAGAGCCCTGTGTTGGTGTGGACGTCTCACCCAGGTTCTGCATGACCAGGGAGCCGTGACAGAAGACATTGACAAACTCTCCCAAGTGGGACAGCCCCACCTCCTGCAAGTGCTGGCGCTCCTCATCAGTCGTGGCAGCACTGAAAGCCAAAGCACTCCACTCAGTCTGTGCTGGGGGCACCGGAGAGCTCCCCTGAATCCCATCTCAGAGCTGGGCATGCTTCTGTCCATTTTCCTGCCCAACACACGCCCCATCACTCCTGCTATGTACTGCTACAACTCCCTTCCTGCCAGCCCACCTGTCCTTCTGGCACACAAACAGGTTGAAAGCGTTCTCTGCTCCCAAGAAGTTGTCATCGTCCAGGATCTCTACAGCACTCATCCAGTTTGGATTGAAGTCCCGGGCAATCTGGAAAGGGACAAGAGGAGGGGCAGTGAAGCACATCTTCATCCCACTCAGCAGCCCCATTTGTGAGCGAGGCATGATGCAGTCTGACCTCTCTACTGAGCAAATAGCACAAACTGCCTCTGTGAAGATGGTGCTGGCCTAAGCTGCACTTGGATGATGCCAGGGCAAATGAGGCCAGACCATGCTAAAGCCATTCTCACAGGTGCACAGATGGCCCCAGTGCCTGGTCCGACCCCCAGCTACGCTGCACTTGCTGACAGATGCAGCCCCCCCAAGTGCACAGTGTGGGGCAGCTCCCCTCTCCTGGCACGCACTGCAGGCCTGCACTTCCCAAGGCAGCTGACACACAGCCCAGCCTTCCAAAAGCCTGGGATCTGTTCCTCCAAGAAGACAGGGATCTGTCTAGAAGAATGTCACCAGGTAATCCTGTTTTCTGTGCACAACCCTACGCCTTTGACTTCAAAGGGCTGGTGAGGTGGGCTGAGCCAGGTTCCTCCATTTTCCATCTTCAACACTGCTCCCCTTGCCTGAAGCCAACTGGAACAAGTAGCATGGACTCCCAGCACCTCTGACCAAGTGAACATACTTCCTGAAGGATACCACTATTGAAGCCCCAACATTTGTAACACTAAGTTGTCTCATTCTAACATTTAACAGCTTGACACCATTACTAACACACCTGCAGTTCAGTCAAAACCCCTTGTGTTGATGGCTGTCAGAAAACACACATCTCTGGAACTGTCTGATAAATGACAGCATCTTTCTGTGCATGTGAAGTGCAGGGAGAAGTGGATTTCCTTTGTTTCTTGAAAGTCTTTTTCATCCTAAATGACTCTATGATTCTAAATGACACTAAGGGACACGGTTTAGCGATGGGACTCCGCAGACAAGTTGACAGTTGGACTTGATATGAAGGTCTTCTCTGATCTAAACAACTGCGAATCTAATACCCAACAGCACTGATACCTCTTCAAAGTTTCCTTCCATGGGCTTGTAGGCAAGGAGCAGGACAGACCGCATCAGATCTCCCACAAGGATGAAGTCTCCTTTGGTCTTCAGGTAGAGAGCCATGATGTTGTTGTAATGGTTGCACTCCGTGCGCAGCTCCTTCTCAGCTGTCCACTCATACAGGCGCACCTGGAGGAAGGAAGGGACGAGACTGAGCTGGGACTCACACCTATGCCATCCAAGATACACTCGCCAACAGACCCAGCTGACAGCCACACAGCTGGAACAGCTCCCAGTTCTGACATATGCTCGGGAAGGAAGCTGGAGTCTCACGAGGGCCCTACCGTGCTGTTGATGCTGGCTAACAGCTTCCCGTTGAACTCCACCATGGAATACACAGCTCCCTTCACCTCCTTCTCAGCCAGGCTCTGCAGCTTGCCTGCAATCAATCCACAAAACATCCAGTTATTTGCACTGTGTTCCCAGGGCCAACAAACCATGGAGGGTTCGCACAAGCTGCTCTAAGCAACACTGCTCACTGCCTCAGAGGATCTGTGGGCAAGCAATGCAGGAATGGGAGGACAACAGAAAGCAAATCCCAGGATGTGGTTCTGGTGAGGGAGTTCTGGGCTTCTCTGGCAGCTGGGGAGGACAGGACATGCTGTGACAGCCCACAGCGGAGTGACAAAGCCCTGCAGAACCTGCCTGGATCTCTCTGATTGCCCTCAAGCAGCTGGACTTGGCCAGACAAGAAGCCTTTGCTCTTACCGTCAGAGTAGTGGAAGACAACGATGCGGCCCTGCTTTGGCTCTGCCTCCTCAGGATACACCATGGCGGTACCCACGATGAAGTAAGTGTTTGGGTCTTTGCCAAGCTTGCAGGAGACCAGACTAAGGGCGTATTCGTTTTGTAGAAACTGATGAGCATGAAGCACTGTTGCAAAGAGGGAAAGACAGAAACAGCTGGGTCCTTTGGGGGCCAGCAGGCAGCACCTCCACGCACGGGAAGAGCAGCTAAAAGCTCTAAAACTGAACAAGGTGTAGAATCTGGTGATCCCCTCACTACCCTGTGCCACCAGTCATTACACCTCAGACCTACACCCTTTGGCTGATGCTGGATAGCTGATGATGGAGGAAAAACACTTGAACTAAGGGAACGTGTGAGATCACAGGACTGTGGAGCTCTTAGACACGTGCTGATGGACATCCAAGCAGAATTTGGAAAGCACACGGGGCTGGTACCTTCAAAAGTGTGCTGATCGATGATGAGCAGGTTGTGCACCTCCACCTCCTCTCCAAAGGACGTCTCGTGTGGTGCTGTGCTGCTGGAGAACAGCTTGCTGGTACTCACGCTGCTAGACAGGGCCTGGGACATAAAAGATGTGTCACATCCTCGTGCTACTTGGCATGTACATGCAGGCTGAGAAAACTGGGGACCAGGGGGATGAGTGGGGGAGGAGCTCACTAGGCCTGAGCAACAGGAAAACCTGCACAGTGGTTTGGCTGAGTAGCTACTGTAAACACAGCTCAGGCATCAGTTGGCAGCTGCCCCCTCACCTGGGTGCTGGCACTGGGTCTGAGTGCAGTGGTGCCCCCGCTGGCATCTTGCACCTCAATACGACTTGAGAGCACACCAAAACACTGTGATACCTCTTGGTAGCAGATCTTCCTGCAGGACAAAGAGCTGAATGAGCAGAGATACCAGGATGGGCTGCTCCATGGTGTGGCAACAAGAACAGAACTGCTCTCTTGCACTGACCACTCCCAGCAAGAAGCCATCGATTTGGCCTGCATGCTAACCAACCCCACAACAGAGTAGGCTCTCCCCATGGCAAAGTCTCCCCCCAGCAGAGCACGGGCCCCGAAACTAAACTCTCAGCTCACCTGGGTGATTCATAGAGGGGAACCGTGCGGATATGCAGCTTCTGGATCTCATCAATGGTGCCAATTGTCAGCGTGCTGTTATTAGCCAATGCTAAGCTGTAAAGGAGGAAAACTGTGAGCAACAGGGCTTGTAAGGCCAGTGGTGCAGCCAAGAATCTCCTTCTTCCCCTCACCCCCAAACTGCTGATCAAGATTCCCTTCCCACACTGTACAGCAGTCAGTTTCTACAGCTACTGATGCACAGAGAGAGATAAATGCTTAAGACCTCAAACATCTCACATGAGAGCCACCAACAGTACAAAGGACTAATGAGTGCCCTGAGAGAACCCAGGCCAGGACTGTTGTACACTGCAAGAATATCTGTGAAGAAGGCTCTCCCATGATCAGTCAGTGCCAGGCAGGCACATCCCCTGGACAAGGTGGATGCACCACCAGGCCTGAGCAGGACGTTCTCCATACAGTCTGTGCCAACACAGAGCTCCAAGTTCCCTCTAGCCGTGCTGTGGGGCGGGCTCACCTGTCAGGATACCCATCTGAGTTGAGGGGACACATGTAGTTCACCTCCTTCAGGTTGACATTGGAGAAGACCAGCTTGTGGTTGCTGCTGTAGATGACGGTGGGGCGGTCAGAGCAGGCGAACACATTGGTGGTGGACAGGGAGCGGAAAGTCCTCAGGACTGTGGGCTGAGTGCCAAGGGTCACCTTCTTACGGTCACTCAGCAAGCCTGCAGGAAAGGAGCAGCAGGTTGGAAGCAGGGCAGCACAGAGCTACGTGGCTGTGACATGCTGGCAGGAAATGAGTGTGAATGAATGCATCCTGCTGTCAGCAAAGAAGTGGATGTAAGCATCAGGTTTCTTTCTTCACAGTCCCCTGGAGAAATCCACTTACAGTGCCCACAGCCAATCCCCACCCTGTCATAGTGAAGAAGAAGGAACTACCGAAAAAACTTGGGAAAGAGATAGATCTCCACCAGAAGGATGGGGAAAAAAAAAGAAAGAAAAAAGGTACCACAAGCAAGCACAAATCCAAACACCCTCCCAAGCAGCCCACTAGGTGCTGGCCCTGTAGTCACCTGTCTCAAGGCTGAGCCCAAAGTAGAAGAGAGCACCGTCCCCCAGTGCACACAGAAGGTAATGGCTGCTCTCGAAGGTTGTCATCAGAATGGAGCGAGGGATAATTTCTGCAGGGAGCAGAAGAGAAGGCTGATGTCACTTGTGACTCCACCAGGTCAGTCTCTGCTGCCAGCAGTCCCAGGAGAGCCCTACCTCCTCCTAGCATCTCTTTGTGCAGCAGTTCAAAGGAAGGAAGCTTTAGGATGCGGGCAGAGATATCAGTCCAGAGTCCAATCGCACACAGAGGGGACATGCCATTAGTGTCTCCCAAAGGAGTGATGTCCAGGCAGGCAACTTCATGCTCCATTTCGGTGCAGCTGGCAGGAAGCAAAAATCAGACAGAAGAGTCAATCAGAAAGCCTGAAGACAACAATACTGTGAACCCTTGGGCCAGGAAGAGAGATGGGCACCTACTTGATCTGCCTGAGCTCCTGGGGTCGGATCTCCAGGTAGTAGAGAGCTCGTCCCACAGCCACCACCACCTGGTTGCTGTTACAGGAAGCCACGCTAATGTTCTTCCCGTTGGGCTCTTTCCACTCGCTCACGAGGGCTTTGGGTTCCTGACTGACCAGTCTCACAGAGGCAGAGGTGATCTAAGAAGAGAAAATGCCTCTGCTCAGAGCCTGAACAACACCTCCTGTCTGACATCAGCCCAGGGGAACACTGCAGACCCTATCCCGATGAGCAGCAGAGATCTACATAACCCACAGCCAAGAAGAGCTATGGAATCACAACGAGAAATGCATCTCCAGACGGGCCATTACCTGGATCAATTGCTGATGTGCCACGTTGCCACAGAAGAAGGTCTGCTGATCATCCACAAACCCTGTGAGCTCCGTTTCTTCTACCTCCTCTCCATTTAACATAAGAACCCTAGAAGGGAAAGAGAGAATCTGTTGTATCATGTTCCAATCCTGTTTTATCAGGCTGAGAGCCTGGCATGCCCTTAACTCTACCTCACCTGGTCTGGCCAACAAAGGACAGCACCAGCATATTGTCCATCTCACGATGAGAATCTGACCTCAGGGGCCACAAGCCTGCAACAGAAAGACCACATGCTCACAGTGAATAACCCAAAAGGGGGTGGCAAGTCTCCTGCCCACAGCCCAGCCATGAGATATGTCCCCACTTCGTAGACTGTATATGAAAGAATGAACCAACTCACACACCTTTGATTCCTGGCAGGTCAATGCTGGCATGCTCATGAATCCCAATGCCGTTCCGGATGATCCGTAGTGAACCCTCTTTAAAGGCACCTGAGCACGTGACCAGCTGGAGGAAAAGCAGATGTTCACCAACTGGGGAAGCCTTCCCATGCTTCCTTGCAGAGATGGGCTCAGGGGAAGTTGGGATCCCTATCATCTATGCTTCTCAAAGGAAGTTCTTTGGCTGTTGACTGTTCCCCAGGGCAAGAAAGAAAACCCTTCCTCGTGAAAACAGGAGCCTTCCCACCCAGAGCAAGACCTCAAAACCTTCCCTGCACCAGGACAAGACTTAAATCCCTGATAAATGAATCATAGTTCTTTCTTTCAGTGAACACACCACACACATCTGCCAGAACCAGACATCCTTACCACAGAAAAAGGCAAGGCAGAATCAACATTACCTGCCCTTGGCCTTGTCTCTCCAGGTCTACCACACACATATCAACGATAGGACCGAGGTTGGTGAAGGTCTCCATAGCCACTACATAGGAGCCTTGTTCATTGCTGTCCACGTTGAGCTACAAACAAACACAACCATCAGTTTCCAACAAGAACAGCCCAGTAAACATAAAGAATGTAGGGAAAAGAAAATTTCTCCCCACATATTTGCATATGCCTCCCTCATAAAATCATAAGGGCTGGAAAAGACCTCTGTGATCAAGTCCAACTCCAACCCATCCCCACCGTCCCCATGAATCACATCCCACAGTGCCGTATCTCCACATTTCTTTAACAGCTCCAGTGGGGTGATTCACAACATCCTTGGGCTGTCCATTTCAATGTTTGATCATTCGTGAGGTCAGGATGAAAGCAAGCATGTATAAAATCCTGTTTGAACACAGGACTAAGCCAGGGGAATGCCACTACTCACCTTCACAAGCTGGGAATCCCCAAGCCGAGAGCCAACAAACACCACACCATTGTCCAGGTAGGTCAAGCACTCTGCAATGGATGTCTGGAAATAGAGAAGGTGCAGATGAACCACCATGAGAAGATGAATGAGCCCTGCCACGCTCCCCAAGGATCACATCTGAACCGCAGTGCAACAGAAAAGCATGGGGAGAGAAATTTGATCCCTTTACAGAACCCACAGAGAATCCAAACATCTCTGAGGGACAGTGTGTAAGATGAAAAATCAGGTGGCCAGACAGGGAACTCCCCACATCTGGCAACTGACATCTGTGGAGAGAAAAACATTACCCCAGTCTGTGCTCCACAGAGAAGCTACTTTCACTACTTGGCATCTGCAGAGCACCTGCATCCTGCAGAACCCCCTGGCCTCCAGTGAGAAGTGGCAGGGACACTGTAGGTGGTGCAGCAATGTCCTACCTCACCAAGCAGTTCCACACGCAAGTCCTTCAGGGTGACTGTGCCATCCATTTGCTCCTCCTTCTCCAGAAGCAGCATGAAGAGACGTCCTTCCATGTCCCCCAGCAAGTAACGGGACCCATTGGGATCCACACGGTTGTGGCACACAATTGTGCTTTGCTGCATGCAAAAGAATTGTTAGGAAGCTGCTGAAACAACTCCAGAGAGGCATGAAGCCACAGCTAAATCCCACACAGGGCACTCCTCTGCATGAATTTGCCCAGAAAGGACCTTTTGGTCACAGCTAAGGCTCTCTTTCAGCCCTGAGCAGTACCTCAGCTGTGTCATTTGTGCTTCCTGCACCATTTGAACATGGGAACTGGCCCATCCCTCTGACAAAACCACAAGTTCAAGCACTGTCACCAACTCTATCAGTCTTTTTCCCCCTGAAAAAGTGCCCCAACCATACTCACATGGACTCGAGTCTCCAAGGGGCTTGTTCATATCTCTCACTGCCTGAACTGAAACCAGGCTCTGGCCTGGACCAACGCCCGAACTACTCATTACCTCCTAATTAATCTTTTTCTCTGGGGCCCTAACAAGATTTCAGCTTTCTTGCACCATTTCCAAAAGCTCCACAAAGCCACGTACTCCAGTGCAAGCACACACTGCCATCGCTACAGGGATCACAAATGTCTCTCAGACCCCAAAATGCAGACTGGGCGTGGAGAAGAACACTGACACTCACCAAATCTCTGCAAGGGGCTCTACTAGGCTACAGCTAAAGTTAAGAACAGATGAAATTCCTGAATCTAAGCGGCTCAGCACCCTCCCAGGTTAGGAGGATTTCTGGGCACAGCACAACAATGGTTACTGCCATACACAGACCCACCATCACAAACACAGAGCATCACAAACACAGTAGAAGGTTCCAGCTTACAGATTCCTGGGAAGCCATAAGCTGTTCTGGAGAGATAGACTGACAAGTACCTACTATCATCAGGTCCAAAGTCACCAAAAGCCTTCAAATGAGAAAGCTTTCTTACTTGCACCATTTATTACACACAGCAAGGATTTTTAGCAATAGTAATTCAACCAGCAGGCAACTGAAAATGTGCTGCATTCAGAGAGGACATTTCAGTAGTGTCTACAGCAGGAATAGGGTAGGAAATGCACAGTTAAGGTGTTACCTTGATGATGGGTGGAGCTATAGCCAGGTATTTATCTCCATTGTGATAGGTAATAGACTCCTGTCCAATGATGATTGCGCCTCCAAAAGGCTCTGGCACTGTGTAGGGGAGAAGTCTTATCAGTGAACCTGTGCAGCATAACTGAGCATGGAAAGGAAGGAAAGACACCACATGCAGCAGGACTAACCTGCAATGACCATGGAGGCTTCAGCCTCGACGTTCTCCTGCTTCCAAGGGCCTTTGTTAAACTCCTTCTCACGCAGGGACACCTCGTATGTTTTGACGTGGCGACCCTGAGGGTCCTGAAAGGAGGCACAAATATCACATCAACGGGTAACGACCTCATGTGCACTGCAGCAGAGGCTCCTGAGGCACAGCTGAAGAACTACCTACAAAGAACACCTCGGTCCAGTGCTGCAAGAAGTAAAGGGCAGCATCAGCTGACTGAGAAGGGGAAGCCAGCAGGAGAAACAGATCTGCAGGAGAGGAGTAACTAGCACAGCTGGAGCATATCCTGTCCATTTTACAGCTGAAGTGGGACCATTAAATGGCAAAGGAATTGTTAAAACCACTTCGGCATTTCTGGACCTTTTTATTCCTTACAACAGCAGTTCTCAAGCCTTTTCTGTTGCGTTTTTTTTTTTTTAATAAACTTGCTCATCTCTGTGGTATCCTCCTCTGGTTTCAAACCTACACAAAGATTATCTCAGACACTCGCTGCTATTCTCCTTGATCCAAATCCCGTGATAATGATTAACAAACTGAGAAGGAATTAGACAAAGCAGCAGCTTGGATACATTCCGCCTCCACATACACAGTCAGGCTCCCAGGGACAGCCTAACCCCAGAGCTTTACGTAACGCCTCATGAGTCAGACAGAACTCACATCTCATCCTGCTGCAAGGATGAAATGCAGTTGATAGACACAGAGGCAGTCATTTACTCTTTATTTGTACAACACCTGCTTAAAATGAACAAATCACTAACATATTTCCTTCCAGATCAGCTTGTAGCATGGAAATGCCAGATCCTGTGAGACAAGACCTTTTTCACTTGCTGACTACGTGTGGAGATCGAGTTCTTCCTTTATGATACCTCTGAGGACTAAGTGGAAACTTGTGCTTCTGCCTAAACTCTAAAATTGAGTTTAAGATTTTGGCCAAATCACAGTTGTGCTCTGCCTCAGTTTCCCCAGACAGCAGCAGCACCAATCAAATCCATGCAGATATGCAGATCTTCTCAGAGCTACACACCACTGTCAGGTTTCTTGGCTCTGAGGAACTCACCCATTAAGCAATTCAAAGCCAGAAAGCATCATCAGCCACCCTCGCTGCATAGATCTGGAGCGAGGATGGGCTGAGAGTTTTATTTCAAACTCAGGCTTCAAAGTCAATGTGGGTGTGGGGGATAAAGACTCCACATACATTCCTCATTCAGACAGAAACAGCACTGCCACGTGTTCTGAAAGCTGGTTCAGATAACAAGGGAGAACTGCGGCTTGTGCCGATGCCCCATCAATGGAGGTGCTCAAGGCCAGGCTGGATGGGACAGAGTAGTGGTTGGGCTGAGAGGGGCTTGTAAGTCTCTTCCAACCCAAGCATTCTATGATTCTGAGAAAGGAGAGTGCTGCTGCCACATGGTAAAGGAAGCCTATAAACAGGAGGAGTCAACTTTTTGAAAGGGTAGATAACAGCACGACAAGGGGAAATGGTTTTAAACTGAAGAAGGGAAGATTTAGGTTGGATGTCAGGGAGAAGTTCTTTACTATGAGAGTGGTGAGGTGCTGGAACAGGCTACCCAGAAAAGCTGTGGATGCCCTGTCCCTGGAGGGGTTCAAAGCCAGACTGGATGGGGCCCTGGGCAGCCTGGTCTAGTATTATACGTGGAGGTTGGTGGCCCTGCCTGTGGCAGGGGGGTTGGAGATTGATGATCCTTGAGATTCCTTCCAACCCAAGCCATTTTTTGATTCTGTGAGAACTAAGAACTGCAGTGAAGACAAACTGAATTCACACCACCATCCTATGCTAGCCCAGAAAGACTTTCTTCAGCTACAAAACAAGCCTGCAGGAGCCAGAACCATCTCTAGCTCTGCCCACCCATTCTTACAGCACTGCTTCTAACAATGCCAATGCTTCAACCCCTTTGGAAGACCCTTGGAAACACTGATTTCAGGATCGAGAACAAGGTACCTGATAGACAAAGCAGATGGTTGGGGCCTGACAGCCATAGAGGAACTTCACGTCGATGACTTGGAGCTCCTCCAGGCGGATGTTAAAAGCCTTCAGCTCCTTGTTCTCACGGTCCAGGGGGATGACCTTGAAGAGGCCATCATAGAGCCGCAGGCCAATCATCCGGCACTCTGGGTCAATGATGCCGATGATACCAGTCTCTGAGGGCCGACCGATGCGATCCTGAAGGGGAGATCCATGGAGGTGGGCAAGAGAAAAAGCAGTGAGCTGTGAAATGCTTTGATGCACTTGAGCAGAGCCCACCCAATGGAAATCCAGTGCTGTTATCATCCACGGCCCCAGCTGGAAGTAGCTGATATCAACCCCTCTATATGTCATGAGGCAGAATCACAAAGCACAAAGATTAAGTGCTGGTTTCCAAACACACTGACAGGATGTGCCCACTCACACCTCCTGACCATAATCCCCTGCTCAGCTTCACTAACAGCAAGCCTGGAAAAAGACAGAAAATAGCTTGGTTTGACAGCTGATGGAAATCATTTAAATCGTTTGGCTAATGAGCAACAAAAAACCAAAGTAACACATGGATCCCTAAATCTCTCAGAAAGATTTTAACTTGAGTTAAGTGTGGTAGCAAGGCTCACCTGCACATTTCCATGGGCACGGGTGATAATGTCAATATTGTCACCATTCTGCTTGTACTCCAGGATGCAGGCGTTGTACTTGGCTGTCAGGATGAAAAGCAGATCCTTGCTCTCCCCCTGCAGGAAGGGAGGGAAGGAGGAAGGGTCACAGGGGCTCTGAGGGGTTGCAAGAAGCCACCCCCCACTCTCAACGCACTCACTTTGGGGCGGAAGAGCTCCATGACAGCAGTCTTGCCATACATGCCCACTTCCTTGACAGGCCGAAGCCCCTCAGCTGTCACCACATAGATCTCCAGGCGTGTGTTCTTGGCAATCAGCAGGTTCAGGTCCTCTGCGGAGGTGAAGTGTCCTGGAGAAGGAAAGAGATGGGTCCTCAGCTTCCAACCTTGGGGCCCTGTTGATGCCCCCACTAGCCCAAATTCAGCTTCCAGCACTCAAGGTCCTACCAGCCCCAGCGTGACCAGCTTCACAAGCTCCAGAAACCTGGACAGAAGAGAAGACCTCTTCCCACTGTGCCCTTGAAGAGCAAAACCACACTGATCTGCTCAGCTCTATCCCCCACCTTTGGAGTCCAGCAGCTTCCAGGGAAACACCCTGCTCCTCTCCAAGCTCCCTACTATCCCTCCCCTCAAAAAAACACCCCAATATCCTCTCTAGCCCTTCACACTCCCCTAGAACCTCAAGGCAACCCCCGACACACCCCGGTGCCCCTCACTCCACATCAACCCCAATGCCCACCACTGGATAACTGAGACATTCCCAGAACCCTCCTCGCACCCACAAACCCCGAGGTTCCCCAGCACCCCTGGGCTCCCCACAAACACCACCCAGGAGCCTCATTTCACCTCCAGACCTCCATAACGCCCCTCCCATCTCAGCGCAACCATCTATCACAACACCCCCAGTTCCTCACCGATCTCACCTCCCCACGATATCCCAATCACTCACTGACCCGATCTCCCTACAACCCCCCCCCGGCAACTCCCCCGTGTGCCTTAGGAGGCCTTCAGTGCCCCCCCAAAACGCAAGGCCGCGCAGATCCCGCCGTGAACGTTGAACCCCGCCCCGTCCCGCCGGTACCGGTGACACAGCCATTCACGGCCGTCGGCTTCTGCGCCGTCACAACGTAATTGTACGACATGGCGGAGACGGCAGCGAGTCCCGTAACCGGCCAGAACGCGGCACGCACCGGGAGCTGCGGCCTAGCGCGGCCACTCCACCGCCCCTTCCGCCCGCCGTGGTGACGTCACCGGAAGTTAGCGCGCCGCGCCGCTCTGCCCGCCGGGGAGGACCGCGGAGGGGCAGACGAGAGGGCAGGTGTGGGGGCGGCCCTGGTAACTCGGGGAGGGGCCTCACCTTCAGGGAGGGGACGCTGCCTGGTGGGCCTCCGTTCCAGCAGCGTTGTGTAGCAGTGTATTCCCCCATCTCAGCGCTGCCCCTCGTGTGTGGGGCTGTGCCCCGCCATCCCAGCAGAGCCCCAAATGTGGGCTGCGCCCAGCCCAGGCGGGACCCACCCCATCCCACCGAGGGAGTCTGGACCTTGCCCTCCCTCGCTTCCAAACAGAGTTTGAACCTGGGTCTGAAGGCTGTGTGGGAGCCGCAGCGCGGTGACAGTGGACAGAACCCCGTGTCCTCTTGGTGCCACCCACACCCCAGTCATGGAGGTGAGCCTGGGGCAGCACGCAGCCCCTACCCAGCCCCCTAGCCCCCCACCCAGCCACCCCTCTGCGCCTCCAGGTCCCCAAGAAGCTGGTGTGCTCGGTGGCCAGCTGTGCTGAGGATGCGCTGGCAGGGCTGGTGGTGTGCAACCCCGGGCTGCAGCTGCTGCGGGGACACCGAGTGGCCCTACGTTCTGACCTGGCTGCCCTGCGGGGACGTGTGGCACTGCTTTCCGGGGGGGGCTCCGGACATGAGCCCGCTCACGCAGGTATGTGCCCATACAGGTAAGGGCCCACCTGTGGCCTTGATGCCCCCTGGGCATCCCTGAGTCCCCCGTGTCCGTTGCAGGCTACATTGGGAAGGGCATGCTGAGCGGCGTGGTGGCCGGTGCCATCTTCACCTCTCCCGCTGTGGGCAGCATCCTGGCAGCCATCCGGGCGGTGACAGAGGCTGGTGCAGGTATGGTGACACTGTGGGGCACGGGGACACCGTGGGGCTGTGGTGTGACTTCTTGCTCGCAGTGGGGACGCTGCTGATTGTGAAGAATTATACCGGAGACCGCTTGAACTTCGGGCTGGCACTGGAGCGAGCACGGGCAGAGGGCGCCGATGTGCGGATGGTGGTGGTGGGCGATGACTGTGCCTTCACCAGCCAGAAGAAAGCTGGGCGCCGTGGGTTGTGTGGCACTGTCCTCGTGCACAAGGTGTGTGAGGATGCAATGCCCCTCGGTGGTGACATGTGGGCGTCCCTCACCCATCGGTGCCTGTTTGCAGGTGGCTGGAGCCATGGCTGAGGCGGGGGCGAGCTTGGATGAGATCGTCACAAAGGTGTCAGCACTCACCAAAGCCATGGGTATGTGCATAGGGCCCAATCCCTGTACCCAACCCCATCCCTGTTCCTCCACAGTGCCTGATAAGAGGCACCAGCACAGGGTGAACTTCAGCACCCCATGCACCTGCAGCGTGCCTGGGACACAGTCGCCCTTCTGCCTCCCCATCCAACCAACCACGTGCCCAATGCCTGCCCTGAAATCTGGCACGCATCCCTTTCTGCCTTCACCCTTCTGCAGGCACTCTGGGGCTCAGCTTGTCACCATGCAGTGTGCCTGGCTCCAAGCCCACCTTCCAGCTGGCTAATGATGAGATGGAGCTGGGGCTGGGTGAGGAGCTGCCCCCTCCCTGTGCCAAGCTGCTAGGGGGGCATGGGTCCACGTGACCCTTGCCCCAAGCCCAGGCATCAGCATGGGGTGATACTGCCACCCTTCTGCAGGGATCCACGGCGAGGCTGGCGTGCGCAGAATGAAAGTGAGCATCATTCTTTCACCCCATCCTCCCCCTGTGTCTCCTCCCTGCCCTCATGCTCCCCCTGTGTCCCCCAGGTGATGCCAGTGGATGAGGCGGTGGAGACAATGCTGGCACACATGACTGACCCCTCCAATGCCTCTCACCTGCCCCTGAGCCCTGGTGAGTCCCCCTGACCCCTATGCACCTCTTGTGCCAAAAGTGGGGCTCTTACTCTGCTCACTGCTCCGCAGGAGCCTCCGTGGTGCTGGTGGTGAACAACCTGGGTGGTCTGTCCTGCCTGGAGCTGAGCATTGTTGCTGGTGTGGCTGTGAGCAGTCTGGGTGAGTCACTGGGGATCTCATGGGGACCTTCTGGGGACCTCCACATTTACATCCTTCTCATTCCTGCAGAGAGGCGTGGCGTCTGTGTTGCTCGGGCACTGGTGGGCTCCTTCATGACAGCACTGGAGATGGCTGGGATCTCCCTCACCCTTCTGCTGGTGGACAAGGAGCTACTGAGGCTGATTGGTGAGCACCTGAAACATGGGGGGGTGGCATGGGACCATGGGAATGTGTGGGGTGGCTCAAGACACTAGCCTCTGTGGGCATGCAGCACCAGTACCTGGCTGCTAGCTGTGGTGAAGTGGGTCTGTTGGACTCACTCTCCCCTCCTGCTGCTCCAGATGCTGAGACCACTGCCGTGGCATGGCCTAATGTGGTCACAGGACCTGCCATGAGCCGGAGACCAGAAGTAGAAGCACCAAAGGAGGGAACTGAGACAGCAAAGCAAGTGCCCAGCACAGGTATGGGCAGCAGTAGAGTGAGAGAGGATGCTGTCACCTCCTCGTGTTTCAGTTTCCCTAGCTACTTTGAGGATGGGGGGGGGGGCTGATGTCTCTTCTTCTCAGGGCCTGGCATGGAGCGAGCGCAGAAGGTGCTGGCACGAGTGTGCAGCACCCTGTTGGGCCTTCAGGACAAGCTCAATGAGCTGGACCGTGCAGCAGGTGATGGGGACTGCGGCCACACACATGCTCGAGCTGCCCGAGGTGGGTGCTGGTGCCCTGGGAAGCGCCATCTGCTGGGGCACCTCCTCCAAGGACACAGTTCCCTCCATTTGCTCCTTGCTGGGTCCCCACAATTATCTTCACTCCAGGCATGGGGGAAGACCAGCTGGCCCCGAAGAAGGGCAGAACCCCCCAGGGCAGTTGGGGGTCCCTGTGGGAGTACCCCAGCCCTTTCTCTCCACCCCACAGCCATCCAGGAATGGATGCGTGCCCAGCCCCTGCCTCCATCCCCAGCCCATCTCTTCTCTGCTCTGGCCGACCTCCTGCTGGACAAGATGGGTGGCTCCTCTGGTGTGGTGAGCCCCAGTGAAGGGAGGGGGCATGTCTCAGGACCCCCACCATCCCCCCATCACATGCACTGATGTGTTCTGGCAGCTATATGGACTGTTCCTGACAGCAGCAGCTCACCCCCTGCAAAACCGCAGCGACCTCCCAGTGTGGGCCGACGCTGTGGATGCTGGCATCGAAGCCATGCAGCGGTGAGTGCAGCAGGACCCCCTGCTATCCCCTGAGTGGGGCCTTGTCAAGCCCTCTGCTCCTTGCACAGGTACGGAGGAGCAGCCCCAGGTGACAGGACAATGGTGAGTGCTGCAGTGCTGAGGGACAGAGCCTCTGGTGAGGGTCCCAGTGCTCATCCCCCCACTGTGTCTCCCAGCTGGATGCACTGTGTGCCGCAGCACAGGCACTGCGTGCCCTACGCAGCCCCGGAGCCGACCTGCTTACGGTGCTGGCCTCTGCCGTGGAGGTATGGGGATGGAGTCCTAGGATGGATGGCACCCAGGTGACATCTGGGGCTGCCTTGTGCGTCCCAGCCATGTGCTGAGCACACCCGTGTTTCCAAGCAGAGTGCAGAGGCAGCAGCAGAGTCTACTCGGCACATGGAAGCTGGTGCAGGCAGAGCCAGCTACATCAGCTCAGCCCAGCTGCTGCAGCCTGATCCCGGGGCTGTGGCAGCAGCAGCTGTGCTGCGAGCTGTGCTGGAGGGATTGCAGGGCTGAGCTATATCCCCCTGCAGGTTCCCAGGGTCATGGTGGTGATGGGAGAGGTGTTGGCACACACTGCATGCCCCCAATAAACTTTTGTGGTCCCACTAGAGCATCTATTCTCATACAGGATGGGACAGGATAGTGGGATCTGGGGTGTGGGAGGCAACTGGCCCTTCAGGGACACATCCCCATGCAAAACAGAGCCATGGGGAAGGAAGCAGCTGGGCTATCCACGTGCCTTTGCCACTGACCCGCAGCTGGGTGCTGGGTGGGGGAAACCACGGGGTTCATGTGGCTGCAGGCACGGGGTCTGCAGGAGGCTCCAGTCAAGAGACAAAACAGGAACCAAGTCTGCAGCATGAAGTGGGGAACACATGGTGGCCCTAAGGGCTGAGGAACTGGCAGGGCAGCCCCAAAAGATGCACAGGAGCACTGAGGAAGGAAGCCAGCAGTTTATTAGGTGTCCATTTGACTGCTGGGTTGGTTCTACCTCCGCACAAGCATCCCCACAAACAAGCAAGGCATGGTGCAAAGGCTCCTGCTGTTCCTGCAGAGGAGACGGAGCTGGGGCAGCCTGTCCTGGGCCAGGTCCCTTGGCACAGAGAGCTTCTCTAGCAGCTCTTGACCTGACAGAGCTCTCAGGATAGCACTGTAGGGCTTTGGCACAGATCGCAGTCCAGGCATAGGGGATCAGAGCTAGGATCAGAGCCTGGGGCCGGCAGCAATGGGAGAGACCTCAGAGGTGTCAGTGCTCAGCACCAAGCAGAGGCTGCAGGGAGATATATGTGAACCTTCAGCCCGTGCTGTCTGCCACGCCCCCCCTGAAGATAAGCCAGCAGAGGCCGTGGGGAACAGGGGCAGACCCCCAGCTCAGCTCCTCAAAGCCATACTGGGAGCAGCCCCAAAGCAAGGCAAGTACCTGGTGAGTGTCAAGGGAGTCGGCCTCGGGGCGCTTCCAGCTGGGCTTGGCCAGGGCATACAGCACCAGCACCCCAAAGAGGATGATGAGGAGCCCCAAAATGTTTGCAAATACGGCCTCGGGGGGAAGGAGTTTGTATGGCACCGACGCTGTCCCATTCTTCCTTTAGAGGAGAATCACAGTGCTCATTTCACATGATGCCCTGGGGCTGTGGGCTGGCTCCCTCTTACCCTGGTGGCTCCATAACACTGCTCCGATGGTCACCTGTCCCAAGGGTGCTGTCCCAATCCCCTGACCCAAGACGAATGCTACACCAGCTACAAGTGGCCAGTGTATGTGGTGGCATGGCTAGAGGTGATATCTGGAGTTAAACCCTCCCAGAAGACCTTCCTGAACTGCCCAGCCTTCCTCTCAGCCCATATAACCTATTACCCAGGAACTGCACCTGGTACGGGGGGAAATCACACACTTCCCTTAGCTGAGTCCACGTTTAGTTTCACTCAATGCCAGCGTAATCACAGAAAGCCAACACACAGCCCGAATCCCCAGCACTCACAGGCTGAAGAAGAGCTTCTCATTGATGCCTGACACACAGGAGGCCATGGAGAGCATAAGGATGGTGGAGCCGAAGAAGATGTGGATGGGCTTGTAGAGGGTGCGGAGCCAGATGGGTGCATAGGGCAGCAGGAAAGCACTGAAGCCAGCCACCCACTGTGGGGATGGGAGATGAGGAGGGGTTGGCACAAGGGGCAGGGATGTGGGAGGTCAGGGCGTGCACTCACCTGGCAGGAGAAGAGCAGTATGGTGCCCAGTCCCAGCCAGCTGTGCAGCGAGTACATGTTGGGCGTTCCGCTTGCATTGTGGAAGTTGAAGACAGCCACCAGTCCCAGCACAGCAAGGACGAAGGCTGTCAGTGCCAGCGTGCTGTGCAGCATCTTCCAGGGCAGCTTGGGGCCACGCCAGGTGGGGGGTAGGCGATACACCAGAGCCGCTGGTGGGTGACAGTGTCAGGGAGTGACAATGGGACGTCACCCCACCCCACATGCGCTGCTCACCTGCTCCATACAGCACCACCATGCCTGTCACCATTAGCACCGGGTGCCAGTTGAACATGCGACCGCTGCCATCCCAGGCGAAGCCACCGTGCCAGTGCTGGCACCACTCACTGACAAAGGCCACGCAGCCCAGCCCCAGGCTCCCCAGGAAGGCGCAGAAAGGCAGGAAAGGCAGATCCGGCATCACCGCAGCAAGGTGCAGGGACCTGGGGAGGAAAGAGAAGCTGTCAGCCTCCCTGAAGGCTCCCTGCTGCACCGGTTCAGTTGGATGCAGGCACACTGGGGAGGAGCCACCCAAAAGGGGAAGCAGCTGCGGTGGGGAGGATGGCCCCATCCAGTGGGGGAAGGCAGGCAGGAAGAAACGTTCTCTGCAGATCCCCAGCGCCTGTGACAGCAGCACCTACAGCAGCCCAAAACTGCTTCCCAGCACCTCTAAATCCACCCTCAGCACTTCAAAAACTGCCTCCAGCACCACTCAACCTGCCCTCAGCACCCTCAGACCGGCGCCCAGCACCTTCAGATCCCACTCCCAGCCCTCCAAACCTGCCCCCACAACCCCGAACGTGCCTCCAGCACCCCCAAATCTGGGCCCAGCACCTCCAAAGCTGTTTCCCGCGTTGACAAAAGCTGCCCCAGCGTCCCAAACCTGCAGCCCCACAGCCCCAAGAGGTGACGGACAGACACGGGGCCGCGCTTATTTGCCTGGGGATTTGCATCTGTCCCCAGAAATAGATACTTCCGTGTCGGGGGGAACCGCACCTCAATCCCTCCTGGGACCCGTCGGGCCCCACCTCCCCTTCGCCCTCAGCGAGCGCCGCCATGTTGGACGGCGCCGCTCTAGCGGCCCGCCTCGGTGGTGGTGCGGTCGCTCCCGGGGTGAAGGCCAACGCGACCAACGAGAGCTGTGGGTAGAGCGGCCCCCTCGCGCTTCCGCCCCCGCTTCCGTCTGCGGTTCCCATGGAGATGGAGAATGGCGGCCGTGGGTGAGCATTGGGCCGCGGTCAGGGCCGGAGGTGGACGAAGCGGGGACAGCGGTACCGAGAGTGGCATGGAGACGAGATTGCGGGGCTCCGTGGCCGGGAAAAGGCCCGGGGGAGCGCCCCTGGGCATCTCCGTGGGGAGGGCAGGGCAGGCCGCGAGCCGGGCTGGGAGCGGTGTGGGGTTTTGGGGGCGGTTGGGGTTTTGGGGGCGATTCTCAGCTTCGTGGCAGCGATACGGGCAGTTCCCGTTCTCCTGGCCCCCGTCAGCTCACGGCAGTGCCTTACCTGTGAGAGATGGGAAGGAAGGCTCTGGCTCCCTTCTCGTCCCCACACCTGTCTCCTCCTGTGTGAGCCGCCCCAAGCCGGGAGCACGCTGGTGGGGTGGGGCAGTGGACAGCAATGCTGGGTCATGGCGTGCTCCAGCCCTCAAGCCAGAGGCAGCAGTGTGCCAAATGCTGTTGGGATTTGTCATGGCTTTGACTCTGTTTTGGGTTTGCTGGCTGTGCCCAGCCCTACCAAGCCAAACTCTGCTTCCTTCAGGTGCCAGCTGTAGGGAGCGGCGATGCTGAGCTCCTACCCCTGTACCATGAGCTGCCCGCAGCGCTAGGGATGCTGGGGCTGAAGGCTCAAGCCTCCACCAAAGGAAGATGCTCCAGACCAGCAACTACAGCTTGGTGCTGTTCCTGCAGTTTCTGCTGCTTTTCTACGACCTGTTTGTCAATTCCTTCTCGGAGCTGCTCCGCACAGCTCCTGCTGTCCAGCTTGTCCTCTTCATGTGAGCACCAGGGTAGGAGGTCTGGGCTCTCCCACACCAGTCTCTCCTCTCTCTTACTGCATCTCTCTTCTCCCACAGCATCCAGGACATTGCCATTCTCTTCAATGTCATCATCATCTTCCTCATGTTCTTCAATACCTTTGTCTTCCAAGCTGGACTGGTCAACCTTCTCTTCCACAAGTTCAAGGGGACCATCCTGCTGTCGGCAGCCTACCTGGCGCTCAGCATCTCCTTCCACATCTGGATCATGGTAGGCTCAGGGCTGCCGGCTTCACAGCTCCCTACTGTCTTCTGTTCTTCCCCTGTGAGAGGAAGGCCATAATCTCCCACTTGTTCTAGCTATTGGGCTACCTCATCTCAGCCCCAGCCTCAGCACTGTGACCTGCTTGAAAATCCGCAGGGAAAGCCTTGCACAGAAACTCACCACACTGGAGTAGTCCCTGCTGAAGGCCAGGGGACAGCAGCTCCTGCTTTGTTTACCTGGGATTAATCCCCAGCAAACACCAGCACTCAGAGGCTGGAGGCAGCCCCCTCCTTGCTGAAAACAAGCCCTAATGGTCCCTGCTGTGTCCAAGCAGCTTCGTGCCCCTTCCTTCCCCATTCAGCTCCCCTATCCTGTGCCACAGTCACCATTTGTCAAGCAAAGCAGCCAACAGGTGCTTCCTGTATGCTCTTCAACAGGGCTTAGGGAGAGGGCCCATCCCGCTGCCCAGGGCCAGGTTTGTGACTGAAGCTGACCCAGGGATGTTGTACCCACACCGTCTGGACAGGAGATTGGTGGGGATTTGCAGGGATCTAAAGTCTGAAGCAAGAATAGGTCCTGACTTGCTGGCGAAATCCCCTGAGCTGCTTAACCTTTGGAGCTGGCACCAAGAGCACAACAGGCCTTGCGGGGCTAGCTCCATCCCACTGGGACCATCAGTGGCCCCAAGTTAGCCCACAGGTTCTTTCTTGTTTCTGTCTGTGTCAGAACCTGCGCTGGAGGGATTCCAGTCGCTTCATCTGGACAGAAGGCCTGCAGACACTGTTTGTTTTCCAGCGGCTGGGTAAGGGCTCATGCTTGCTGAGGCAGCAGGAACAGCTCTGTCACCTGCCTGGGGGACACCCCACAGCTTAGTGCCCTCACCTCCCTTCTCCCGCAGCGGCTGTGCTCTACTGCTACTTCTACAAGAGGACTGCGGTGCACCTGGGTGACCCACTCTTCTACCAGGACTCGCTCTGGCTGCGCAAGGAGTTTGCTCACTTCCGTGGTTGATGGCCCCACTCCAGCTTGCTGCCCCCTCTGCAGCTCCTCACCCTGGGGGGATGGAGCCCAGAGGCTGGAGGGTCCCAGCCCAGCTATATTCCTCTTCTTCCTCGTGGTGATCAGACCTTCTGCACTGGGAGCTGGCAGGGTGCTCGTGGCTGCGTGGAGGGAGGATCCATCCCGGTGTCGCAGCCCCTGGTGGGATTTGGTGGGATTCACTCCTTTTGTGAGTAGTAAGGAAATAAATTGTCTACATTTTCCAGTCTGTGTGTCCTGGGGTCTCTCCTGCTCTTTGCCTGTCGCGCAGCCTTGGCCTGCTCGGTGTTCCAAAATTCAGGGTTATTCCCACTGGGCAGCACCCCCTGGGGTTCTGCAGACGCAACAACAAGGGGGAAAAACAAAGCGGGCGGACTGAGGATTCGAACCTGGCGTTCGGTCCTCCAAGGCCATAGAGAGGGCATAGAGAGAGCGGCCGGGCGGCTTCCCGCCGGCAGCGGCGGTTCCCATGGAGATGGAAGATGGCGGCGAGGGGTGAGTGTGGGGCCGGGAGCGGGAGGCGGCGGGGCCGGGGGCGAAACGTGAGCCGGGCGGCGGACGGCGGGGCCTCGCCCATCCCATCCCACGACCCCTACAGGCCGCCAGCGCTCCTCGGCCCCGCTGCAGGTCCTGCTTTTCCTCAACGGGTGGTACAGCGCGACCTACTTCCTGCTGGAGGCGTTCATCTTCGCCTACAAGGGTGAGCTCCCGCCCTCCCGCTCCTCCACCCCCAGAGCCCAGCCCTGAGCGTGGCCGTGCCCGCAGTGCTGCTGCTGCCGTACCCGCTCACCAACCTGCTGCTGGACGTGCTGCTGCTGCTGCTCTACCTCGGCATTGAGACCACGCGCATCTTCTTCGGTGAGGCCCTGTCCCTTTTTCCCCCTCCCCCCGTGCCCTTTGTCACGCTGCACTGCTCGCCCTGTGCCCCGCAGGTTCCAAGGGCAACCTGTGCCAGCGCAAGGTGCCTCTGGCCGTCTGCCTGGCCCTCACGGTGCCAGCGGCTGTCATGGCGACCTACTGCCTGCTGCTGCAGACCTATGCCCTGCGCCTGGAGGCCATCCTCAGCACCATCCTCCTGCTCTTCTACGCCGTGGAGCTGCTGCTGGGTGGCCTGGCGCTCACCTCCTTCTCCAGGTAGGTGGCACAGGAGGGGAGGGAGCTCTGGAGGTTCTCCTGTCGAACCTAATGAAGGTTCTCTAGAGTACGTTACAAAGGAGAGCATCCAGGTGGGTGGCCCCACCACCTCTCTGGGCAGCTTGTTCCACTTACCCTCAAAGTCAGGAAGTTCTTCCTCGTGTTCAAATGAAATTACTGTGTTCCAGTTGGTTCCCTATTGCCCCTCGTTCCTGCCACTAGGCGCCTCTAAAAAGAGCTTACCTCCATCCTCTTGATCCTTACCCTTTAGATATTGATAAGCATTGATCAGATCCCCTTTCAGCCTTCCCTTCTCCAAGCAGAACGGCCCCAGGGCTCTCAGCCTTTCCTTGTAAGGGAGGTGCTCCAGGTCTCTGCCATCTTTTCAGCACTCCAGCAGTTTCCTATCTACTAAGAGCCAGGGAAACCAGAACTGGTCCCATTGCTCCAGATGTGGCCTCCCCAGGGCAGAGCAGAGGATGAGGAGAACCTTGCTTGCTCTGCTGGCCACACTCTGCACAATGTACCCCAGGTTCCTGTTGGGCTTCTTGGCCATGAGAGCACACTGCTATTGGATGGACAACTATTGGTCAACTAGGAGACTGTTGGCATTCTTGGCCACAAAGGCATGCTGTTGGTTCACGGCCAACCCATTATCCACAGGCACCCAAATCTTTCTCTGCAGATTCTTTCCAGCAGCTCAACCCTCAACCTGCACTGATATATGCAGTTATTCCTCCCCATGTGTAGGACCCTACACTTGCCCCGTTGAACCTCATCAGGTTCACCCCTCACCCAAATCTTAGCCTGTCCAGGTCTCACTGAACAGCAGCACAGCCTTCTGGTAGTTGGCCTCTCCTCACATGTCCTTCTTTGTCCTCTACAGCACGGATGCATACTGAGACCCTGCACCAGAGGACCACATCAGCACAGGTACATGAGATGGCAGCAAGCAGGTGGCACTGGCTACATCTCCCAGCCTGTGGCAGTGAGCCAGACCCACGCCAGCACCTGTGTGCAGTGCCAGGGGGGTGCTTCTTCCTGCCTTCCCAGGCAGCACTGGCCCTGCTGCCACCTGACCCCGAGGCTTGTGACACGCAGGTCAGTTCAAGGTACAGAGAATTTTTTTTTTACAGCATTGTCAGAAGAAATCACTATTTTCCAATAAATATGTATTTTTATCTGGTGCCTCGGCCTGTGGCATCCCCCAGGGCAGTAGGCTGGGCATAGGGTGCTCAGAGGCTTAAGGCACCTCCTTACCAGTGCCAACCCCTGCCCTGAGCTAATCTGGGGGGGCACACAGATGCTCTTGGGAAGCTCTGGAAGACTAGGGGTGGGGAGATCATGTAGGTGCTTGGCTCTTGCTGACCATCCCTCAAATGTGGCTGCACTCCGCTACAACACACACCCTAAACGTCCCCGACAGAATCTCTAAAAATGCCATATAAAAGACTGACAATGTCATCAAGTTTATTACACAATTTCCAACCTATCAGAAAGACAAACAAACCTAGTCACTGCGGGCAGGAGGGGCAGCGCCTCGCCGGGTGGTTAATAGGGGTTTGCTCTGCACTTTTCCCCCCACTAATTGGAAAGAAACTATAAATTTGTGTCGTTAAGTAGAAAAAAAAAAAAAACAAACAAAAAAACAGAACTCACCCACCAAATGCTTCCCCCCAGCATTCACCTGCTAAGCTGGCAGGCACCTAATGGTACTTGACAGAATTTTTCTTTTGTGTGACTTTAGCCTAAAAAAGACCTGTGGAGCCAGGTTTCTCCTGTCCAGCAACAGTTCTGAAGGTGATGCCACCCAACTGGCATCCCCGGGGGCTGGCTTGTGGTTTGGGGCTCCTTAGTTTGCCTGAACCCATTGGGCTCCTCCAGTGCACAACCTTAGATGGAGGGACCTGTATGGGGCTATGAGCTCCTCCTGGGCCTTGAAACAGCTGTGCACAGCACTGTGCAGCCCCGCTGGGCACACGGACCTCGTGGCCTTGTTCCTGCCACCTGTCCCAGCTTGCAAGTGCACTACCATGCGCAGAAATGCAGCTGGGAAGGGGACACACAGTCCCTGGGTTTGCAGCTCTGCCTCCTCTGCTTCCTCTAAAACAAGGAAGGCTCTGTGGGAGAGGCTGGCTTTGTGTGAGGCCCCACCAACTCCTGGCAGCCAGAGCTGCTGTTCTGGGAGATGAACATGGAGGCTGTGATCCTGCTGTGAAAGTTGGGGCAAAGGGGGTGACCCCAGCCCAGCTCTCTTCCAGCTGAAATGGAAAGCTGCATGCCTCTGAGCCCCTGTGTCCCCGAGGATCCATCCACTTCCAGCCACTCCTGGAGGGCTGTGAAAGGAAAGGGCTCACGAGCCTCCCTCCATGGAAATAAAGCACCATTTCTCTTTGGGTCCAAGTATTCACAGAGCAGGGCCCCCTGGCTTTCAGCATCTCCCCTGGAAGCAGCAGTAGCAGTGGGTGTGAGCGAGGGCTCAGGCCCCAAGGCCACGAGGTGTCAGGGAGTCCCTTGGGTGCCCCGAAAGAGCCGTGGGTGGTGGGCAAGGGGTGAAGCAGCCTCGGTGGCGCAGTCCTGGTTGAGGTGAGGAGATACGAGTCCATTAAAAACCACTTACTGACAAACTTCTGCATGAGAGAGAAGAGAAGCAAGGTTAGCACTGCAGCACCGTGTGTCCCCAGCCATCGGCGCAGTGACACCCTGCTGCTGGACTCACCTGTCTCAGTGGTGCCGGTCCCTCTCTCTGTCCCTGTCCCGATGCCGTTCATGCTCCCGGTTCCGCTCCTGGAAATAATCCTCGTGCCGATCCTCATTGTGCAGGAGGTCCCGGTGCCGCCGACTGCTTTCACGGGACCGGCTGGGAGAGCGCTCCCGAGACCGGTGTCTTTTCCTGGGGGGAAGAAGAGCATTTGGTCACCTCCAAAGACCCCAAGGAGCCACGCAGCCCCTCAAGGCAGGGTACCTGGCGGAGCTGCTGCTGGAGCCTGTGCTGTAGGACTTGGCTTCGATCCCATGCAGGCAGTCTTTGAGGGAGGAGAGGAGGACGCGGCACCGCTCGTCGTTGGCAACGCGGGACTGCTTGATGACGGCAATGGCTGTCAGGAGGGTCTCGATGGCATCGCTGTAATCACCTGTGGGGAACAGAGGAACGGTGAGGGATGCAGCAAACTGCAGGCTCAGGGCTGAGGGGACAATGGGGCACAGGGATACAGTCACCATTACCTGCACTGGCACCCGACACTGCTTTGGAAATGGCACTGCTGGAGATGGCCCGGTTCCTGTTCATGATCTCCTCGAACTCCACCTCGCTCACAGGGGCAGGTGGTGGACCGAGCTCCCGGCTGCACAGATACAGGGTGGAGGGCTCAGTGCAGCTCCCCCCGGTGGCACCGAGCCCCCCTCTGCCCTCCGCTCACCTGCCGTGGTTGTAGGAGGTCAAAGCTTTGCCGTAGGCATCTGGTGGAGGCCCCAGGGCCGCACTGGGTGGGGGGAAGAAGGCTGGGTTGAGGTGCAGGGCCGGGGGGACGGCGCCCGGAGGGGGCACAGCCAGGTGCGGGGGCAGTCGGGGTGGGGGGGGCATGAGGTGCTGGTAGTGGATGCCGGGCGGTGGGGGGGGGACACCAAAGCTGGAGGAGAGGGGCGGCAGAGGGGGCATGGGTGGTGGGGGCAGCCCCATGAGGGGCAGGGCAGCGGGGGAGCGGTTGAAGAAGGGCAGGATGGAGGGGGGCTTCTCCAGGCGGCTGGGTGGCAGTGCATTCTCCGTTGGTGTGGCGTGGCCATCCAGCGAGTCAGAGGAGTCCCGCGAGTGGGCCCTCGGCGGCACGCCTGCAAGTGGCATGGGAAGGGCAGTGAGCTGAGGCCAGAGGTCCTGCCTGCCCCTCAGTGACCTCCTCCTCTTTTTCCCTACACACGCGCGAGGTCCAGCCTCAGGAAAGTTCAAGGTGCCCAGGGACAGATCCAGCCAGCCAAACGTAGCCTCCACTTACACATGCCTCTCCAAAAGGGTCACCTGTGGCCACCTGCACAGCGTCCTGGGGACGCTTGCTTTCAGTGGCCACAGAGAGAGTGGGGACGCGGACAGAGGTGAAAAGAAATGGGGAGAGATGGCCAGAGCCCAGCTTCCTGAAGATATTAAACAGCCCCAAGCGCCTGCAGTCTGCTCAAGCAGGCAGCACAAGCATGGATGCAGGGGCAGAACCCAAGCGCCAACAGCTGTAGGAAGGAAAAACTGCCCTGGAGAGAAGGGCAGGAATTGAGGATGAGGCTTTCAGGATGAGCAAGGAGAGAAGAGGGGACAGAGCTCTGGGAAAGCTGCTGAGCCATTACGAGACCCCTCAGGAAGGCTGAAAGTGCACAAACCCTGGCCACTGAACCATGAAGGTGGGCAGGGATGCAGCCCAACAGTGCTGCCAAGCAGCAACAGGGCCAAAGGAAGAGTGCGATAGTTGCAGCTACCCCCCTGAACCTTGGCCAAAGCCTTCAGAAAGATTGGCTTTCCTTGCACGAAATGGGTCATGGGGTCTACAATGAACACAGCTGGCCAAGACCTCCTCGTCCGTGCTCCTGCCAAGTCCGTCCCTGCGGGCTCTGCAGAGCCCCCCAGCGCGGGGCCAGGGCGTCACATCGCTGCGGAGTGAGGCTAGGACCATCTATGGCCATTGTAGAAAGCCCACGGCCAGGCCCCAGCTGGAATACTGTGTCCAGTGATGGGCACCTTACCTCCGCAGGGATGGACAAATTCTGGAGGAGATCCAGAGAAGAGCTACTAATAGATATGGAGGGTCTTAGCTATGTTGGTAGGCTGAAGAGCTTAAGCCCATTCAGTTTGGAGAGGAGGAAGAGGAGGCTACGAGGGATCTTCGCAGTGAGTGAGCACCTAAAAGGGGATCATAAAGACTCGGGTCAGGATCTAAGCAGACTCAGAAGCAATTGGACATAACCCCAGAGGCTGCTGGTGGTTTACCCCCACACCCCAAGGTCTTGTCCTGACAGCTCAGTGGGGCCCAGGGAGCTGCCCGCGGTGTGCCTGCACCCCACTCACGTTTGCGAGCCTGAGCCTCGAACTGGGACAGGTTCTGCCGGGTGGCCAGCCTCACCTCCACCTTGTCCCCATTGAGCACTTTGCCAGGCAGGAGCTCCAGCAGCTTGTGGACCGAGTTCTCAGAGGCCACCACCACCTCCGCATACCTGCAAGGAGGGTTGGCGGTCAGCAGGCTCCCAGTCCTTCACCCCCTGGCAGGAAGAGAACCCACACCAAGCAGCATGGAGCTGCGTGCCCCCATCAATCCCCCTCCCATTGGGGACCAATGCTTGTGCTGTTGACTGCTTGTGTTTCATCCTCCCTGCTCTGTGCCAGCTGGGGAAAGCTCTGCCCCCTCACTGCCCCCAGGACATGGCTATGGGGACCTGGCTACTCTATTCTCCCACACTCCCTTACCCCTCAGCTCTCACCCTTTCGACTGGCCATTGGCTCGGTTCTCCGCAAACTTCAGCTCCACCACATCATATACACCCACTGAACGGATGGTCTGGATCAGCTGCTGGTCGGTTGTCCACTGTAGGGCAGCAAGGCAGAGGCTGGGATTGTGTTCAGCTCCCACAGCCCTCCCCAGCACCCCATGCCCAAAGGCAGCCCTCCCGCTGGCTCGGCTCGGCTGTGTGGCCTCTCAGGGCTACAAAAGTCTCTTTTCCCTTAGGCCAAGCCCAGCTTGGAGTATTGGCTCAGCACAGAGGAAGGAGAACCACTGCCCCAAGCAGCCCTACATCCAAAGAACCCTCACTTGTTTGTGCCTCCAAAGCACTCACCCAGGAGAAGCTGCCCACATAGACAGCTGCCCTCTTGTTACGCAGCCCGCTGTAGGTATACAGGATGGCAGGGGCTTTGCTGTTGGGTTTGGGGGGGGGCTCCTGGCGGATCTCAGGGGGTGGCTCCAAGCTGCTGGTGCGGCTTTCAGGGGGCTGTGAGCTGGCAGTCAGCACGTCATCATACAGGTCCATCTGGTCAGCATTACTGAATTCAGAATCCTGCCAGGGGAGAGATAGTTAAGGGGAAGCCGGGGTTGATCCTTTGGCTCAGGAAGGGCTCTCTGGGTTGTTAGGGCACACAGGGGGCTACGTGAACTGCCCTGTTCTACTGAAACACTCCCAGCACCTCCGAGTAGAAGTCAATTCTCAGCCTTGCGGAGTGTCACATCCCAAAGGCTTCTGCTGTCCCCAGGGCCACCTCCTCCACTGTCTCCACAGCTGGCTTGCCGGCTGTGACCTCAGCAACTGGGCAAGACCCAGCTTGTCCTATACTCCAGTCTCATCAGTGCATAAGCAGAAACCAAACACCTCAGGGTTGAGCCTCCTACTCCCTTCAGCAGGTACCAGATCCCTCCTGCCTTGCCCGCAGGCTGTTCCACCACCTGGCTACACCAGCACAATTGCACTCTCTTTCAGGCCACCAACTTTCTCCTTGCACTCTCTGCAGTACTTCAGCCTTTGGCAGGATGAAGCTGTGACTGAGGAAGCTCACCAGCTCCTGGGCAGCACAAACCCAGAGATCTGTCTCAGCGCTGCAAGAGCTGATCCCTCCCCTCTCCAAGCCCTCCAGAAAGCCACTCTCTGACCCCTGAGACCACAGCAGCTCCATCTCCCCGTGCAGAAGATGCCACTCTTCACCAGCAGGAAGCCCTAAGGTTCAGTACGAAAACTATATCCCCTTTGATGCTCTCTCCTTGACAACCATTCCTAAAGAAGGCCATAACCTTGGCATTAGGCTCCTTTGGCTGATAAAAAGGTTACAGAAATTCCAAGAGCGAGTTATTTTTGTCCTCATTCTCTAAACAGCCCCAGTTCCTCTGCCTCCCACGCTCCTGCCACAAGGCCTGGAAGCTTTCTGCTTGTGTGGTCAGCTTGGGGGAGCTCTGGAGAACAGGAATAATTGCTGGGGCAGGGATCACTCAGGAGCTGCTGTGACATGGGAACTCTCAGAGCACCTCTGGGTTTGTTTGCGTTTTGATGTTCCCCTTTACAAAGATCCTGGTAAGGCAACACCGAACACGCAGTGCTGCCCGCTGCCACCATCTTTCCTCCATCCACAACCACCTCCAATTCCTGAAGTTTCCATCCATCCAGCTGTGCTACAGCACCCTTTGTGCCCCACGCCCCAAACTGTCTGCAGTTATACTTTTC
Organism: Phasianus colchicus; assembly: GCF_987193195.1. Classification (NCBI taxonomy): domain Eukaryota; kingdom Metazoa; phylum Chordata; class Aves; order Galliformes; family Phasianidae; genus Phasianus; species Phasianus colchicus. The sequence continues at coordinate 7,818,530 of NC_143440.1, read as the reverse complement.
CACAATGCCTTCCATGGGTTGGGCTCATACTTTCCTCTCAGGTTTGCTCCTAAAACTCCCAGTCCACAGCAGCCCTTCTTTTTCTTCAGCTCTCACTTTGGCATTCCACAGAACTGCTGTAGAGTTTCTCCGTTATTTTCTATTCTGGAATTACAGCCCTACAACCTTTGTGTGCCTGCTTGTCCCCGCCCCAGCCACTTCTCCCAAGCTCCAGGGATACTCACTACCACCAAATTGCCCCCAAACCCGTAAATTGAGCAGAGAACAGCAGTGGAAACTATTCCAGGAGGAGCTCACTGACCTATGGGGCCGCTTCCTCACTCTGAGAGCTGTCCCAGTGGGGCCCCTAGACCTCCAGGGCCCACTCTTTGCAGTGAGAGCTGTCCCAGGGGAATTCCCCGACCCACGGGGCCGATCCCAGCCCCACACGCGTGTCCCCAAACCCACTTTTTTTTTGCCCAGACCCCTTCTGTTTGCCTCCCCCTCCCAAGCTCCACACCTGGTTAAACTCTTCGTCAGCGTAGATATCAATCAGGTCCACTCCCTCCGACATGTTCCAAGGCGAAGAGCGCACCGAAGGGGCTCTGCGGCGAGGAATGAGTCACCACAGCGCCCTTACTGCCCCCATCACACCCCCTCAGGGCCCTGCCTTCCCCGAAACGGGCCCTGCGAGCACAACAGGCCCCTCGACCAAAGCACGAACCTCCCCCACCTCATGTCCCCTCGGTTGTGATTTCGGGGTGAGGAAGAGAATGGGGGTCCCACATCCCCCACCCGGTAAGGCCCCGCCCGTTGTAGGCCCCAAACTCCCGCGCTCGCGCGCCAACAGCGCTCACCGCCACCTCCAGGGCCGCCACGCCACGCCCCTTCCTGCTTCCTCCTCCCACCTTTGCCACGCCCCTTCCGGCTTCCGCCCGCATTTGCCACGCCCCTTCCGGCTTCCTCCTGCTTTCGTCACGCCCCCTTCCGGCCCTCCCCGCCCACCATAGAGTCGAGAGGGCTGGGTGTGCAGAACGCCCCCTGGTGGTGTTGGGGTTGGGAGGAATCATGGCGATGAGCAGGGTGAGAAGGGGCTGCGGGGTGACGGAGGCTGTAGGAGGGATTTTTGCGGGGGGGGGGGGCGAATTGTGGATACTGGGGCGAGGGACTGGGGGGCAGTGAGGAAGTGGGAGTGGGCTTCTGCTTTGGCGCTGTGTGTGAGGAGTAGGGCTTGAAGGGAAATAGGGGGGAATTGGGGTTTGGAGGAAATGGCAGAGAGTTGGGGCCTAGAGGGGAATGGGGAGGGCATTGGGGGCTGGAAGGGGATTGGGGCTAGAGAGGAACGGGCCTAGAAGGGGAGAATAGTAAGAGAATGGGGCCTAGAGGGGGAGTGGGAAGTGGGACTGAGGCCTGGAGGGGAAATGGGCAGGAGTAGGGGCTGGTGAGGAATGTGGGTAATTGCTGCCCGGGGAGAAATGGGATCTGGTTGTGGGATGGAAGAGATTGGGAAGGGGGGAGCCCGAAGACTCACAGTGGAATTGTAGTTTCTGATGACCAGAGGGGAATGAGGAGTCTGGGGGGTCCTATAAGGGATGGGGGCATTGGGACCTGCAGAGGAAATGGGGACAGAGTAGGGCTTGGAGGGCATTGCTGCCTGGGGGAAAATATAAGGGGATTAGTGCTTGGTGGGGAATGGAGTCTGTATATAGGGTTGGGGGGATTGGGAACATCAGGGCCTGTGGAATGAGGGGGTTTGGAGTGGGGCTGCGTGGCACAGGTGTGGACTGGGGTTTCTGGAGACTGGAAGGGGATGAGGGGTCTGGGTGGTCCTATGAGGAGTGTGGAGTGGGGCAGCAAGATCTGGGGGTGGAATGTGAAGGTGAGTGTGGACTTAAGGGGGGAATGGGGGGGTGGAGCCATGCGCAGGGTGGGAGGGATTGGAGCCTGGAGGGGGAACGTGGGGCAGTGTGTGGGGTCGGGGGCTTAGCAGGGATGGGGGCTTGAGGGAATGGGGGGGCTGTACATGTAATGGGGGTGACTGGGGGTTGTAGGGCTCTGCTAGGGCTCTCCTCATCTTTTCCCATCTCCTTGGCAGCTGTACTCGCTGTCCTCCCCCTGCACCCTGTGCCGCCCAGTGCTGGCAATGCTGCACATGCCACGTGGCTACAGTGGGGCTTCTCTGGGAGACTCAGGGAAGGACATGCTGGAGATCCCGCTGCCTCCCTGGAAGGAGCGCCCCAATGAGCCGCTGCCCACCAAGAGAGCACGTCTGCTGTATGAGAGCAGGAAGAGGGGCATGCTTGAGAACTGCATCTTGCTCAGGTGGGGCCTCGCACAGACCGTGACAGGGCAAAGGCAGGAAGGAGCTTTTTCTCAGGCTGGAGGTTGTGCCCAGCTTACCCCCATGTGTTCTCCTGCAGCCTTTTTGCCAAGGAGAACCTGAGCCGTATGGATGAGCGGCAGCTGAACCTCTATGACCGGCTCATCAACGAGCCCAGCAATGACTGGGACATCTACTACTGGGCCACAGGTACGTGTGCACTGCACCATGCCGTGGGACACGTGGGTGACTTGGGGCAGTGCTGAGTTGCTCTCCTGCGCTCTGCCTCTTATTTGCAGAAGCCAAGCCCACGCCAGCCGTGTTTGACAACGAGGTGATGGCCATGCTGAAAGAGCTTGCTAAGAACAAGAAGAAGGAGCAGAGGCTACGGCAGCCGGACCTCGAGTACCTCTTTGAGTCCACAAACTGACAGCTCCTCCCTTAGGGCACGACAAATAAAGCTGTGGCTGCTAGCTCCTGATACGAGTGTCTGCTGCCTCCAGGTACTCAGGCACAGTGGGTCACCCCACAGCTTGCCATTCCCCTGTCTGTTTGTCTGTCCCCATACCAAGCTGTGCTCTCTGCCCCGCTGCTCACCCACGATGGGTGATGCCCATCACCTTGGTCTGGCACTGTGGGGACCTCATGGATTTCTATGCCATTTCACAGAAGCTGCAGGACCCCCACGTGGCCCAGGATGGTGGGCTCCCTGAAATGCAGGGAGCTGTGCTGGAAATGGTTGTGTTGGGGGGCTCAGCCTTACAGCTGAGGGGAGGGGCACGAAGTAGAGAGATGGTGGGCGTGGCCTATGACGTGGGGACGTGGCTTTTTGAGACATGCTACTTGATTCTGCGGTGAGAGGGTGTGCCTAAGAGCGCAGAGGCGTGGCCTAGGAGTGCAGGGCGTGACCCCTGGCCCCACCCCCAGCTATACTGCGTTGCTCGGGCGACGGTATCTTCAGTTGGAGGCGATGGGCAGCGGCGGTTCCACGTGTCCGATATCGGCTGAGGGCCCGGCGGGTGTGGAGCAGCGCCTGGAGGCACGGGGTGGGCGGCTGCCCCCGGCGCTGTGGGCGCAGCGTGGGCTTCGCAAGCTGTACCTGAGTGGTGCCGGGCTGCGTGACGTCCCGGCTGAGCTGGCGTCCCTGCGGCACCTCCGCACGCTGGCTCTGGATGGCAACGAGCTGATGGAGGTCCCCGAGGCCCTGTGCCAACTGCCCTGCCTGGCGTACCTCTACCTGGGCCGCAACGGGCTGCAGGGGCTGCCACCTGCCTTCAGCCACCTGCAGAGCCTGCGCTGCCTCTGGCTGGAGGGCAACTTCATGGGTCGCTTCCCCCACGCCCTGCTGGGTCTGCCCGGCCTGCGCAGCCTGCAACTGGGAGACAACCGTCTGGCACGCCTGCCCTCCTCCCTGCCCCGCATGGCCGGCCTGCAGGGCCTCTGGCTCTACGGCAACCGTTTCCAGCACTTTCCCCTGGTGCTGCTGCGCATGGCCCAGCTCCGCATCCTTGACCTCGATCGCAACCGCATTGCCCGCTTCCCTGACCTGCGGTGCCTGGCCGGCCTCTGCCTGCTCTCCTATGATCACAACCCCGTGCGGCAGCCGCCCTGCGTGGCTGACACGGTGCGGCTGGTGGGCAGCGGGGCCGTGGAGTACATGGAGGCACGGGAGGAGCGGCTGCGGGACCAACAGCGTCTTGAGGAAGAGGAGGCAGAAGGCGCTGGGAGGATCCCCCAGGATGATGGATCCCTGCTGCTGGAGGACGCACCGTGAGGGATCGTGGAGACACCGAGCACCAAATCTGAGGAGCACAGGGTGCCTTGGAGCATCACAAATAGACACAGGGCTCAGTTTTTGGATGGAGGAGGCATCGCTCCACTCTGACCGTGCAACATCTCTGCCCCAAGGATGGGCAGTGCAGCTCTGGTTGCTTCCTATGGCGCTGCCTCTGTGGATTCTCTCTGCTCCTGGCTCCTTGGCTGAGGAGGGAGAAAGAGGCACTGGCCCCACTGCCCATTGAGTTTAGGGATGGACAAACAAAGTTCTTCTGCGTGCTGAGCTCCCATTCTCCAGATTTTGAAAGAAGGCAATGGAAAATCTCACCTCCAGCCTTCACCATGCAGCCCTCACCATGCCGTGCCTTAGAAGAAGTACTGAGGCTGCAGGCTCACAGTCCACAGCTGTGTTTGGCAATAAAAAGCACAAGTCTGGCGTGAGAAAAGCAGTGGGGTCAGTTCTCAGGGCAGGGGGGTTGTTGGGGAAGGACTATGAGTACAGTGTGTGGCCTTATTCTGCTTTGTATGTCTGAATGCAATCTCATCCCCAAACTGTTGGACTCACCGACTGCACATCCACTGCTAATTGCAGGGGGTTGGAGGCCGGCAGCCAGCCTCCATGCCTTCCATATCCTTTTTCCTTTACAGCTATTTTCAGGGCTTCAAGGAAGCAGTGGGATGCCTGGGAGTGCTGGCAGCCACTGCCACGATGGGGGTTGATAAAACCTAACGTGGGGCTTTGGTCACCTTTTTGGAGTCTGGGTCTGCCCTTGAGGAACAGCGGCAGGGCACAGAATGCGGGTGGCCCTGAGTGTCACCAACCTGTGCCTATAGCTTGTGATGCTTGCAGAGGTCTCCCTGCCTTTCCAATGCCTTTTCCCCCCTGCGTTCTGATTCCCCATCCCTCTGAGCTTTGGGGTATGTGCTGGGATGGGGCTGGGATCCAGGACCTGCTGCAGGCATTGGAAGTGTTTTGGGTGCCAGCCTCGTTGCAGTGCATCATCCGTACGTCTGTCTCTATATATATCCCTCTCCGCCTGCTCACAGATCCCCATACATGTTTTGCAGCTGGGAACGTGCTGCTATTTCCATCTGCTCCCGCTGACTGCAGGCACTGGGGATCACTGCGATGATGCCACAGGAACCCAGGCTCTGCCATAGCCCTGCTGCTATCAAGGGCTCTACGCTGCCAAAACTTTGAGCTGTGGCTCAGCAGGGTGCAGACCTAAGCCAGTGGCACTGGGGGGCTGCTTTGTCCCCTGTTTTGGCACTCGAGAGGAGCCATGTTCCCAATGTGCCGACTGCATAGCTCTCCACCAGCCCTGCATCTGGAATTTCTTTTATTTATTCAAGAGCAGCATCCGCACAATTATTTATCACAGCAACTTGAGCCTTGACCGTGCTGCCAGCAACTGCCGTGTTTCCCCTGTGCTGGGGACAAGCACCGTGCTGGGCATGGTGGCTTTGTGCCCTGTGTGTACAGAACCTCCTGGGGGAAACAAGCTCAAATCTCACCCCTTAACCCATCCCAAGCATCATCCACAACCCGTCTACAAACCCATCTTAAAATCTATTCCCTAAACCCATTCCCCAAACCCCATTCCCCAACCCCATCATCTTTAAATCTATTCCCTAACCCTATTCCCAGACCCCATCCCCAGACCCCATCCCCAATCCATCCCAAACCCCATCCCCAACCCAACCCCAATCCCATCCCCAAAGCATTCCAAACCCATCCCCATCCCACCCCAACAGGGAATGTTCAACATTGTGGGGGGATTATCAATTTTGGGGGTGACACTCAGTGCTTGGGGATTTGCTGTGTGCTTGAGGGCGTGCACAACACATGCAGGTGACACTGTGACCTCCCCTTGCCCCCCCACCCCATAAGGATAAGGAACGTGGGCAGATTCACACAGTCCTTTATTACCGAGAGTGGGAACTGCCTCCAGAAAATGAGGGTCCCCGCTCCCTAAAAATAGGATTCTGCAAAGAGGCCTCCACCAGGCTGCCCCCTCCCCCCCCCCCCCAGTGCTTCATCTTTTTTTTTTTTTTTTTTTTTTTTTCTTTTTCTGTTTTTTCTCAGTATTTTACACACCAGTTGGATGTTACCGTCACATGAAGAAGAGAGAGAGACCTGAACAAGATCACGGCTAAGAGCTCTAGAGTTAAAAATGAACACACAGCCCCGAGGTGATGGGGAGGCGGGGGGAGGATGTGGGCACCCTGCCCCACTCCCTTCTTTGGGGACCCCTCACCCCTCAGCTCTGTGCGGCCCTTCCCCAGGCGCGTGGCTCTCCTCTGTTATGTTAAAAAAAGAGAGGATGTGGTAAAAATACAAATGTCCCTAAAAGCATCGTTATTATTATTATTATTACTGTCGTAGCAGAATTATGACTTCACTCCAGATTGTCCATAATGGTCTAATGGGGCTCTCCGGTGGACTCACTGGTGGTGGGACGGGGACAGTGTGCCACTGTGACCCAGGGCCACTTGGAAGGGCAGCACCCCTGTGATGGCTGCTCCTTGGGTTTGGCACGGGGTTCCCCATGCAATGAATGAACCCCAGCAGCTGGGGCACAGCCACTGATGCTTACAGGAACGTCCGAACCATGAAGATGTCCCATCCTGGGGATGTCCCGACCAAGGGGACACGTGCCAAGTGGCAGCAGGAAGACTGGGGTGCAGAGTCCCCATGGTGTCCCCAGGCGGGCAGGGGTGGCCTGTGTCCTGCCAGAGAGCTTTGTGATGTACCCAAGGGACTCTGGGGACACCTGCAGACCGCCTTATCCCTGACATCCAGCAGAGCAGGGAGCCCTTGGAGGGATGCCAAGCAGTGTCATCTGCAATCCTTTGGCACCCACACCATTGGTACCTGGTGGGGATGCCCATCACGGTGGCAGCGGGGAGGTGCCAAGGGACCTTAGGGACACTGCTGGCACTGTGCTGGCTGGATGCTAGCCCCCAAAGCCACCAATGGAGACAATGGCAACAGGGATGGCAACGGTGGCACTGCTCCATCTTCATGCAGTGCCCACAAGGAAGGGGGTGCATGTCAGCCCAGGAGGGGGCACTGTGCCAGGTGCTCCTACCAGGGGCGACAACTTGATGGCACGGTGTGAGGGGGCAGGGGATAAGCCAGGAGGGAGGTAAAGCAGCAAACCCCACCAGAGGCAGTGATGAATGCTCCTGCTTTGGCAAACGAACCGCGGCATGGCTTCCAATCCCTCGGGTGTCCCCGGGGTGGGGACAGGGCAGGATGCGGGGACATCATCCCGCTAGGGTGACACTGGCGGCTAGGAGAGGTTGTGTTGAGTGGGAAGGGAGGGGAGCTTGGCTTGGACCCTCCCCCGTTTCACCAGCAGCCTCCCAAAATGTGGGGTGACGCTGGGGTGAAGGTCTGGGGACTGTGGCTGGAAGCACTCGCACAAGTCTTGCCTTGCAGTGGGGACACGAGGACAAGGATGTCCCCAGCGCCATCCCCAACGCTGTCCCCAACACTGGAGGCTCAGGCTTTCAGCTGGTGCCACTGTGCCACCGCCTGCCGGGGCCGCGCAATCATGTCCTTCCAGTGCTTCACCTCGCCAGGGCCACTCTTCCAGGACAGGTAGATCTGCAGGGGACACAAGGCATCAACGCAACGCAGTCCCCAACCCTTGGGGACAACTTCCCCCATGAAACCCCCATAGACTCAACCTGGTGCCTCTCTGTGGCAACAGTGGTTGTGCTCGTTTGTCATTTTTAGCCTCAAACAAATTAAACCTTGGTTGTCTTCATTTTGCCTCCACCGTGGTGGGGACACAGCGGTGACCCACCTTGCCGATGACATCGTTGCGGCTCAGCCTGTCCTTGTCCATGACGGTGATGACAATGGTGGTCTCACGCAGTCGCTCCGTGGGGATGTCAAAGGAGAAGGACTCGTTGAAGACAGGGTTCAAGCACCTCTTCATCACCACCGTCTTCTTCTTCTCCACCCGTTTGTCCTTGTACATCAACCACACCTTCACGTAGGGATCTGGGGGCACAGTGCGGTTCTCAGCTCCAGCCAGGCAGGCAGCACCATCCCAGCTCCCCAAATCGAGCGCTGGGGGTGATGCCCAACATGCTCATACCTGATGTGCCCCCGATGTCCATGGCTTTGAGATTCCGTGCCTTGATGATGTTCACCACGATGGAGTTGGCGGAGGGGTTGTAGCACAGTGACAGCAAGAGCTCTCCTCGGCTGCCCTGTGGAGCACATAGAGGCTGTCAGGGCCTCCTCAGCCCCAAGAGGGGCTCCCTGGGATAGCCCCAGTCCTGCAGGGCACCCAAAGCCCTCAGGGTCCCACCGGGCAGACAGGCTGGTGGAATGGGGGCATGAAGAGCTGCCCCAAGACTGGGCTTTGGGGCTGAGCAGAAGGAATCACAGAATCACAGAACTGTAGGGGTTGGAAGGGACCTCCAGAGATCATTGCGTCCAACCCCCCTGCCAAAGCAGGATCCCTACACCAGGTGGCACAAAAAAAAAAGGAAAAGGAAAAAAAAAAAGGAAAAAAAAGGAAAAGTGGCCATCACCAGGGGGATGTTCTGGGGTCATCACCAGTGGGACATTTTTGGGGGCTATAGCCAGTGGGATGATCTGGGGCCATCCCCAGTAGGATGTTTCTGCGAAATCCCCAGTGGGACCTTTTTGGGGTCATTCCTAACGGGACATTGCTGAGGTCAGCCCTGGTGGCACACGGTGGGCCAACCTCAGTGGCACATTTCAGTGCAATCCCCAGTGTGTCCCTTTCGGGGCCAGCCCCAAGTGGGACATTTCCTGCAGAAGGAAAAGAAATCTTTCATTTTAGGTCTGCCGGAAATATCTCATTTTGACCCCAAACAAGGATTTAACCCTATTGGGACATCAGAAGGACAGTCACAGCCCCCAGGGGCCCCACCTCCCCATGGGTCTTACGCTGCCGTCACTGCAGGGCTTCAGGTCCTTCCAGAAGGTCTGCATCTGGGTGAGGTCCACCTTGTTGAGGGGGATGGACACCTCCCCAATGGGGTCGTTACGGCTGAAGCGGTCATAGTCCAGGACCTGAAGGTACAGCACCCGCTGCACCACCTTCTCGTAGGGGAACCCTGCGCCGGAGATGGAGGCCATGAGGTGACACCCACGGATGTTGGTGTCCATCCCATTCCCTCCCAGCCCATACCTTCAAAGAGGAAAGTCTCGTTCCAGTGCGGGTTGAGGTTCTTCCGCTTCACCTTGGTCTCCAGCTTGTGCTTTTTGTCAGGTAGCAGGTAGATCTTGACAAAGGGGTCACTGGTGCCGCTGAAGTCCTTGGCTGGCAGCTCCTGTGCCTTCATGATCTTGACGGTCAGGGTGGACTCCTGGAAGTTGTAGCCCACGCTGAACTGGATGCGGCCCAGGTTCTCCCGGTTGGAGCCATCGTGGCCTTCATCATCCTCGGAGCCCGGTGAAAGCTGTGAGAAGGGGACAAGGAGCAGTGAGTGGGGCCGTTGTCCCCATCCCAGCTGCTCTGGCCGCACCGCACAGAGCTCCAAGTGCTGGCTCCCGCAGTTCGGTGGCTGTCAGCAGGCATCAGCCCATCTCCCATCTCCCATTTCCCACCCGCGGGCATTTCCTCAGCTGACCCCTGGCTCCACTCCAGTGGAATGGGGAGCACCAATTAGCCAAATCCCTCCTGACAGTGCAGCCATCATGTCCCCGCGAGGGGGGCACAGCCAGCAAGCCGTAAACAGAGAAGGGGCAGCCAACCCCACGGCAGAGCTCCTTCCCACCACAGGACCCACCATAAGCATCTCACTGGTCAGGGAGTTCACCAGGTCGGAGACAGAGGAGCGTGGCTCCGTCTTGCGATCAGACTCATCCTGCTGTGTCTGCCCGGGCACAGGTGCAGTGTTCACCGCCTTGCCACCAGCTGGCAACCTGCAGAGAGAGAAGGAGTGCCCTAGAGCGGGGCCGGAGGGGAACAGGAGGTGCCTGCAGGACGGGGTGTGCCAGATCCAGGCTGCAAGATGCTGGCAGCCTACAGCAGCCTGGTGCCCTGGATGCACACAGTCTGTGCCAGCACGTGGGTCTCTCAAACCTGGCATGCCACCAGTGTGGTATGGCACAGCCACTGGTCCCCTTAGTGTGGCCAAGCCCAGTTGCTTTGTGCTACAGTGCCTGGTTGATAAGTGTCCCCTTTGCTGTCACCATTGACCCGGGGTCCTTCAGCCCCATCTGTCTCTGTGTGGATCCCAGGAGCTGGGCATGGAGTTGTGAATGGACAGAGCAGCAATGGGCACACGCCAGGACCACGCTGCCACGATGCATGATGGGGACATGGGCACAGAGTGGCAGGGACAGATCCAAGGAAGGAGGGGATGCGCACCCCAGCTGTGGGGATAGCACACGATATAGGGACACACTGACAGACGGAGCACGGCGGTGCCAACCCTGGGGCAAAAAAGGCACGGGCATGCAGACACCCATCAGCACGGCAAGCACACGCAGCACTGATGGAAATGTTGGAGACCTGGGGTGGGGGGGGATGGAGGCGGCACAGGGGCAGCCCCCTCGCACAGGCAGACAGGGAGGACAGAGAGAGCTGGGGAGGTAAAGTCAGGTTAAGAACAGAGCAAAGGTGCCTGGAGCTGCCTGGTGGTGTGCGCCGAGCCAGCAAGAGAAAGGGAGGAAGAGCGAGAGAGGGAAGGAGGAGCGACTTCTGCAGTGGGCCTGGTGGGAGGGAAGGGAGAGAGGAGCGGGACGCACGGAGAGGTCGGCCGCTGGCACGGGAGATTTGCTGTGGTGCTCCTCCAGGATGGGCTGCAAGGAAAGGAAGAAGCTGAGAAATGGGGACAGATGGACGGAGACGTCACGAGGCGCAGAGCTGTCCCTGCTGCAGGGCCACGAGATGGAAGAAGGAGATGGAAGTGTTGGTCATGTGATGGCGGCACTGGGGAACTTGCTAAAACATGGAGCAAAACCAAGGCAAGCGGGGTAAAAATAGCTGGTGGGAGAGAGCGGGGCCACTGCCTTCACATGACAATCGTGCTGGGAGGCACAGCTGCCCTCCTCTAAGGTGGCACTGCCACCAACATGAGGACTCCTGGTGCCACTTGGGAGCTTGAGGCGGCCCCAAAAGAAACCCCAGAGTGAAGGCACAGCTCCCACGGAGCCATCCCTGCGTGTGCACCACGGTGTGGTGCAGCATTTTGGGGATCCCCTTGCCCCGGCAGTGCATCCTCTCCTGGCACGGTGCCCTGAACCCCCCCAGCATGCGGCCATCAGTGATGGGGATGGGGATGGACGGAGGGAAGGAGGGAAGGATGGGGAGGAAGGGGTCAGGGTGTGCTCGGCGTTGCCGCTCTAGCGGGGAGAGCTGCAGCCGTCGCCGTGCCCGCTGCCTGGTCGCTCCAACCTGGGCGCTCCGCGAGGCTGGCCGCCTCCTCCTCCTCCTCCTCCACCCTGCGTCTCGTCCTCCTGCAGGACTGCCCTCTTCCTTCCTCCTACCTCTTGTCCCCCTGAGCGTTCGGCTGGTTCGGCTGCGTCCCAGCGGGTTGCAGGTCGGGGATATTGGCAAAGTCATCTTGCTCTGAGAGTCCCAAAACCAGGGATAACACCACCATCCGGCCTTCCCTGCCCGGCGGGGAGGGAGCAAGACGGGGGGAGAGAAAGAGAGAGGAGAACACAGCATCAGGATGTGGACTACAGGTGGGGATGGACCGGGAGCGCAGCCCCTGCAGAGGAAATGGCATCTGGGGGTGGGTGAGGGCCGTGGGGTGACAGGTGTCAGCGGCATCCTGGGGCCACGATGGCACCACGATGCCAAGTAAAGAGAGCAAAAAGCAAAAGCAGCATTAATGGCTCTGCAGAATGGTCGTAGCTCGCTTGGTGCGTCCCAGCTCTGGGTGGGGGGTCCCACACAAATTAGGGCTGGAACCCATGGAAACAGAGAGCAACACGACCCTGGGGATGGCTGATGAGCCTCAGCTATAAATCAGGAGGCTGGCCAGTGGAGCTGGAGGGAGAGGGCAGAGCCTGTGGGACACAGCGGAGCACAGAGGGGGTCCCCACTGGCAGTGAGCTGGGGATGGATGACGGGATGCCTGCAGCTGAGGGGACCCTCGCACTGGGGGAGGTGACTCCGGGAAGGATGCAGAGGATGGGATATACCTAGCAGTGACGGCATCCCATGGCAAAATATGGGGACGGTGTGCAACAAGATACAGGGAGAGCACACGGCGAGATACAGGGATGGCATGGAGCACCCTGCAGCCTGAGCGGGCACCGAAACTGGGGCCATGCAGCTGGGCACCCCACGTAGGGGGACCGTCACCATTGCATCCCCTCATCCCATGGAGCTGACGGGACCCATGAGCACCGAGCCAGGTTGGGCAGATGGGAGCCCTCCCTGAACCCCTGCCGTGGGCTTTACCCAAGCCTGGAGGAACCGCCGGGGAGAGGAGAAGCCCGCGAGCGAACTTACAGGAAGGACTTCATGTCCAAGCCACGGTTGCGTATTTGCCCCACCACGTGGTCCCAGCTGCCGGGGTTGGAGCGGCTCGTGCGCTGCTTGGAGCCGGCAGCGATGCCCTGGCGCACTTGGCCACCGCGGGAGACCCGGGGGTTGCTGGCGCCGCCGGAGGAGCTGCTGTGGGCCTGGAGGTGGCCCAGGCTCTGGCTTGTGGTCGGCTGGCTGTGGTTGCTGCGCTGATGCTGGCTGAGGGGCTGCTGCAGGCTTTGCTGGCGCATGAGCGTGCGGGGCCTCTGGCATTTGGGGTCGCCTGCTGAGGTGGGGATATACTCAAGGGTAGTGGCTGTGGACAGGGTGGAGTCCTCGAAACTTAGGGAGAGGAAGGGCAGAGGAGAGGAGAGAAAGGAGAAGAAGGTGAAGGGGCAAAATTGGAGGAAGGAAAAGAAGAGAGTTAGCGAGAAGATGCCCCAGTGCAGGGAGCACTCTGGCAGGGGCCAGAGGCTACAGCCAGCGGTTTCTCTGCCTCCCGGCTGCAGCACAGCCTCTCTGCGCTCCCGCGCCGCCATCTCACCACCGCCGCCTGCCCGGTGTGTTCGCAGCGCCCGTCTGACCTCGTCTGCCAGCTGCGTAATGAGGCTGCTGCTGTGGGAAGGCGGGTCCCTTGGTGCCACACGGCGCCCGCTCACGTGCTGCAGCCAGCCCGCCCTGTCCCCGTTACCCCATCCCTCCCAGCACAGCAGCACCCAGGATGCGTGGCACCACCGTCCCCGGAGCATCGCAGCATGCTGGGATGGCGTAATGCACCACACGTTCCCAAGGGTGAAGCCGGGGCACGAGCAGAGCACAACAGGCACACAGCAACAGGGAGAGCAGACGGATCCCGTCGGGTTGGCAAACATGGGGATGTGCATTGCTGTTGGGCACCCTTGGGAAGCCCATGACTCTCATGGATGGGAACAAAGTGTGGCGCCGGGTGCTGCCCACATGCAGAGCAGCAGGTGTGTGGCGTGGTGCCGTTGTGCTGAAGAAGGGCATGCAGCCCAGCCAGCCTGGCTAAAGCCTTGAGGGGGTCCTTGATGCGGGGGGAGCCTTCTTCAGAAGCAGCCTTCCTCCCCAGCACCATGGCTCCTTTGTTGCCCAGGGGCCAGCGGGGCAAAGCTGTGCCATTGTGCACTGCAGCAGCAGGGAGGCAGAGCTGCAGGCAGTGTAAATTTTATATATATATATACATACTTTTATATATATATATATAAAAATAGTAATTAAAAAAAAAAGGGAGGGGGGGGGATGAAGAAAGAGTGAGAGGTGGGAAAAAGAGAGAGAAGAGGGAGGGGAGTGGAGAGCTGGGACAGATCTGGCCCTGAGGCCCCTGGGGCCCAAAGGCACGTGGGGTGCTGTGCCTCCTCCGCGCCCGCCGCCGACCTCCTTTCAGTTTCCTATCAAATCTGAAATTAGTTCCATTTACAACCTCTCCATCATGGGAAACTAAATCTGGCTCTGCTCGGCCCCAAGCCAGCTGGAGGCTCCGGATCTGCCAACACCGCGCCATGTGGGACGTGCATAGGGACAGGGCACCGCAGCCCCCAAATCTGTCCCCATGGGGTTCTGGGGGGCACTGAGGGGCTGGGAGGCAGTGGCACCGGGAGGGCACCAAGTGGCCGTGGGATGATGGCACCGGGAGGTCACTGAGTGTCCGAGGGATGATGCCACCAGAGGGCACTGAGTGGCTGTAAGATGGTGACGGAAGGACAGCACTGAGTGGCCGTGGGATGGTGGCACGGAATGGCCATAGTGTGATGACACCAAGTTCAACCCACGTGGCTCCTGCCCGGGATGCCTTGCACAAGAGGAACCCTGTCCCACAGCAACACCCGAACACAAGTAGGCTGTGTGCAAAGATGCCAAAAAATCCCAATGACTTTGAGGGCGGCATTGCCATCCCCTTAACTCTGTCCATCCCCCTGCACCTGGCTCAGTGCACCACGCAGAGCTCAGCAGCATCCAGCAGAGCCATGCTGCCCTGGGCCCAGCCCCAGCATCCCCACGTCCTTTGCCGGCGCGTTTTTGGGATCTGAACTCAGCGACCGATGGAGCAGGGGCTGCTGCAGCCCCAGTTTGAGGAGGTGGAGAATACAGAGACCTCGAGACCCCGGCCAGCAACCTGCTGCCACCACTTTTTCCCCTAAAGCTCAGATTGTGCCCCAATGCACGGGGTTGCACTGTGGATGGCACATGGACGGCGGAGCAGCGCATCCCCGTGATGTCCCAGCACTGCAGGGATGCGGGCGAGCGGCTCCTGACCCCCCTGAGAAGGGGGGAGAAGGGGGCATCCATCCGGGAGGGCTGTGCGTGCTCACTCACTTGGACAGGCTGAGCTTCCCTGCGGCCAAGTGGCTCTGCACCGTGTGCCAGCGGCCCCTCGCTGCCTTCCCTGCGCCGGGCTCGCTGTGCGCAGAGATGCTGCTCCTCATGCCGTCCTCGGCGCACTGCTGCTTGTCCCCGGGGCGGCCGTCGCGGTCCCCGGCCAAGCCTGCGGTGGCCGATGCTGTCAGCTTAGCCCCTGATAACAGAGAGCCACTGGGCCGGGCCGGCAGACGGACCCCCCCAGGACAGACATGGAAAGGGGCCGGATAGACAGACGGACGTGTCAGGGAGCCATGGTGTGCGGAGGGACAAGGAGGAGGGCACAGAGCCAGAGGTGGACAGACAGACAAGGGACGGACAGAGAGAGAGAGAGAGAGAGAGACATCAGCACTGCCAAAAAAATAAATCAAAATAAACGGGCCGGGGGAGGAGGGGGGGCCTGGAAGGCGTGCAGGGCAGAATGGTACAAATCCAAAAGGGAAAAAAAAAAAACAAACAAAAGACAAAGGGGAAAGGAGCCCTGTCCAAAACGTGCAACACCACCCCGCACTGCCGGGGGCCCCGGGGTTGCTCGTCTCCATGGGGCTGCCCATGGGGCCGGGGGGGGAGGAGGAAGAGGAGGAGGAGGAGGAAGGCGTGTGGGTGCTGCCCATGTAGTCATAGCCCGGTAAGGAGAGACTCACTTGAGGGAAAGGCGCGGGTCACCGTATGGGGCGTAAGGTGAAATGTTTAGAATAAACTCCTTGGGAGGGTACGAGCTCCATTTCTGCTGCACTGTGTTGTCATTGTTATTCCAAAAGTCTCTGTCTAGATCGCTACAGCAGACCGTGGGAAGGGAGAAAGAAGAGGGAAATACAAGAGAGAAAGCTGAATTCCTGCCAGGGGGAGCGCAGCCCCCCGCCCCGGCTGGGCCCTGTGGAGAGAAACAGACAAGACGGATGGACGGACGGATGGCTGCAGAGAGATGGGAGCAGGCTGAGAGGAGAGAAGGGTGCAGAGGGTTAGAGAATTGTGGTGCAGGGCTGCTTCCCAGCATTCTGGCAGCCGGATCTGGAGAGGGATGCAGCAGTGAGTAGAGGGAATCCCATTGCCAGAACTGTCCCCCCTGTGCGCTCCTTTTGGGACATTGTGTGGACACACAGGGATCCCATCCTGCGTCCTGCCAGTATCTGCACAGGCGAAGTGTGCTCCATCCCACAGTGTGTGAGTGTCCCCCACGTGCACCCAAGCTCCAGTGCCACAGTGGCACCCCATTCTGCTGCTGGGGGCCGTGGTGACACCTCCACCCCAACCAAGGGGACAGCAGCTCTCTATGGGGTACTGCAAGACCAGGGATGGATGTTTGGCATAATTGCAGACCACGCACTGCTCGGTATCCCCAGCCTAAAAATCACTGGGACAGCCACCTCTGTCCCCATGGTGCGTCCTCCCGTGGATGCCCTGATCCTGGTGTCCCCACATGTCCATGGATGACAGCAGGCAGGGCACTGTGGCAGTGCCATCCCAGCCCCTCTCCCCCTGCCTTGGCACCTACTTGATGGTTTTCTTCTCACTGCGGCCTCGGCTGGAATCTGGTGTGCCCACAGTCTCCAGGGATGTCTTGTACCGTTTTCCCTGTGGGGACAGCAGAGGGGTCAGAGCCAGGCACTGCCCCCAGGTTGGAGGAGATAATTTCAGGCTTAATTGACCCTGGGTTAATTGATTTGCCATTCTCAGCATAAGGGATGCGGTGGCACACACAGAGGAACTGGGGCTCGGAATCGGGGCAGTGCTGTGCTGTGATTTTCAATGGATGCTCAGCAGGGAGGAGCACAACTAGCGAGTTAGGAGGTTATAGTGGGATACAGGGATGGGGATGGGCTAGCTGTCCTGCTGCAGAGCATGGCCCTGCCATGTGTCCTGCTGCCCCCAGGTGCGCTCACCACCTGCACCCTGCCCCACAGACACTTACCAGTCTGCGCTGGCACCACTGGCAGATGCCACACAGGATGATGGTGACGCTAAGGCTGACGGTGATGATGGCGGAGACGAGGACGACATCGCGGGAGGGGGCCCCTGGGGAGGAGCAGAGCAGAGCTGAGCCTGGGGGACCTAAGTGTGGATGGACAGCCCTCCTGGGGACCCACGGCCACTCCACAGCACCTGTGGCGTGGGCACAAATGGGGAGAGGATCACTAGGGACACATGGCAGGGCCACCACCCTGCCCCATTGCACTACGGGGGGCTGGTGGGACCTCATCCCTGGCATCCACGACTGTAGCTGCTGTTTTCAGAGGCCGTATGTCCATGAAAAAGGTAGATGAGCAAATGCTAAATGTTCAGAACAAAAATATGTCGAATGGATTCCTAATAAACGTTAAAACCTGGCCACGGTGCCATCCATGCCCAGACATCCCCACCACCAATGTGGACAGAGAGGCTGGAGCGAGCCCACCCCGAGCCGTGCTGCAGTATAAATATTAAACAATAATGGTTAATAATTAATTCACCCGCAGCCCTTGTTATTGTAATGAAATTTGCCAGTGGCTCCGGCGCTTGCATGAGTCACGGCAGCCGGACCCCACGCCCTGCTCCCACGCCTGAAGCCCACAGGGGGACAACAGGTGACAAAGCACTGGCAGCCTCCATCCTTGGGGGGCGAGGCAGGGGCACGGTGGCAATAAGAGTTGGATGAGTGCCCCTGGAGCCGGGTGCCGGGAGGGCCAGCAGGTGATGGTGCCACCAGGGATGGGTGGCACTGTGGGATGGGGACCTGGGATACACACGTGCTACAGAACTGGGCGGGGAGGGAGGGGGGGGATCCGGCGCTTGGTCACGAGGCCCCGTGTATAGAACCCGCTTAGCAACTGTTGCCTAGGAGGGAATTTGGGACCAGCCCTTAATTTCTAACATTTAGAAAGAGCCATGGAGGAGTGTGGCGCTTAGCACAGTGCTGGAGGCAATGGGGCTGAGCTCTGCTCGCAGCTGCCCCATATGGGGACATGGTGACACATGGGATGCCGTCCTGGCATTGCATCCCGGTGCTCCAAGTGCTGAGAATCCACCGTGCTTCTGCCCTTCTGGTATCCACTGTATCCCCAAGGGAAGGGCAGATGGGAAGGTGTCAGCTGGAAAATGCAGCTCCAGCGATGCAAGTGCATGGACGCAGGGACTGTGCCCTGTGCCAGTGGCTGCCACTTCTCACAGGGTCAAGTTCATCTCTAGTATAATCCCATAAAGGGAAATTAAAAGGGAGAAGGACGGCGTGCTGCAGGCATGACGCTGAGGATTATCCCTCTTAGAGCGAAGGAGAAAGCAGAGGATGCTGTCACCAAGGGGACTTTGGCTCCTGCCCCGGCGACATCGCGGGGTCACACGCCCCCGGCTCCGCTGGGCAGTGCTGCAGCAGCACTCACAATGAGTTGTTTTCCAGTCAATTAGCATCGCTTAATTAAGCAGAGAAACCGAGCGCAGAGCTCCCAGCTTGTCTCCAGCTGCAGGTGCTGCCCAGCGTGCAGAGAGGTGGCACGGGGGGGAGACACGGCCCCTGCCTGGGAAGGATGGGCACCCTGAGCACCCCTATGACCGCGTCACGCTCACGGCACTTCAAAAAGGGCACAGATCCTGAAAACGGCCAATTCTCCAAATGTTCTGCGGGGAGCATCAAAGCACGGAGCCTCCTCTCGAAGCTCCCAAAATAACCCCCGCCTGCTGCGCTCCCGGGAAGCGCGATCGCAGCCGCTCCCCGTAGCCGGCGTGCACGGCTCCGCGCCGAGGCTCTGTCGCGTGCCAAGCGCCGGCAGCGGAAGGGGAAGCGGGCGAGGGTGCCAAGAGCGCCCGCAGCCACCGAGGGATGAGATGGCGAGCCCAGGGATGGAAATGGGGCGCCCGGTCCTGGTGGGTGTGGGCTCAGAGCATCGCTGTGCGCCACAGGAGCACCGCCCCGCGCTGTGCCGTGCAATGGGGCAGGAGTGAAGCGGCCGCGGTGCCACAGCGGGGCTTCCCAGATGCCGCTCGCCTGGTGCCACGCCGTTCGTTCCTCCCTTGCTCATCCTCCTACCCATTTGCTAGATATTTTCCAAAGCTCTTATTTTTAGGTTGCAGCTGAGAAGCTGCGAATTTGCAGCTTTGTGCTCCTGTGCAGGATGCAGGGGGAGCTGAGATGGAAGCCCCCAGGAGGAGAGTGCACGGCCACTCAGCCAGTGCTGCTGGTGGCCACCCCAGCAAGCTGCTGGCCACGCTTTCAGCACCTGTCTCCACCGAGCACTGCTGCTCATCATGCTAGGAGCGCCCAGGGCGAGAGGGTTGGGAACAGGCGTCTGCTTTCCATCTGTGCATTTGTCTGTCTATCCGCATGCCCCCCTCTCCAACACACCCATCCATCTCTCCAGCCACCCGTCCATCCCTCGTACACAGCTGTCTCTCCATCCAGCCATCTGGCCAGCCCCCGGAGCTGCCAGTCTGTCCATCCCTGCCTCCGTCCACACCAAGCCGCCCACCCCAGGGACCCCCAACACCTCCCCAGTCCCTCTCTGCTGGGAATGCCAACACTTCAGGTGCAAAAGGTGGCAGCAGCACCCATGGGCACCCTTCCAAAATACCGGCACTGTGCCCTCCTGGTGCCACATACCCTCCTGCAGCATGGCACAGGGAGGGGCAGTGGGGACCCCCAGGGCACCATGTCCTCATGCCCACGTCGGCTGGGTGCATCTGCACGCAGAGGGCAGCACATGGATGCACTCTTCCCCCAGTGCTCTCCTGCAGTCAGGTTATTTTCAGCTCAGGATTTCCGGAGACATGCGTGGTTTCTCTGCTTTGTGCTTCCCGCTTCTGATGAGCACCTGAGCCCCCCAGAACTTTGCATACCCACAGATGCCCAGCCATCAAACCAAGCACTACCTCCCTTGTCAGCATCCCAGCTCCTGACATCCTTGTGACATCCCGTGTCCTCCAGCACAGATAGCTCTGGCTCAGCCCCAGCTGTCTTTCCAAAACATGGCCCCATGTGTACAGCCTCCTCCTTCTCCTCACCCCCGTCTCCACAGAGGGACCCTGAACTGCACCCTCAGTGATGCACTCACACCCCAGGACAGTGGGAATGGTCACCTATGGGGCAGCAGGGCGGGTCCCCATCTCCATCTCCATCTTCATGCATCCCACCATAGGGGTACCCTGGCTTGGACAGAGAGAATCGTGCCACATGCTGTGCCCTCCCTCCCTCCCTCAATGCCTCGGCTCCGTCTCCAGCAGCGCCATCAGCCGCTTCCCTTTCAAACCTCATTAACTCCCCCCAAGGTGACCCGCTCTCTCCTGCAGCACGGCCAGGAACGGAGCTGCCCGGGGATGATACCCAGGGACAGGAGACCCTGCATGCTCCCGGGGCACCCCAAGCTCACAGCTGGTTGCACGGCACGGCATGATGGCACGATGGCACCATGGGGCACAGGACCAAGTTGCCGTGCCCCCAGCACACCATGCCCCATGGTGTGCCCTCAGCCTTGTCCCCAAGTCCCCGCTGTTCCTGCTTAACACTCAGGCTGGCGCTCTGCCTTTGTACACAGCCACCGCGCACCAGCCCCACTGTCTGCTCTTCGAAAGCCCTTCCCCTGCTGAATTCATCTATAATAGATATTGGAGCTGAGCCCCCAGGGGCTGGGGGGTGGCAGTGATATTATCAGCATCTGTCTTCATTCCCCTCGTCTCTCTCCGCCCTTCCCCAGCAGGCTGAAAAGCCGCGAGATCAGGCAGAGAAAAGCCACCTCTGGTTCCGCTCTGCTCCTTTGCACCGGGGGATCGACCACAGCTCCCCATCCCCATGTCCCTGTGTCCCCATCAGCTGGCCCATCCTCATCCCCATCCCCATTCCTATCCTTATCCCTGCCCTGATCCCTGTCAC
Organism: Phasianus colchicus; assembly: GCF_987193195.1. NCBI lineage: Eukaryota > Metazoa > Chordata > Aves > Galliformes > Phasianidae > Phasianus > Phasianus colchicus. The sequence goes on along the minus strand of NC_143440.1, from coordinate 7,797,766 downwards.
TATCTCTGTCCCCATCCCCATCTCCATCCCAGGCACTCCCATGGGCACCCCACTTCCATGGGGACAGGACAGGGCTGCATGGGGACATGGGCATAGGCAGGGAACGTGCAGGACACAGCAGATGCCTGGCTCCTGGCAAGGCACACTGGGTTATTTATCTGCACCCGCAGGGATGAGGACGCAGGTGGGGAGCGAGGACGAGGATGCAGGTGGGGAATGGTGACCACAGCGCCCTGCACCTGTCTGGGGCACAGGAATAGAGCATTTGGGTGCAGTTGTTGCGGGAGAGGGGAAGAGGAGGTCTCACCCATTGTGCACATAGCTGGTGACACTGAAGTTACCCCCATCACCCCGTGCATCTCCCCCACAGCGGCAACAACAGTGCTGGCTGTGCCCATGGAGAGCGCAGCACTGGGGAGAGAGTGCTGCTGGCACCTGGTCCCTATGCTGTCCTCCTCTTGGCACCCCAGCTGTCCCCAAGGCCACCTATATCCAGTGGCTTGGCCATGGGTGCCAAACTCAGAGGGGGGAACGGAACCATGGAGCAGCAGAGGGGCAGGCAGGTGAGCAGCGAGCAGAGCAGATGGTGCCCTGGTGTCAGCCACTGCGGCACCCTGATGCTATAGGGCCAGTTTCATAGGGATGCCCCACGTAGTGGGAGAGCCGGGAGTGGGACCAAGGGACAGAAGGGGTGTGTGCTCCGTCCCAATGCCAACCTTGTGAAGGCACGGCAGTCACAGGGGGCAAGGAGGATGTGACTCCGGGAGCAAATCGGGGGTGCGCTGGAGGGGGAATGAATCCAGTGCAGAGCCTGGGCTGCAGAAAGGGTGAGCAAGGGGCTGCTGGGGACCTGTCCCATCTCCCCACTGTCATCGCATTGCCGGGTGACCTTGGGCCACCGGCTGATCCCGCAGGAGATCCCAGCTGGACAGTGGCACCGAGCGGGAGACAGCGTCCCCTCGAAGGCTGTCAGCGCTGCCGCCCGCCACGGGTGACAATGTGTGGTGGTGCCCCTCGGCGCGGCCGCATCCCGCAGGCCTGCAGCTCACGGTGCTCTGCCACGCGTCCCCGTGATGTCCCCATGTCCTTCTGCCGGCGGCTATCACCGAGCCACGCCGTGCCATCGCCGCTCGGGCACCGCGGTGGCCGCACGCCCGCCACCTCCTCCCCGCCAGCGCCCCACATTCTTGACGACGGGGCCGAGCGGCGCCCGGGGAGCGTGAGCTCAGCAAAACGGCGGCGTGCAGCCCCCTCCCCAAAGCACGCAGCCCAGCACGGGAGGGGGGCGAGGAGGGGGCTGCGGAATCCCACCAGGGAGGGGGCTGCGAGGTCGGGGGCTGCACCGCGGAGGGAGGGGGGGGGGGGAAGGAGGGGATGCTCCGCAGGAGCGTGACTCATTTGAAAGCGGCAGCGGTGACTTTCTCCGCGGAGCAGCGCTCGGTGCGGGAGAAAAGGGGGGACCCGCGGGGCGCGGTGCCGGTGCGGGGCGGCCTCACCTGCGCTCGCAGCCTCCGGGTCGAGGTACATGGCGGCGGGGCTCGGCGGGGCTCATCAGACGGCGGCGGCTGCAGGAGGCGGCGAGGCGCGGGGCGTGGGTGCCGCGGGGGCAGCGGGGGGCGGCGGAGCGGCCGGGGCCGGCATGCGGCGGCGGGGGGGGCCCGGGAGCCTCGCGGTGTTCGGTGCTGCCCGCCCGCTGCCTGCTGCCGGCTGTGCGTGTGCGTGTGTGTGCGTGTGCGGGTGTGTGCCACGGTCGCGCATCCACTTGCTGCTCGCTGCTGGCGGGAGAGGAAACTGCAGCCGGCAGGGAGGGAGGGAGGGAGGGAGAGAGGGAGGAGTGGGGGAGAAGGGCGGGGGGGCTCCGGTTCTGGGGACCCACCCGGGGAGCGGCGGGGATGCGCGCCGGGTGGGAGCGGAGACGCGCAGACAGCGCACGGACGCGTTAATGCGCGGTGACACGCACGGGGTGCCGCACCCTGCCCGCTATCCCGCGGGGACACGCGTCAGGTGCCCGCTCCGCACCGCTCCCAGCCCTCGGGCTCCCGGAGCAGCCCCACTCCGCACCGCTCCACGCCCGTTTTTCCCGGTGCCGGGGCTCTGCGGGCAGAGCGGCGGCGGAGGGCCGTGAAAAACGCGGAGCGGAGCTACGGAGCAACGGAGTGGGGCATCCCCCCTTCCCCCTCCTCTTCCCAGCCCCGCCCTTGGGCAATTTGTGCCCGGCTTTTATTGCCTCGTTAACATTTGCTATAGAGATGCAGGCGAAAAGCAAACAGACGGGAGAGCGGCTGCTGGCGGTGTGCAAACAGCGGGGCCGGCACCTTCCTGCATCCCCAGCCCCGGAGCGGGGCCGCGGCCGTGGGCCTGGGGCAGCCTCCCCGGTGGAGGCGGACGGGCTGGGGGACTGCTGGGGGTCTGTTCTTGCGCGCACACGGTGCGGGCAGTTGGATGGGATCGCATCCCAGCGTCTGATGGGAGCCAGGGCTACGGCCTCGCGGGGAGGGGGGCTCAGTGGGAGCCATCCCGAGCCGGGCACATCCACGAACCTGCAGTAGTGGATGCTCGTGGGGCTAAACCCACGCAGGATGGCTGTGAGTCTGCAAGCACCTCCTGGGAGCAGAGAGCTCGCTTTAAACTAGGGGTGGGTGCTGAGCAGGGGGGAGGTGGCTTTGGAGCCAACGAGGCGCCGTGCGCCCAACTCCTGCCACGCCAACTAGGGGAAGTGTAGCTTTATTTTGATTTTTTTTTTCTCCCCGTATGGGAACCTTCTCATTAAACCCTTGGCACAACCCCCTGCTTTCGCTCTGCTTTTCTCCGTTCTCTTCCCACGCACTCTCGCTCTGAGCGCTGAAATCCCCGTCCCTGCGCTCAGACATCCCGGCAGCTCCGTAACCTCCCACACCCATACAGCCTCTGTCGCCGCTGCTTTCATCGGGGCCGGGTGGGTGTGCGGCACTGCTGACTCACAGCGCCGGGAGCGCTCCCCTTCCCATCCGGTTCTGGGCTTTCCCAAGGTGGTGGAGGTGGACCTCGATTTGTGGTCCCTGGGAGTCCCCTCGCTCCCTGCCTCCTCATGGTGGATATATGTGCCCCAGCTCCACCTTTTTCCTCTGATATAGCCCACACAATTCGGCCACACCAAAGCCCTGGGCATCCCAAACCTCTGGACCATTAGAGCTCTGTCACCTTGAATCCCTGGGCATCCCAAATCTCTGCGTATCCCAAAGCGCTGGACAATCAGAGCTCTACCACCTCGAATCACTGGGCACCCCAAAGCTCTTCTAAGTCGCTGGACAATAGAAGTTCTGTCACCCTAAATCTCAGCCCTGGCCACCCCAAATCCCCAGACAAGCAGAGCTCTGCCATTCCACATCTCTGGGCAGCCCAAAGCCCTTGGCATCCCCAGTCTCTGGACAACCCAAATCCATGGGTATCTGAAACCTCTGGACAATTGGACCTCTGCTATCCTGAATCCATCCCCAACCCCTGGGCATCACAGAGCCCTGGACAATCAGAGCTCTGCTACCTTGGGAATCTTAAACTTCTGTTTATTCGAAACCTGTGGACAGTCAGAGCTCTGCCACCCTGTATCCTTGGGCACCTCAAAGCCCTGCTCACCCCAAATTCCCAGACAATCAGTGTTAAACCATCCCCTATCTCAAGGGCAGCCAAACTCCTGAACATTTCAAACTTCTGGACCACCAGAACTCTTCCAGACCAAATACCTGAGCATCCCAAACCCCTGGACAGCCAGGGCTCTGCCACCCTGAATCCTTGGGCATCACAACCCACTTGGCCAACCAGAGCTCTGCCATTGAAATCCTTGGATATCCCAACCCTCTGGCCATTCCAAACCCTTCGACAATCAGATCTCTGCCACACTGGGCTGCCAGAACCCCTGGGCACCTCAACCCCGCATTTCTGGAGGAGGTGCAGGCATGGGGCTTTCACCACCAAATTGCAGTTTTCAGTTCCCAGCCACTTCAGCTCTAGCACAGCTCAGAAGAGGGTTGTCCTACGCCTTTCTTCTTGCCTCCTCTTTTGTTTTGTTGATGGAGAGAAAATGGGTATTTCTTCCCCTCTCTCCCTACTGAAAAAAAAAAAAAAAAAAAAAAAGAACTTTTTCTTTTCTTTTCTATTGTTCAAAGCCTTTTGTACAAATTAATCTTTGGGTGGAGGCCAAGCCTGTGAAAATTTCATGTGAAATGATGAAATTTTCTGAGCCTAACAGGAGTAATTACAGGGGGTTAGGAAGCAAACTATTTTGCAGCTTTGACAAGAGCAGGCTGTGACCTGGCACTTGTTACAGCTAATAAAAATGGTAATGAACCACAGCAACAAGGCAGCTCTCCATCTCTTTCCTTCTTCTCTGGGCACTTTGGCCCTCTGCAGGTTGTCCCCAGGGGTGATGAGGATGGGGGACTGCAAAAGCTGCCAACCAGGTGGAGATTTCCGAGCACCAATACAGTTTGCCATGGGCATGGCAATGCTGTTTGCTTTGTGTGATGGGGACCAGCCCTTCAGGGTGCCATGCTGCATCGTGCCACGCCAGTGCAAAGAGACAGTGTGTCTCTGGGTGCCAGTCATGATTCCCAAGGAATGTTGTTCCTCCAGGAAAGCACAGTGGGGATTTCAGACTGAAATCTGTGGGGTGAGCTGGGAGACCACTGACATGGAGCATGCCAATGCAAACCTACTACCCAGTTCAGGTGCTGGGGGTGGTGGGCATAGGCTGCAACCCTCCTGCCCAGTGCGGGGCTGAGCTGCAGCCCCCATCTCCTCCTCTGCATCTGGATGGGTCTGGGCATCCCTTCCCTGCTGAGCCACGAGTGGTGGAAACATCAACACGAGAACCTGAGCCACCCTAAATCTCCTTTCCCTGGGGCTGCACCCCATGGCAAGGATGGTAAATGTGGTGCAAGAGAGGATGAGCACAAGAGCAGCAGTAGTGCTTGGGCATCCTCAATCTCTGTCTGCTCCTGGCTGAACTTGCCCTGTGCATCCTCAGCATGAGACCCTCCTTGGGGACGATGCTGGGTGCCGTGGGAGCAGTGCTGTGCACCGTGGGGACCTTGTGTAGCAGCTGCCACCAACTGGGAAAGGCAGCAGGTGGGGGCTGAAGGTCATGCTTCAGACTTTGCCCATGCCTGGCAGCTGGTGGCTGGCAAGACAGCACTGAGACTCCGCTACTCTGCAGCAGCCATGCGATGAAGGGCACCCCACGAGCCCCAAGGTGTATTTTGGCAAGCAGTGCCTCTTGGATCCCACATCCACTTTTGTCCTTCCGACAGCACCAAGCCACAAGCCAGTGTTCTTCCCCTCCTTCCCCCAGTGCTGACGCTGTGCTGCACCATGCTGCCAGGTGGTGCCCTCCCTTGTTTGATTTGCCATGAAATAAAGGGCTGGATGATTGCTCCAGCGCCTGGCCTGATGCATCTCCGACGCCTGGGCAGGGGGCCCAGGGCAGGGCAGCAGTTGTTAGAGGACAGCTTTTGTGGTTCAGGAGTCAGGTTGCCATCAATTAGGTAGCTCTCGCTCCACCCTGACTCAGCAGGTCCATAGGAGCTGGGCGCCATGAGTATGTCCTGAGCACCAGAAACCATGGGAGCATCCGTGGATGGGATGGTGTGCCCTTGGGGTGTGACCATGGGGCTGGAAATAGGGTTCCCTGGCAAAGGGTTTGGGGGTAATGCTGGCCCTGGAGTGCTGGGAATGGCTGCCCGTGCTGCTCTGCCCTCCCAGCTAAAGCACTCCGCGTTCCGCACTTGTGCCATTAGTAATAGGTGCACCATAATGAATGATGCCCTCTATTAGGTACGCCCTTAGTCCCATCAGGCCCACAGCACATTGCAGGGTGGGCAGAAGGCAGCCAGGCTATGCCATTAGCGATGGATCCTGCTCACTACCACTGGTGTTTCACCAGGCAGCAGGCACAAATTGGGCATCATACACCAGGCAGTGGGCACAAGTCTGGGTTCCTTGGCACCTCCAGCATTGGGGTAGAGGCAGGAGCCTGGCTCCACTGTAGGGGAATGGGGGTGGGGGTGTAGCCAGTCACTGGGAATATGAGGAAGGGGTTTGGTTATCTCACTCCAGTAAGGAGCAGCCCCTGCAGGGAGCGCAGTGGGTAATGTGCTTAGCAGAAAAGTTCCTAATGGCCGTGGTTATTAAGAACAGGTTGTGCCAAACCCCTCTAATAGCGTTCTTAAGCGCAATCGCTGATGGAGAAGATAAGAAAGCAGAGGGCAGAGCGGCGCTGCGCCTTTCAAGCAGTACCACGGCACACTCATTAAAGAACTGGACCCTTCCCAGGCAGATGGAGATGATGCTGTTGGTGCACCCATGCAGCCCCACCCCTGCAGGGCTGTGCCATCTGAGGACATTTGGCAGTGACACGTGGGGCAGAGCCCCTTGGTCCCATATTCTCGCTGGGAGAAGATGCATTCTATGCTACCTGCAGGGAACAGGAAGACCCAGACCATCACGAGTCCTGGGGCATCTTATGGGGATAGTAGCAGTGTGCAATTTGGGGCAGCACAAGGATTTGCCATTCCTGCTCCACTGATGGGCTCCCCATGCCAGCACAGGGAGACACTTCAGGATGGGGCAGTGTCAGTTCTTATGGCTCTCCTATGCCACACCCTTGTGGAGGAGGCAGCTTGTCCCCAATGGGAAGAGCAGAATGACTTCCCTGGCCCAGGGACAAAGCAGGGTTCTGCCCTTTGGGACCTTGGGGTCAGACTGTTCTACTCACTGGGGAGAAAGTCACCAAGGTAGGCAGAGGATGAGGTGGGATGTGGGGTGAGATAGGCTATGGGCTATGGGCTATGGGGTGGGACTGGGATGGGATGGAAGGGAAGGAAATGCAATGGGAGGGGATCGAGCAGGGTGAGATGGGACATGGTGGGATGGGACAGGGTTTAGATGGGATGGAGATGCATGGAGATGAATGGAAATGGCATAGGGATGGGATGGGATGGGATGGGATGACTAACTAAGCGAAGTGCCTCTGGCCCTATCTGCAATATTTTTGGGTTCAAAGTGTGGGTGAGACCATGCTCCTTCTCAGCCAGTGGAAATACACCCCAAGGCAGGCAATTCCTGCAGGGGGTGCAGAGGGAGGAGTGGGGCAGTGCTCAGCCAAACTAAGTGAAGTGGGGAACTGGTAAGGTCTCAGTGGGCAGGAGCGGACAGGGGCTTGGTGCAGACCCAGAGGTGGAAAGTGGTCTGGATCTGTGGCACAGGAAGTACAGCCAGAGGCTCTGCTCCCTGCTTCTTCATCCTCACCCTCCCTGCACATCCCAGGTCTGTCATGGGCTCCATCCCAACCCAGGGAGCTTCTCTCTTTGTGACTCAACTGCAGCTGCTTTCCCTGATGGAATCCCCCTCCACGGCTGAGTGTCACCCGCTGACGCAAATCCTCCCACCCTCAATGCCAGCTCCAGATTTAGAAGGATTTTGGGGAAGGTGGCAGGAGGAACCAGTCACCCCCAGCCCCAGTGCAGAGGAGACATGCATGCAAAGCCCCATATGGAGGGGGGAGGAGGGGGAGCCTTCAACTGTAGGGCAGCTATGGGATGCTGAGGTCACTCCATGTCATGCTGGGGTGCCCCATCCTCCTCTAGAGCTGCACCTCCAAGCAGGCTGCTCTCCAGTAGGGCAGTGCCACAACTCCTGCCCATAAGTGGGGATCCCCCCAGCACTCCTGGGAGGTCAGGGATGGAAATCACTGTGAAGGAATGGGGCAAATCAGGAGCACTGGGAGCCCTCTGAGTACCAGGATGCTCTTAGGAGCACCGTGATGAAACAGGAATTTTGGGATGCTCCAGGAGCACTGGCAGTTTTGGGAATCCTGGGAGCACTCTAGGAGAACCAGGAGCTCTGGGCTGTGTTGGGAGCAGCAGGAATATTATGAGATCTGGGAGACCGAGGATGTGGCAGGAGCAGAAAGAAACCCAGGAGCATCAAAATGCACTGGGAGCACCGGCAGAGGCAGGAACACTGGGAATCTTGGGAACCCTGGGAACATCAGCATGTTGCAAGAGTTCTGGGTGCCCTGGGAGCACAAGAAGCACTGGGCTGTGCTGAGAGAAGTGGGAACACTGGAAACACCGCGTGGAGAAGATGGATGTGCCAGGAGCATGAGGAAAGTGGCGAGCACCAGGCGTTCAGGAATGCTCCAGCAGCACCAGGATGCCCTGGGTACGCAGGGATGCTCTTAAGAGCACCGCCGGCACTGGGATAAGCCTGGGGGGGGGCTCGGCGCGGTCTAAAAGCTCCTCCTGGCGGCTCCCGCTGAGAACTACCGGACACCAACACCCTGCGTGGCCAAGAGGGGGGCATCGGGACTCCCAGACCCCTGGAGAGAACCAGGGGACCCCTTTCCCATGTGGTGCAGTGGGAAAGCCCGGGTGGATGCGGGTGTCAGGCTGCTGCTGCTCCATGGGAGACTGAGACAGGGATGCAGTGGTATCCAAGGAGAACCCAATGTGCCCACTCCAGGAATCCCTCTTTGCCAGTGGGCACTGCTGGCAGCGAGGGAAGAGGAGGGATGGGGCTACTTGATGCGCATTAGCGATTGGATGCTGGCTGGGAAGGGGCGGCTGTTGGCATGCAGGCAGAGCTGTCCCTGCTATGCCGTAGCCTTCAGCTATAGATATGCAAGGAAAAATCAATACCTTGCTGTGCGGGAAGGCAGTGGCAAGCCGCTTTTAATAGCAATCTGTCCCATTTGCAGCCTTCCTCAATCCTGACCCAGAGAGACCGACCTCTGTCTAAATGAGCTGCCTCATCCCAAGGGGAAGCGGGCTTTAAAAAGCAGCAGCAACCAAAGACGAGGAGGTGAGGCTGTGGTTATGCTGGAATATTCCACCGCATCCTGTGCCATCCCAGACCATGTTCTTTGCACCGGGGTCCCTGTTTTCCCTGGGATCACACGTGGGAGAGGGGCAGCAGCAGGGCAGTGAGCAGCAGCAGCTCTAGAGGATAAAAGGGGTTCCCCGTGGGGATGGAGAGAGCTGGCCCCTCTCTCCCTGGTATTATAGAGGTGCTGAGGCAGGGGAGCAGGCATGGTGGCATATCTAGGTCAGCAGTACGAGAGGCTAAATGAGCTTCCTCGTTATCTGCTGCTGCCTCCGCAGCACACCTACATGAGGATGTGGAAATTGGATGAGGCGGGGACCTCTGGGGGGCAGAGAAAGGCAGGGGATGGTATTGCAAGGAGATCAGGAGGAAAACATGCGGGCTGACGCTGGGAAGTGGGATGCGTGGCAGCATCCGTGAGGGATGAATGGATCGATGGATGGATGGATGGAGGTGTGGTGCATTGGCCTTGCTGCTGGAGGGGATGAGTGCTGGGTGAGGTTGCCTCGGTAAAATCATGGTCAGGAGAGGTGCTGTGCCTCTGGCTCTGGGCTGAAGGGCTGGCTGTGTGCTCAGTGATGCTTGGAGGTGGCATGTGGGAGCCAGGTAAGCTGTTAGTCCTGGCTGTATTGTCCCCAAACCTTGTCTTGCTGCCTTTTGAAACTGCTTTTTGTGGCTAAACCCCTAAGCTGTGGCCCTGAGCTAGCTTCAGCCCTGCCATAGTGTCTCCACGGTGCATGGGCTGTGTCCCTCCCATCAGCAAAACCTCTATCAGTCTGTGCTAAAGCTTTCAGGGTTGCAGGCAGTGTGAGCCTCCAGCCCTTGTCCCCTCCCTAGCCTGCTCCCCTCACACAGCCTTTCTTGTTGTATCACCTTGTGCTGGTGGCACGAGCTGCCCTGATGCTGGGAGATGTTGAGGCTGGCAGTGCCCATGTTGTGCTCTGTGAGCAGCAGTAGGATGCTGGGTGACCCACTGGCAGCAGCTGTCTGGCACTGTGTGGCCATGGGTGTGTAATTGGTGTCACTGTGAGCAGCTGAGGCCAAGGCTTTTAGGATGTGAGTAATTACACCAGCCTAATGTTGAAAAGCAGGCTCTTAACCTCTCACCAGGCTTATTTGCAGGACAGCCCTGTCACAGCTGGACTCATTGTGCCCAGTGCCAGGCAGCTGTCAGCCTTGGTGCTGCAGTGCTTGCTTGTGTCCAGCCCTGAGGCCACCAGTGATGGACAGAGCATGTCTGTCCCATCTGAGGGGCTTCCCTTGCCATGGCAGTGCCCTGTGTGGGAGGGGAGGTGCCAGAGGTGCTTGGGACACCTTCATTTTTTCCCCCTACTATCTTTGGTAGTGTGGTAATGGAGCGAGGAGAGAGAATTTAGGAAAAAAATATTTGAGCCTTTCTGCACTTGAGCTCCAGATATGCTTGCAAGCCCAGCCAGCGTGCAGGAGCTCCCACAGGGTCTTTTGCAAGACTTATTCCCTTGTTGTTAAGGCAGCTCTGTGTCAGCCTCCCAGCTTATGCTGCCTGCTGCGTGCCTGAGCTGATGGCATGTGGCACAGTGGGGGCTGTGCCCATTGCACCCCCCTTGCTGCAAGGGGACAAGATGTGTCTGTGGCTTCTCCACCCCAACAGGACCACCAGGAAGGGAGCAAACTGGAGCATGGTTAGCCCGTGGCACGTGAGCAGCGTGAGATAATATATCTCCTTGGCTTGCCAAAGAATTTGTTTGTTTGTGTGGGTTTATTTCAACAGCAGCAGCGGCAGTTTGGCATGCAGTACGCGAGCTGCTGACATGTGTAGCTACTCTGAGCGGTGGCTTTGTGGTGGGGCTGCCTACACAGGCAACAGAACAGGCGAGCTGGTGCCCATCCCCACCATCCTCCTCCTCCCTGGAGACCTGCGGCAGTCTCACACCAGATGTGGAGCAGTGGTGGCATGCTCTTCATCCTTCTGAGCTCAGCTATGCTCTTGGTTCTGTCTCCAGCTGCTGGGATCTTCCCCAGGTGCCTGGTTGCTGCCATTTTTGGGTACCTGCTTGCTGAGCTCTGCAGCTCCTCAAGGACCTTTGGGGTGGCTCTCAGTCACCTTCTTCTTCCAGTGCCCACGGTGAGGCAGAGCCCTACTGTGTTTTGCAGTCTGTGGTGTTGCTGGGTGGTGGGACTTCAGTTCACACCCTCAGCCCCACTGTTCTGCCTGCAGCACCTCTCCTCCCCAGTTCCCAAGCACACAGAGCCGTGCTCAGCCCCACAGCACTGCATGCTCAGCCTGAGCTCTGCCGCCTGTGCTGCCAAAGCTTTCTTTCTGCTCCTCGGCTCTTCCCTTCAGAGACTTGTTTATGGCCCTCAGGAGCTGACTGGCTCCTGGCACCTCTCCCACCCCGGCAGATGACACTGCAGCAAAGCCTCCCGCCCTCGCCCCACTCCTCCTCGCCCCACTGCTGCAGTTCGGGGACCTGTTGGCATGGCTGCCTCTGCAGGGAGATGGGCTGGAAGACTTCGAGAGCCAGAAAAGACCTGGCACTGGCATGACAGCAGCAAGAAGCCAAAAGGCTCAGATGGTTTTAAATGTCAACGAGAGGTGCGAATGCATCTCGGAGACAGCATGGTCAGGAGTGATAGTGTTTTGCAGACAGCCACTTTCCCAGAGCCAGCACTGCCTCTCGGGGCTGTGACTTTACCCTGCCCTGTGGCGTGGTGGTGACAGGCACGTCAGAGGACTGTGCTGTGTCCCTGCCCTCAGTGTGATGCTGGGCTGCCGGGGCCAGAGATCCTGATAAGCTGACGCGTGTCTCCTGTGGCTCATCTGACCTTTCCCATTAATAATCAATCTGTACTGGCACTCAGAGGTGGAGGAAAGCAGCAGCCATCCTTTTTCTGCTGTGTATTTGCTTGCTCTTCTCTGCCACCCCCCTAAAAAGAGTTTGAAGTCTCCAGGTGTCAGCGAGTTCCCATGCCAGCCATCTGTCCCATTTCCCTCAGTAACCATTTGTCCTTTTCTCCTTCATTGGGTACCCAAAGCAGATCCTGACCACCAGACCCTTTCTCTCGGTTCCCTTTGCTCTCCAGATCATCCCTGATTTGTCACTGTCCTCACCTCAAAGTGCAATGTCCCATGCAGTGGACATACCCTGCTCACGCAGCTCCATTTGCTCAATTCTGGGAGCATTCAGGGAATTCAAACCCTCATTTTTAGGGATGTGGCTTTGGAGAAGCAGAGCTGGAGCTGTGATGTGTTAATCTGATGGCTGCTGCTTTGACTAATGATGTGTATACTGAGCTGGTAACTTGCAGAACAAAATTGCAGCAGTGGAGGTGCGTGGGCACAGCTGGGGCTCAGGCTGCTCGCAGGTCCCCGTCTCTCAGCACTCACACGCCCAGCACCTCCACACTACCTCCACACCTCCTCACTCCCTTGCTTCTAGTGCTGCATTTTCCTCCCAGCAGAACCAGGCAGAGGAATGTGGCACTCCAGAAGTGCACATCTACCCAGGAGCCCTGCTGCTGCTTACCCAGGCTGCTTGGTGCTTGTTGGCTCTTCCAGCTGGCTGGCTGTGCCATGTCCCAGAGGAGACTGAGGAAGGAGCAGCTGGGGTGCTGCTGCTCTTCTGCCATCAGAAATGGGTTCTGGGCAGTGAGGGCAGTTCCTGGAAGCCCCTCATTAAAACCAAGGCCACCTGGGGCTTTGAGCACAGCTCTGATATTGCTGCTGCTGGAAATATGGAGCAATCTGTGTTGGAAGGAGCGATGCTCTGCTACCCACACCATTGGAGCTGCAAGAGAAAACTGGGAACTTCTCTGTGAGATAATTATTCTGGGACATAGGTCTCTGTAGCACCACTTGTTTTACCCCAAGGCCCCCCTTCTACCTGCATGCTGGGCTGCTCACACTGACTGGTGCAGATGGGAGGAAGTGGCATGAGCTGGGAAGCACTCTCCAGGCAGGAACAGAGATTCCCCTCCATCTAAGTGGAGCTGGGCTGAAGCCAAGTGTGTTGGAAAAGTCTTAGAGGTCCTTGATTACAGAGGGGTGGCCTGGTGTGAAGAGTGGGAAAAGAGCCAGGAAAGAGGCAGAGAGGAATCCCTGATGTGAAACCTCTTGGCTCAGTGCAGCCACCCAAGGCCTCCTAATGACCATCTCCAGATCCAGCACAGGTTCCCAAACTAGCAGAGATGAGAGTGCATTTGGCCTAATGGAATTACCCCGGTGCCCTGGCTCCATCTGCTGATTTGAATTGCATCTGACTGATGTCCAGATGAGGCAGCACAGGAGCAGTGGCATCCTCCACACAACACCTGCACCCTCTGTGCAGTGCCTGCATCCCTCAGTGATACCTGTGGTCCCTCCTGGAGAGCCTGGAAGGCTGCGGGGCTGCTGGCTGAACACACAGCAGGCTGTGTACTCTCTTACCACTCTTCTCTCCACCACTGATAGGCACAACACAGCTGAACTGCAGACTTTTCACTCCTTCTGCTCTGATTGCCATTGCAGGAGGCTTGCAAGCCACCAGCAGCTTCTTCTTGGTAAGCCCATGGGCTACTTTCCCACATTTTGTGTCTTAGCTGGTGTTCCCCTGCAGAGCCCTGGGAAGAGACTGGCTCTCTGCTTGGGGGGTGAGTCCATCCTATGCCCCTAAGGCTCCCGTTAAAAATTCTGATTCATTTCTGGAGCTACCTTTCTGAGAGAGGCTTTAACAAGGAGGATGGAGCCAAGGGCATTTGAGAGTTGAGCAGTGAGGAGGAACAAAAGCGGGGCAGAAAAAAACTGCTGAGGTTGAGGGTTCCTCCAGGAGGAGAAGGGTAAGTCACCACCAGCCACCAGCACTGCTTTCCCCACCCAAAGCTCCCAGGGGGGAGAACCCACCAAAAGCTGGTGGCTTGGAGAAGGCCCTGAGTATTGCAGGCCAGCCTCAGCAGTGAGGAAAACACCACTTAAACATTATTTAATGTTCCTCTTCAGTGGAGATGGCTATTTACCAGTGAGAAATTTTGGGGCTGAAGAGTCACAGCTTGGGTAATGCTGGATAATGTCCTTGGGAGGGGGAAGTGCTGGCAGGATTTATAGCAAGTCTTTGGGGCTTGGCTTCCATAGTTAGATCTGGCACAGATTTAGAAAAGCAGCTGGAGGATGAGTTTGTGCTTGGAATCATTAGCAGTAAGGGTTGCACTGAATTGCTGAGCGCAACCTGCGGGAGAAACAGCTTCAAGGCTTTTTGTCAAGGCCAGTGCAATAACCGAGCACACACGTGTGCGTGACAGATGCTCCTCATTGTGTGCAAAGAGATCCTGGTCTGCCCTACCCGATTTTGGGAGGCGTTTCAGCTGCAGAGCAGCCTGCAGCCCTCCAGTGTGACATGCTAGGAGCCTGGCCGTGTGCTTCCAGCATCTCCAAAATTGTCTGTTTCCAGTGCCCCACTGGGTGGAAGCTCCTGTTTTTAACCCTCAACATCTCACCAGGGAGCTGGTGGCTGGGATCACAGCTCCTTCTGTGTGCGTGGAGGCTGAGCAGCTTTCCAGGGAGCTCTGGGGGTGGATAGTGAAGGACCTCGTGCTCAGAGTGAGGAGCTCCTGAGCTGGGCAGAGCCAGCCCAATTGTTTTTGAAGCAATTTAGTGGCAGGTGATGGAGCTGACATGGTGGTGGAGAGCCAGCAGGCTGGGGAAAGCACAGACGGGCACTTGATGCAATGGAAACGGTGGCCAGGAGATCCTATTGCTTCCATTTTCAGAATTCTAATGTTGTGACTGTCTGTGGCATTGGCATCAGTCGTGGTGTTTCTCTGATTTGCAGGTCGTTCTTGATGGAAATGCAGTTAATTCCCCAGAGTGAGACACGCAGCAGGTGAGTGCTGGGGTACATCCCCCGAGGGGACGTTGTAGGACACTGTGGATGCCCTACCCTTGGAGGAGCTTAAGGCCAGGCTAGATGGGGCCCTGATCTGCTGGGTAGCAATCCTGTCCACAGCAGAGGGTTGGAACTGGATGATCTTTAAGGTCCCTTCCAACCCAAACCATTCTCTATGAACGCTGAGGTGAGGCTATTGCTCATCTGCTGCTGACGGTCCACCTTCTCGCCCTTCCCTTTGAATTTAGCTGTGCCCAGCAGAGCTCTGGGCTGGTTTCTCTCTGCGTTTGGCTCAGACATCTCTCTGCTATCCACTGGTGAAGCAGCTGCGATGATCACCTGGTGATGAGAGTTTGTTCAGACCCCTGACGTGGTCTCAGGGCAGCTCCAACCTATACGTGGAGGTGCAGCAGGCACAAGGCTGGGTTGTGGGATTTACCCCAGGGACCGAGCAGGAGGCAGATGCTGTCAAGGTGTCCTCTGTGCTCCCAGAGGATGCTAAGTAGGATTCCCTGTTGACATTGTTTTGTTTTGGTTTTTTTCTTCTCCCATTGATGGCTTTATTGCAATTCTCCTGGAAGAGTTCGGGGAACTGACATGAGGTGAGCGTAAGCCCCAATTTAAGAGCAGTGCAGTCGGATGCGCTGCGCCTGGGGGGTGGTGGCAGTTAAAATAAACGGAATAATAAATAATAAATTAAAATAAAAATAAAAAAGAAAATAAAAATAAAAATAAAAAAAATAAAAATAAATAAATAAAAGTAAAAATAAAAATAAAAAAATAATAAAATAAAATAAAAATAAAAAAATAATAAAAATAATAAAAATAAAAATAAAAATAAAATAAAAAAACCCAGCCCCCCGGCCCAGGCGGGGCCGCTCCCCCAGCGCTGCATTAAGGCTCCATTCCCGCCAGGGGGCGCCGCCACTCCCCCCCCCCCCCCCCGCCTCCCCGCTCCCCTCGGCCGTCTCCATGGCGACCGCTGGCTGCGTAGCGGCCCTTACGAAGCTGACGCAGTGGGCGGCCCGGCACGGGCGGAGGCGGTGTTAGAGAATCGGGGGGCCGCGAGGCCCCCGGCATGGAGGCGGAGGCGGCGGCTCCGGGCCTGCGGCGGGGCAGGCGGCGCGGAGGTGAGGGCGGGCGGCGGAGAGTAACGGGCCGGCGGGGGCGGCCGCGGGAGGGGCGGCGGGGCCTCATGGCAGGAGGGGAGGGCCGGGCCCGGAGGGGCAGGGAGGAGGCCCCGCGGCAGGTGCCGGCCCGGGCGGCCTCCGGCCCTTCGCGCGGAGGCGGCTGCGGCTGCCCCCGGCTCTTCGCTCGCCCGCGGGGTGCCGCGTGCCACCGGCCGCCCTTTGGCTTCCAGAGGACGCCGTGCGATGTGGCTGTATGGGAGGAGCCGGTCCCTTCCCGCAGGCGGCTCCGGGGGCACCGCGCCGGCCGCGCTGTCGCCGCCCGCCTGGAGGGAGGTGGGCTGAGCGCCGTGGGTGTGACACGCGGCTCCGTCTCTCAGCCTTCGTCGCATCTCCGCAGGGACCGGCGTCTGGAGAAGTTCCCCGGCACCGCGAGCGCTCCCGTGCCATGCGTCTGCCACAGCGGGCGAGCGGCCCCGTCTGTAGTTAAGGTCAGAGATGTGCCTGCTTCCCATAGATAACGCCGAGGTGTTGTAGCCGGGGCGTTGCCGGGATTACGGAACCCGTGCTGGGAGCGTTGTGGGGATTGCCGCCTGCCTGCCTGCGTGCTTGGGACGTGGGGAGCGTGGAGCTGGCGGCTGCCGGCTCTGCGGGTCCCTGGTGCAAACAGAGCCGGTTCCGAGTGGGAAGGTAGACCGTAAGCTGGTGTAAGTGTCACGCGTCGGAAGCCAATCCTTGATGGTTTGTTGGAAGAAACCGGTTCTGTGTGAAAGCGCAACCTCCGCCAAGGTGAGATGGCGGGATAAAAGCCTGCGTTACCTGGGGGTGTGTGGCTGCATCCTGCTTGGGTGAGGAGAAGCTTCGGAGATCCTGCAGTCAGGCAAAGTGTTTTAAAAATAGCCCTGCTTGGGAGACAATGAAACTGTAGAAAGTGGCTTCTGCAAAGCCAGATTCTTTAATCTGTGGCTTTTATGACATCTGCTTCAGTGGAATGCGTGGTGCGGTGGGGAATTGTCCACACCGTTCAGGGGGTTTGTGTGTGATTGGGGAGGAATTGGTCACCGCTGGGAAGGCTTTAAAATAGAGAACGTTATCTAGGTGTAGCTATTCGTGGTCTTAGGTGTTAGCTTTCTGTGTCGTAAAAATTGCATTGGGTTCCTAAAGCTGCTGATCAGATTACTGCTCAGCCTGGTGAATGTGCAGGCAAGCAGCCCTGTGATGGCTAATGGGCAAGATCCAGAAAGAAATACCACTGTAGGTGAGGGATGTAGTATGGAACTTCTGTAACCAAAACTCAGAAAGGAGCAGGACAGATATTCCCCTGTTTGATCACTATTTGGGGCTCGCCATCTTTGCTGTGTTTGTAAAAACTTTGCTCCCTTTGTAGTATGCTGCAAAGTTCTGGGCTTGGTGTTGTGAACTATGTGCTGCTGCACCAACCTCGTTAGCGCTGTTCTGTAAAATGAGGTTTGATCAGAGTTCCATTTTAGGGAACTGGATTAGATCCTTTTGATCACTGTCTGCAGAATCATATCAGAGTTCTTAGAAACTGGGATGTCTGCGGCTTCTGATGACTTAGTCCTTGCTGGAAATGGGCAATGAAAAGGGCAAACTTCCCTCTGCTGTGTCTGCCTGTTCCTCTTTTTGAGCCCTAGGAAGGAACAGCTGTGCAACACTGTGAGTGCTTAAAATTAAGAAAAGTGAGAAGGTCAGAAATATTTCTTCAGTGGGAATGGAGCTTGCATCATTGTGATCTGAGCTTTAGTCCTAGGGTGTTGAAGATGGAGGTGTTTTAATGGCTTTTTACAGTATCAAAGACAAAAATGGGCACAGGGGTATTTCAAGTGCAGCCTCATCATAGAAATGAATTAATCTTGAGATGGAGTCTCAAAACTAGGTCACTTTGGTTTCTGTGTTACAGTAGAACTGTATGAATTTGCAAACAGGATTCACATGCTCCTTTAAGCCTCCGTGACTTAGAAAACTCTCCAAAAGCATTGCAAACATCAGACTTTTTGCTTTTGCAGATGCCTTTCAGGCAAGCTGGAGGCCTGCAGAATTGCAGGACTGCTAACATTTGAGAGCATAAACCTCAGTTTGTTTGGTAGGTTGTTTGACTATGGGAGGTGAGGGGGGACTTTGAATCACTTACAGCCTTGCCTGCAGCATCATGATCTTTCTTACATTAATTCAGAGGGGATTCTGTTCTCCCTGCTGCTGGGGGAAGGATGCTTGGGACTTTTCCTCGCACAGCAAAAGTTTTTACAGCTACTCTAGAAACTCATAGAAACTGCCCTGGTAGTTTCTGTGATGGGGAATCTGCCTGTGCCCTGCTTGTTGTCTGAGAAACCTTCACTTTTCAACTTGCCACCCAGGTGGCAATTAGTAGTCCTTGATTACAGCTGATGATCAGATTCTGACAACGATCCAGCAGATGGATGAGTACCTCCTGAGCTGGATTCAGCAGCAGTTTTTGAGGAAGTTATATTCAGTAAGGCAGCCATTGAAATGCTTGGAGCGGTGACATGATTTTCATCTGCTTTTAGAGAGCTTTGGGGCTGGTTGATTCTTAGAAGGAAGACTTTGGGGTTTATGAAAGTGCCCTTTATCATAGAATCATAGAATGGCCTGGGCTGAAAAGGACCACAGTGATCGTTTAGTTTCAACCCCCCTCCTGTGTGCAGGGTCGCCAACCAGCAGACCAGGCTGCCCAGAGCTACATCCAGCCTGGCCTTGAATGCCTGCAGGGATGGGGCATCCACAGCCTCCTTGGGCAACCTGTTCCAGTGCATCACCACCCTCTTTATGTTACCTGTACTCTGACAACGGAACTTGTGAGATATGTGGATAGCTTTGGGGTGTTTATTCATGCAGGAACAGATTTTTCTCGAGTAAATCAAGCTTTTAACTTGAAACTTTGTGCAGGTATCTTCTTTATTCTGCACTGTACATACATGATAATGGCATTCAAGTCCATGTCTGCCAAAACAAACATGCAGGACATGTTTTTCATGGTGGTGGGAATGGCTATGATACTTCTTGTTAGAACTGCATTCCTTCAGCTTCAAGCTAACACTCGGTGGTTTTACTTTTTCTAAAGAGAAATCTGAGGGAAAAACCTTAAAAACTTGCCTGCAGCAGAATCTACCTACCTGTGAGCTTTTAAATGTGAAGAAATGGGAGTTAAGGAAAAAAAATGGGAAAAGTTTGTCCAGTGGAAACCTGAACACCTAAATCTCACTCTGCTCTCTGATAGTACAACATGCATCCTGTCTCCTGAGTGCAATTGCTCTACGTATGATTCTGTAGTACAAGATGCTAAGCACTCTTCTAATCCTGCTAGCTTGTTTGAGTGTCTGAGTTTGTCATATGGTGCCTGGCATATGGATCCAGATGCATTATGAAACTAACACACCCTTAACTGGTCTGCTGGAGAAGGCAATTAACTGTTTGCAGCGCTATTGCAGGCTTTGAAGGAGCAACATACAATGAAGTAGAATGTCCTAGCATACACAAAATTTGGGTTTAAATGCAGAACAGAATACTGCTGTACCTTGTTGATGATTTTGAATGAAATTCCTACTGAGCATTGGGGAGGAAAAAAATGTGCCCCCTATTTTCAATCATTTATTTCTTCATTTCCATTCTTTTCCTTGCTCCTTGTTATTTTTTCTTCTGCCCCATCCAGTGAGAGGAATGCAGGTCCCTTACCTCTTACACCTGATGCACTTGAAAAGATGACAAGCTAAAAGATTAAATTAAAAAAAAAAAAAAAAAAAGAAAGCAGATTATCTTCACCTTTCTTGCAGCAGGAGTAGAAAATCTGCATTGCAAGCAGAATGTAGGGAGTTTTGCTGTGTATGTTTTAACCCCTAATCTTCCCTTAGGGTTGGAAGGGCACTGATGGCCCCCTGCAGGAGTCAGTTTGCTGCCTTTACTGCTGGGATGCCTGACTTGGTGCAGATTGCTGATGTGTGAGATGAGAAGGTTTGCTTGAAGCACCTAATCAGTGAGGCTGTTGTGTTACTGAAGAGCTTAGAGCTACACTTGCAGAGCGAGAGACTTGCTGATGCTGAGTTTGTTGCTGTGAGATTTTCTTCCTCTTGTAGAGATGCAAGTGAGATGATTTTATCCAGTGCTTATAGATGCAGGATGTAGATATAGGAGTAATTAACTAGTCAACAGTAGCATAAATGTGTAGGTACTTTAAGCTTTCGCTGTATCTTTCTTGTGTACCTTCTGTTTGGTTTATTGGCCTGGAGGGATGGAGCATAGCACAGACCTGGGGTATCCTGAGCTCACATGCAGGCAGACTGAATCCTGTACTGGATGATAGGAAGAAGTGGCAAAATTCAGTATCTTGTATGGTGTTCTTGCAGTAAGTGCCATAAAAAGGGACAGGTTGCTATGGGTAAAAACTTGAAGTGCATTTCTCCCCAAAAGGTTTTCTCTTGGATTTCTTATGTATAAAGTTGGAATTCACACAGCTCTGCATCTTTCACGAAGAAAAATAAAAATTATTTGGCACGGTTTCTGTAACATGCTTGCTGGTGTTTACAGCTGTAGATAAAGCCTCAATGTGGTTTTAGAATATAGATGCCAGCTCAGAAGTCTGAGCCTCTGGAGGCTTGCTTTTTCCCCATGTGATCTGCTAAATGATCTTGCAAAGCTCTGCTATTTTCTCTCGTGGGAAATTAACTATTTCGCTTCCCTTAACACAAGAGCAAGTCACATGCTTTTTTTGTGAGTTTGCAGTATCTCAGTCAGCCTACGACTGTCCTAAATAAAGCAATTCCTATCTTCTGTTACCTCGCATACTGTATTACTGGATTGTATCAGAAGTGTTTTTCATCCAAATTCAACCCAGGCTGGATGTGGCTCTGGGCAGCCTGGTCTGCTGGTTGGTCACCCTGCACATAGCAGGGGGGTTGAAACTAACTGATCGTTGTGGTCCTTTTCAACCCAGGCCATTCTATGATTCTATCTTGTAACTTCCCTTTATGCTTTGATAATATCCAAAATGGGTATTCTTTCTTTGCTGAAATTCAGCTCAGATGTCACTCTTTGAAATTCAGAGCAGCCAATGAACTCAGCGCAGCTCTCCATTGCTAACCGACTCAGGAGCAGTAAGCGGACAACTTTGCTGCTTGCTTGCAGCAGGACTCAAAACAAGACCTCTTTTGGAAGTGCATCAGCTTGTCCTGAAGAATGTCTGCCTCACCCCTTCTGGCCCAGCTGCCCAAAGAAGTGTGTGTGCCCCATCCCTGGAGGTGCCCAAAGCCAGGCTGAATGATGCCCTATGCAGCCTGAGCTGATGGGAGGCAGCCAGCCCATGGGCAGGCACTGGGGCTGGGGGAGCTTTTAAGTTCCCTTCCAACCTAAGCCTATGACTTAGAAGTGGAAAAGTTTTTCTAGCCCAGCAGTCTGTATGTTGTGTTCCAGACTCTTCCCTGCTGAGATGATTTGTCTTTCTTTTTAAAAGGTGCAAGTGCATCACCTCTCTGCCAGACCGAACCTTTTACACTACACTCTTGTTACTGTGCTGTCTGATTCAGTTGTTTGTCACCATCTCCATGGCATTCAAGCGTCTGCTGGTGACAACTGCTTCACCAAATGAGAGCATTCAACTACGAACCTCAACCTCTGCACTTAGAGGGATGGTGTGCCTGCAGTCCCCAGTCAGTGGAAATGAAAGTTCCAATTTGCTCTATTGAATGGTGGGTTCCTCAAAAGAAAGCAAAGAAGCAGCAATTTGTGACTTTGGTTATGCTGTGGTGGATGCTCCTCCCCGAGCAGAACGTATGGAAAGCAGTGACAGACTTCTTTAATGAGAGATTCTCTATACGAACGCCACAGGATTGCTCTTCCACTCACCTTTGCCATTTTCACTTATTTTCCAGTAGAAAGAGGCGACTCGCTCTTTCAAGTCTTCCATCTGAGGTCAATATGAGGGAAAAACCACTTGGCACACGAACAATGAAGAGCACAGGGAGAGAGAGCTGCCTTTCCTGAGATGTGTGTGTTCTAAAATGGGAAAGTGTCCAGCTTTCCTTGAACCTCAGTGACACGAGTGGAGCACAGGGCAGAATGCCCTCGCAGAACCGTGCTGGTAGAACTCCACCCTGCAGGAAGCCCTGTGATTCTTTCACCGGAATCCCTTTCCCCTCTGAATTTCCTACTTCTCCCTGGTTCAGTACTGTGCTTTTGGAAACAAGTCTACTTCCCTGTTGGCTTCTGGGGACAGAAGAAAAAGGAAGCTGTGTTCTTTCCAGCTCTCTAAGAGCAAACCTTTCAGAATACCTCAGGGGCCACCATCAGTTTTAACTCAGCAGGAAACTGGGACGTTCACAAACGCAGAGTTACCCTGGATGCCTCCTGATTGTCTCTAGCTTAGAAGAGGCTGAGAGAAAGCTCTTAGCTGGGTGCACGTAGTTGATTAGTTAATTGTTTACCTTCCTTTTTATAGGACTCCAGCTCTCTGCTGGTGGAGAAGGGGATTTATCAATTCTTTGAGGCCTTGCTCTCACTTTGGATGAAGGTGGAGGAATTAGCGCAGGCCGTTTTTGGGCTGGGAACCATACAGGGCTCATTCTCCTGTGAAGGGGTGGCTGAGAAGGTGTTGTGAGTGTATCTCAAGTGCCTCACAGAAGCTCGTTGCTCCTATTTACAGAGTTGGTGAATTGGGAGTGTGTGGCATATGAGCTCTGCGCAAGCGCAGGAAGCGTCAGCTATGTTTAATTAGTGGCAGTGAAGGGAGGTGTGTCAGCTCGTTGAGGGAAGGGTGGGTGGGAAGCCTGAAAATCCTCTGTGAGGTGGGCAGCAGGTATTTGGAGGAAGGAGAGATGTGCAGGCACGCTTCTGCAGTTCTGTAGCCAAGCGTGCAGTTTGCTGGACGTGCGTTTGTGCCGGCCCTGAGTGGCTGGAGTTGCACTGAAGGAAAAAACAGCACAAACTGTGCAGTGTGAGAAACTGATTATCCTGATTCCTCAACTATTTGCTGCTTGGAATGTCGTGAAAGCCTCCCGTTAGGAACTCTGAGGTTGGTGATATCACAGAATCACAGAATCGTAGGGGTTGGAAGGGACCTCCAGAGATCATCGAGTCCAACCCCCTGCCAAAGCAGGTTCCCTACACCAGGTCACACAGGTAGGTGTCCAGGTGGGTCTTGAACATCTGCAGAGAAGGAGACCCCACAACCTCCCTGTGCAGCCTGTTCCAGTGCTCAATATCTTTATTCTTTGGGACGCACCATGTGTATTTTGTGATGAACTACTCTGACCGGGACCCAAGAAGATGGTATTACCTCAGCAATAGTGTTTTTCCTTCTAGTGGAAGCAGTAAAGAGCAGTAAATTGAGCGTGCTGCTGTGTGCCATTCATCTGACCCAGAGCTTGTCTGGCTCTTTATTCTCCTTTATTCTCCTGTACCCTTGTGTGCCTGTGGGTCTGCAAATGGAGGAGCTTGGGGTGGTTGGGCAACGTTAAATGCAAGTCTCAGACAGCAGACATTTGTGGAGACAGAGATTAATGAACAAAGTGTTCAGCACTGAGGGCAAGAAGAGGAAATGAGGCTTTGTGGGACTTAAACTTCTGGCATGACGCTTAATGGAAGCCTGATAAGAAGTTGTTCTGTATTTTGAGGCTGTGCTGCAGAACCAGGGAGGTGAAATAACAGATCTGTTCTGAGGCTGCTATTAATGACTGGTCTCTCAGAGATATTCCTTGTGTCAAGAGGGTAAGGAAATTCACTGTATCCTCTGAAATGAGAGTGTGCACGTTCATATAAAGTAAGTTGTATGACATCTCCTGGGTGCTTCTGTTAGCTGCCCAGACTGAGGCAGGTTGCCTGGGTGAGCAGGGGAGAAGATGGAGTTGCTTAAGTGGAAGTTTGCAGCACTGCATATCTTGTTCTCTGAGCTCATTATCCTCTAAGACACTAATGATGTGCAGTGGACAAGCCAATGGCCTTTATGTCCCGAGATGCCATAATATTTATCCTCTGAAAACTTCTGCTTTTCCAATTGCTTCTCTAGTTAACTCTTAATTTGTTATAGACAGAAGATGACTTGACATCAGTTTAATGGATGGGGTTTTAATTGAACAGAAGATGGCAAAAGACAGAAGGCTTGTCTTGCTTCCCACCTAACTGTGAGTGCAAGGAATGAGACCTCACCTGTGTGATCCCAGCAGTAGGTGGGAAGGCATGCTTTTTGGAACATAACAGAGTTAAGCAGAATGGGGACAAATGGTACTTGTTGCTTTTGCCTGCAGATTGACTGCATTTCATGTAGCTGCTCTGTATGTCGCGGTCGTGAAATGAATTTCTTTTGAGTGCAAATGCAGAAGAGGGTGTGGCTAAGGAATCAGGAACCTTTTCACTTCAAGTTATCTGATTTATGACATGAAAACTGCCATGTTCACATAGATTTGCTTTGCAAACCGTTCGACTGGAAGTTACCTGGTGTTATGCCAGAACACTCCCTTTGGCGAGCATGAGAAAATACAGCTCTTCAGCTTCTGGTCTAAACCACGAGGGCTAAACACTCCTAAAGAAAGAGCAAGTTGAACTTTCAGTACTTTCAACAGTCTTCATTTGGCTAACACGCTTGACTTCCTCAAATATTAAACGTTTTGGGTGGGGAGTGTGAGCAAACCCCCTGATCCTTTTCCTGGTGTGGACTACTTGGTTGTGCCAGCGTGTCCATGCTCACAGCTTTTGCTTTGACAGGAGGAGCTGCAGATTGGTCTCCTGCTGCTGGAAGTGTCAGACTCCCACTGGGAAGTGTTGGAGGGCAGCATGCTGGGACTCTTGCTCATCACAGCCCAGAGAACCAGGAGATCCTGCATTCCAACAACGTGCCTGCTGGCTTCCTTGTGCTTTAGGTGAAGGTAGTGATAGTTGCTTAGTTGCCTTGCATCCACCCAACTACTTCTGTACAGGAGTTTTCCTGAAGTGGGTGCTCGATAATGAAGTTTTTGTTTAAATTCTTAGGTTTTTGGAGAGGTAAAAATGGCAGGTGCCAAATAATTGAGGAGGATAAGAGAAAGATCTTTGACTCAGTGACCCTCCCTTTCTGGAGGGAGCAGGAGTGGAAGAGAAGCGTTATCTTTAGCTCTTCTTCAAATATGCATAATGTTCCTGCTGCAGAGAAGCAAGGCTACCAAGACTTCGTCTGATATTTCTGCTACTGGGAGAAGAGATGAGGTTGGAAGCAGTTGTGGCTGTTAGGTTCCTATGGGAACAGATAGGATATACAGGGGCTTGAGTTCTCAAATCTAAGGGGATTTGTCAAGAAAGGTGGGGAAAAGATTGCATCTTTGATTGGAGTGGGAAACAAGTATAATGCATCCTCCTCCTAACCATAGTATTTCTCTGCTGAACAGATGGGATTTTGTGCAGTGTCCTCAAGGCTGCCTCGCTGCTCGTGGCCATAGAGTTAATTACAAGGTGGACAACAAGATGCACGAGCCTGCCATGCTGCTGTTTCTTAAGTCTGCAGCTCAGTGCCTTTAGCATGCGGGGGGCAGCAGAAAGGCTGCATATTTCTGCTGGGTGAGAACTCAGGCACCCCACATAGGACTGGTGCTCGGGAAGCAAGGTTAGCAATCTGGTCTGAATGGATATTCCAGATGAAATACTTCTGATTCAACTTCTACCTCCCCATTTAAAGCAGAACTCACGTTCAGGGCAGAGATGGCTGTTCAGTGTCCACTGTACTGAGCTGCTGCCTATTGTTCAAAATGCAGGACTTTGCCATGCTCCTGTCTTCTCTCATGCTATTTTTCAGCTCAATTCAGTGCAAGGCTGCACCTGCCTGGGGGCAGTGCCTTCCTGGCTCCTGCTCAGCACCAATGGCTCTTCTAGAGAGGGAATTTGATGGCTTTTACAGTTTGTCACGGTAGCTGAAGGTTCAGGGAAAGAAGGTGTTTGGATATTAAAATGGATCCTTTCATGTGAGTAAAACCCATCATTTTGCACTTATAAAGTGCACTTTGATGTTGCTTTCACACATGCATAATTTTTGAGCTGCACATCCTGGTTCTTTGACCTATAGCAAAGTCAACACGATTTGGCCCATGAGCAAAGGCAGCGGCGTGGCTCACACCTGGCTCTGAGCTGCAGGGGAGTGCAGGGGTGTTCACTCCTCTGTGCTCAATGGGAATGATATCATTTCCTTATAGTCCTTATGCTTTATGTTTTACCTGCACAATAAAATGCAATTTGAGTTAAGTTATGTGTACAGAAAAGCTTTTGAGTGGTTCATTTAAAGGATGGCTCTGCCTTCTCTGCAACCTTATGCTAAGGGCACCTACTGAAGACTTGGAGCTATTTAAAGAAAGTGACTTCAGCTTCTGGGTGGAAGGAGGAAAAACCCACCCTAAAAATACTGTTCTTAACTGCAACAATCAGCAGCAAATCTTGTCAGATTGCCCTAAAGTTGACATGTCCTGAAGCTGTAGGTACTTGAAGGAAAATTGGAGGTGGCTGTGTGCTTGTGGCACCTGCTCTGGTGTCTGGCAGGGATAGATGGCACAGGGGTCACCGCAGCCCTGCTGGCAGTGTGAGCAGAACTTGATGCCTGGGTGCTGTGTTAAGGTGGCTGGCTGCTGCTGACTCAGTCATTGACTTCTTTCCTTCCCTCCTCCTGTCTGATGTTTTATTTCTGGATTCTTTGACTTCTGAGTACATTACTGTTTTCTAACTCTATCCAACCGATTGTATTGGAAGGTTTATCCTATAACCTAACACATCTTAGAAACCAAATCTTCTGCTTCTTTCCTATGTGGAAATGCATACGCTTCTTATTTTCTTCTGTTTGTTCTCTCTCTGGGTAATTAGGGGAAAAAATGGGAGGTGAGGAAGGAGAGGGGAGAAGGCATGTGTAGCTGCCCATGTTGCAAACTGATGTGTGCATGTGGAAAGGTGCTGGGGTCATTCTGGTGTCCTTTGTATACTTTTTTCCTTCTCCAGATTAACTTCACTCTGGTGGCTGGAACATCCTTACAGTTTCAGTGGTGCCAGGAGAGATCATTGAGCTGTCAGTGAATTATTTATGGCATCGTTCTACCAGTAGTTTTGTTCCAGAGTGATTATCTTGGCCTACTGGTGTGACTCTCTCAACTGAATGTTTTGAATGTTGTGCATCGTAAGATGTACAAAATAATTGGGTGTTCATATGAATAGTGACGCTAATATGTACAAATGAATTGTTAATTCTCTTGCTTCCAACCATAAACTGATCACTAACTGGTTCTGATGATGATTTCCCCATGCAGTGAAGTTACTACAGTATTTTGCACCTCAGTACAAGTTTCAAAGAAAGGAGTGTGGAAAACTGAGCTGCCTGATAGCTCCCTGCAGCTAAACAGAGGAAAGAGACTGAAGAGAAGCAAGCATGTTCTCCTGAGATCACCACAATTTGGCAGTCCGATGCCAGAAGCCCAGGTATTTGACTGGAGGAAGGAACATGAAGTACTGTGAGAAGATACCTGGCATCCAGCTGCAGTTGTCCTGTGATCTTTTGGTGAGTGCTGAGGAGATCCCCCGTTCAGAGTTTGTGATTACAGTCCTATTTTGGGAAAAGAATTGGAGCCATCTGACAAGATGATGATCTTCTGCAGTTGTTGTCCTTGTGTGCTGTCATACATAGATCTCAGTTTGAGTCAAAGCTGCCATGGTTTGCCAGTGCTGTGGGCTAGGCTTGGTGGTCTCTGAGGTCTGTGCAGAGTTTAAGTTGAGCAAAACATTTCTGCGAGAACACAGGCGTAACTCCTGTAATTACTGTGCAGAAAGTCTGGAAATGCTTTCCCACGTTGCCCAGAAAAGAACTTGGCTTGACTGTTTGCCTGCATTCAGAATTTAAGTGCCAGAAATTGAAGAACGAAGTAACACAGGATTATGTGATGCAGGACATTTCAGACCTGAGCTGGGCTTTTGCCTGATACTTAGGTGCTTGATTATGTATTAATCACTTGGGTTAACTGCCATATAATACTGTTTTGAGACCTTCAAGCTCTCGTCAAGGATGAGGATCTGAATCATGTGCTGTAACTGGAAAAGGTGAACTAAAAGCTTTTTCTTTTTTTTTTCTTTTTTTTTTTCAAACTTTGAAAATTCACTTTCAACAAAGGTGAAAGTTGCCAAACCACAGGTCTTGTGTTCATGTTATATTCCAAGATGATTGCAGCAGTCCCACCAAGGTACTTAATTCTGATGCCCAACTGAAAAGCTTGAAATGAGTGAACACTTCACGGTTAATTGTACTGTAGTTAAAGGAGAGGGAAAGAAAGTCCACGCTTAAATAAATTCTGCAGAAGACATTGCCACAAAGGCACTAAATTTAATTACAGGGATAATGATATGTTGCCTACAGCAGGAGAGGAAAAAGTACTTTCTTGTCTAATGGTCTAAATCTGTCTTTTTCTGTCTTGGCTCAGAGCCAATCACTTGTCCTGGAATATATCTGAATAAACAGCTTTTTTTTTTTCCCTTATAATCCTGTTTGGGTTATAAATTCGAGTGTGAAGACTCATTTAGCATTTGGAATTATCATCTGCCAGACTACAAGAAAGGGTCTTCTTGCAGAAATCAATTTGAGAATGCGTCCTTTTTCAAAGAGCTGCTGAAGTCATAGCCCTGCCCATTCTGTAGCGATGAACCCCTCTCTTCTGGTAAGTTCTGCAGGAAGATTAGGGATCAATTTCTATCCTTTATCATTGATGGAGAAGTGAAGTTGCTGCTTTCCTTTGTTTTGCTAAAACTGCTGATTTACTGATGTTTTGAGGATGACCTTGCTGATTTTCTTCAGGGAAGATGACATTTTCCTCGTTGAATTGTGACCTGGACTCCAGTGACAGCTTTAGGATGAGCACGTTATTGAAAAAGAACAACACTACGGAGCCAACTGTGGCCTTGGGATGTGTTTTTTCAGTAGGCTGTGTAGCTGTGAGCCAGGCGAGCTGTGCGGCTGAGCTGCGTAGTCTGACATATCTCTTCGTGTTATTTGCTCACAGATAAGGTAGCCAATCTCATTCCTTTCTCTTTTGCAGTTCATTGGCCCCAGACTGATGACATTTAGATGAAGCTTGTAACTAAATTCTATCTGCTTCTCTCTGGCAGGGAGAAGATAACCTAGCTTCTTTCCCAGTCCTTCTTTTGTGATCTCTGATCCCTTTCATCTTATTTCCATGCTTCTCTATATTTTAGTAACCTTGCTTTTGATTTATGTTCTGACAAGTGTCCTGCTGCTTTTATGTACCTCCTACAGTAGTCCTAAGTCTGCAGCACCAGGGTTGGTGCACTGCTGTGCATGGCTGGCCCATGCTTCCTGTGCTATATGAGCATGGGGAAGAATTATTTCTGATTTCCTTTTGTACAGACAGCTTGTTATTAGCCACAATTGTAGCCCTTGTTGAGCAGTTCATGTCTGTACAACTGCTTGAAGCCAAAGGATGTTCTGTCAGAGTATTCCTGCTGCAGCTCCCCCCTCCTCAAATCCTCAAATAAAATAGCTCACGGCGTGATGTTCTTCCAGGTGCAAGGAGAGTCAATTGGGAAGTGCTCTGGCAGTGGATTTATGCAAGAGCTGCATGAAGTAGAGCAGAGAGGTGCAGATGGATGGTATGTGAAGGAGACAGACATCTGAAAAACATGGGAGCACTAATTTGGCACATTCTGAGCAAATACGAGATACCCTCCCTGAAGACAGGACTATGTGGCTGTGCTGTCTGCAGCACTGAGCTGTCAGGTTTGGGGAGCAGAGGACAAGTTGGTAGTGAGCTGTTCCAAATCCAGGCTCTGTAGTGATGAATTAATTGTCAGATGAACCAGTCATGTTCTACTATTCCCAAATCATTTGGCTCTTTCCTATGGATTAGAAGTATCAGTATATAGAGGCTAGCATGACTTTACTGCTTCTTTTTTGTTTGTAACCTGCAGATAAAAAGGGACAGAAGTCTACATAAGCTCTGTGGCAACAGGAACCATAGAATCACAGAATGGTTGGGTTGGAAGGGACCTTAAAACCCATCCTGCCACAGCCCCTGCTGCCCAGGGCCACATCCAGCCTGGCCTTAGGCATCTCTGGGATTGGAACACCCACAGCTTCTACAGCTGGTCTTCTGGGCTGCAAATAGACACTGCTGGCTCACATCCACTGTTCTGTCCACCAGGACCCCCATGTCCTTCTCTCCAGGCTGCTCTCACGTTCTTCTTTGCCCAGTCTGCACACACATCTGGGATTGCCCCAACCCAAGTGCAGCATTTTACACTTGGCCTTGTTGAACCTTGTTAAATTCCCATGGGCCCACATGGAACTGAGTTGTCTCATTAAATATTTCTCTGCTTCTCCTCTCACTGTGACTGGGAAGGGGGTACTCATGAGGCCAGGGTGTCAGCACTGTGGTTCTGCCAGAAGGCCTCAGTCACCAGAAGGGCTGGGCTTTAGGAGCAGATCTGTTGGAGGCTCTGTCTGAAGAGAAAAGGGCTTTTAGCTCTGGGTTAGGAAAGTACGTATAAAGATATGTACATGCATCTGTTAAAAATGACTTGGTTATGACTTAAATGTAACACAAGATCAGAGAAACCTGGGCTTGATTCACCCTTGCTTACGTAAGTAAAATGGAAATAGACCTATTGCCTTCTCAGACATGCATCCAAAGCTGAGATTCAAGAGGAGTTCAGCTACTTGAGCACGGCAGAATTCAATGCCAGCTTTGTTGTGTCTTCTTGTGTCACTGGGGAAACACTGGGAAGCCAAGTTTTTAGGACAAAGAGGAAGCTGTTGGTCTGCTTGGATGCAGAGGTGTGGGACCCACACTGTCATTGCTTTCTCCTGCCTCTTGCATGCATGTGGCTTTGACGTCTTTATCTGCATTACCAGCTGGAGGAAGTGGCTGGAGGGAAATTGCCTCGCTTTCATTTCCCCTGAGCCTGAAAGTGGGGCTTCATTTCCTAAACCAGGAGAGAGCTGGAGCTGTGTGCAGTGAGCTGCTCAGCGCTCCACAGTGATTTCCTTCAGGTTCCTGATGGACAAAGCCTTTGGGGCTAGAGAACAGCTGTAAGCAGCTGGAAGGAGGAGCCCTGTTGGGGTACTCCAGGGCATCTTAGCAACAAAAATGTGGAGAAAGAGATGGAGAGCTGCAAAGCAGTGCAATTAAGGGAAACCACAGTGAATGTGGAGCCT
This sequence comes from Phasianus colchicus, assembly GCF_987193195.1. Lineage (NCBI taxonomy): Eukaryota > Metazoa > Chordata > Aves > Galliformes > Phasianidae > Phasianus > Phasianus colchicus. Next base: position 7,766,762 of record NC_143440.1, on the reverse strand, counting down.
GAAAAAGGAAAAGGAGTAAGAGAATGACAGCATAATGGGGGAGTGGGTTGCCAGAAGAGAGAAATGCATAAAATCTGCAGACAAGAGAGGCTTTCAGCAGGCAGTGTGGATATGTATGCGAACAGAGCTGCTGCTGCCTCTGGGGCTGGGGGCCAAGCTATGGGGTCTGTGAGGTGCTGGGAGCTGGGATCCTGCACGCTGAGCCCTGCAGGGCGTTATTTATAGCAGCAGGAAAAGTTTGCTCAAGCTGTCATTTGTGTGAGCTGCAGTCTAGCTCTCTCTCTCCCTCCTGCTCTTGCTTTCTTCAGATTTTCACTGTAATTAGCACGCTTTACATGAACCAGGTCAGGGCTGGCAGCTTTCTTTAGAAGTCTGTGTTCTCCAGGCAGGAATAAGGAAATATTTTTTTCTTCTGGGAATACTTAACCCGATCCTTTGTTTTATTTCAAGGATTGTTCTCGTGCACTGAGATGGTGGCCATGCGGAGGGAGGAGCAGAAGCACAGATCCCCTCTGAAGTTGCAGTGACAGAAGCCTGTGTCTGAAAATGCAGTCAGGCTTTCAAGGTTCCCTTTGAACTTTGATGCAATAGAAAAATCTTCTAGGGATTCTCATCCATACTGATAGGGGCTGGTTGGGGATGAGAACAGCCTGTTAGGCAGTATAAAGCTGTTCTGCTGTCACTTACCTCAAAAGCCTGTTTCCTTTAGCATCTGAAAAGCTTCCTTTTGAGCACGCCCAGCAATGGACTGAGAAGAGCAGAGGGTCAGTATTTGGACGTGGACGATCAGTAGCTGTGTTTTAGCATATCTATGATGTAATATGGCTGCTATTATTCAAGGGAAGGAGATTTACAAGCTGAAATTCACAATTCTGGTATGGGATTTTAGGAAATACAATGCATTTCTGCTTTGCAGGATGTACATTAAAGGTTGTCAGTGCTGTGCTAACCCTTATGTTGGTAACAATGCTCAGCAGCACAGATGATGTCTTGCCAGAGAGAGCTCGTTTATTTGGTGCTTGATCATTAGTCTATTAATGTTCCAGGGTGAACATTCAAAGGAAACTGAATCTGTTTGTGATATGAGCATGTGGCCTGGCTTGGCACCAAGGGGAGCCTGTCTCTGGTCCTCTGGGTGTTAGGAGTGGATTACATTTCATGGGATCCTGTTGGAAAAAATGGACTCAGGGCTTTGGTAGCTTTTGATATTATTTGTGTGAAGCCAGAGTTATATTGAGGTGGGGGAATGATGGCAATAGAGAGCTAGCTTTCTATGCAAGACTTTTATTGAATGTGTTTGCAAGAATAATTGATGTTTCTGCTCACAATGTATCCCAAATGTAGATTAATGCTCAGTGAAGGCTCTGAGAAATCCAGAATTGTGGGCAAGAAAAAGAAGAGATGA